>NC_091074.1:97193712-97496742 GCF_032405125.1 Capricornis sumatraensis | reverse complement strand
GCTGGGGTCTCCTGGCCTTTCGAGCAGCCATTGTCCATGGAAGCTGGGTGTTGGCAGATAAATCTTAACCCCTCATGGATGACTCCCAGGCAGCATCAGTGTGTCCCCTAGAGCTCCCAGTGGGATGAGCTCCAGATGCCAACAGTGTGACTTGATGGCCAGCATGCCCCTCATGGGCCTCCTTCCTTCCTGCCTCACCTGCCCCTCCCTTCCTTTCCCCCTGGGCAGAGAGCTGTATTGGGTGCTTGCCTCCAAGTCGGCTACTGGAGTCACCCTCTCCACTCAGTGTGATGAAGTGGGACCCAGAGGAACATGGTTTGTGCCTCTGTTCCTGAATGAAACCCCTGGTGGGGAAAATGCACCATGGAGAGTCTCCCTGACCCAAGTCTCTGTCTATCATCCCAACAAGCAGAACCACTGAGTAGTGGTCCCTGGAGACCTCATCTGACCTGGGATGAGTTGGACCATAAAGAACAGTGAGTGCTGAAGAATTGATGCTTTGAACTATGGTGCTGGAGAAGACTCTTGAGAGTCCCTTGGACTGCAAGGAGATTAAGCCAGTCAATCCTAAAGTAAATCAGTCCTGAATACTCACTGGAAGGACTGATGCTGATGTTGAAGCTCTGATTCTTTGGCTACCTGATGCAAAAAGCTGACTCATTGGAAAAGACCCTGATGCTGGGAAAGATTGAGGGCAGGAGGAGAAGGAGGAAGCAGAAGATGAGATGGTTGAATGGCATCATTGACTCAATGGACATGAGTTTGAGCAAGCTCTGGGAGATGGTGAAGGTCAGGGAAGCCTGGTGTGCTGCAGTCCATGAGGCTGCAGAGAGTTGAACATGACTCTGACAGAACAACAACATTGAGATTTTTAGGAAATATATATTTGGCTGTGTTCCACAGTTCCTCGCTCGCAGCTCATAAACCCTTGGAATTTCTTAAATGTAGAGAGTGATAAAGCTGTCTTTTGTCATATGGATGAGGTGACTTTTAGCAGCACCTAAATAGGGGGACTGATTGCCAGGAGAACCAATCATGTGATTAAAGGGCTGGAATTTCAGTCCCACCTCTTGATTTCCAGAGAGGGGAGAGGAGGTTGAATCAATTCCCACTGGCCAGTGATTTAGATAATCTTGATAATGTAATGAAGCCTCCACAAACCCTCAAAGGACAGATTTTTGACCATTTCAGAAAGCTTCTGTGTGCCACCGAGTTGGGCCCCAAGCTCTGTGTGGACAGAGACCTCTCTGTTCAAAACCTCAGCCTATGAATCTCTTCATCTGACTGTTGATTCATATCTTTTAATATCCTTTTATAATAAATAGTAATCTGTTGAGGAAACAGATTTTCTTGAGTTCTGTGAGCCATTCTAGCACATTAATTGAATCGAGGAAGTGGGTGGGGGTTTGCGGGAAGCTCTGATTTATAGTAGAAGGCAAGCACACACACAGAGGGGAAGTGTAGGTAACAACCCGGGTTTGTGGCTAGCATCTGAAGAGGAGAGTGGACTTGTGGGTTGGAGCATTTTACCTGTGGAATCTGATGCTATTGCTGGGTAGATAGTGTTAGAATTGAGTTGAAGTCTTGGACCCCCTGCTGGCATCTAAGTATTGCTCAGCAGTGTGGAGAAACCACACATAAGTGTTGGATTCATTCCAGGGACCCCAAAGAAGCATCTTAGAGGATGCAGTCAGGAGATGAGGGCATTAGAGTGGGTCCTAATCCATGATGACTGGAGTCTTTATAAAAAGAGGAAGAGACAGACACACAGGGAAGACGGCCATGTGAGAGCAGAGGTAGAGACGGGAGCAGGGCGCCTACCAGCCACCGTCAGAAGCTGGAAGAGGCAAGAAAGCTTCCACCCAGAATCTTGCAAGGTGCTTGCCGACACCTTGGTTTCTGATTTCTGGACTCTGAAACTGTGAGATGATACATTTCTATTGCTTAAACACACCAGTTAGTAGTGCTTTGTTAGAGCAGCCCCAGGAAACCAGGCCTCCGTACTACAGTCATCTCAGCAGTGCTCCTCTTCCTGAGCTCAGGGAGTTACTGGAAAACGGTAAATATACCTGCCAAATGCATCCATCAATGCAGCATTGCTGTGCATGTCATGCAGTGAATCCTCGAACCCAGCTCGCTGGCATCAGCATACCCATGTGGCAGAAGAAGAAACTGAGGCTCAGAGTCCACTCAGAGACTCATAGCACCACCCAAGACTGCACAGACAGGAGCTGGAGGAGCAGTGATGGGGTCTAGGTTTTCTGTTAGCATATCGAGATCAACTCCATGCCCATGGGTCTCCAAACTGGAAACACAGAGTGGGTAAGATGTTTTCGTAAAAGGGGAACATCTCAGGGTAGAGAGATTATGACCTTTAGAGTCATATCTCTCTGATGAGAAGAGCTGACTCATTGGAAAAAACCCTAATGCTGGGAAAGACTGAGACATAAGGAGAAGGGTTGACAGAGGATGAGATGGTTGGATGGCATCACTGACTCAATGGACATGAGTTGAACAAACTCTAGGAGATAGTGAAGGACAAGGAAGCCTGGTGTACTGCAGTCCACAGGGTCACAAAGAGATGGACATGACTGAGTGACTGAACAATAACTCTCTGGCTTCATTTTCTAGAATCAGCTATATGACTTTGGCCAAACTGCTTGTGCCTTGAGGTTCCATTTGCCCATCTGCATAATGGGTGTGCTAATGAGTAGCTCTGATTAGCAATGAAATGAATGACTTAGGTGGCTATGTGAGCCTGGTCTTTTGCTGAAGGCCCAGCATTTGAACTTGTGCTTTCTGTTTTCTGCATTATAATGAACAGGGGTGTTTGAATGTGTTGCCTGTTCTCCCGACACACTGAGCCCTTTGAGAATGACAGCCGATGGTGGGTCCTCTGATGGGCCGAGGGGACACTACTCTGAGTGACAAACTCTGTAGCACTGGAGGGGTTCCTGCAACATGTGCCCACCCATGCCTCCTTCAAGAGTTCCCTTTTTAACATTTATTTTTCAATAAATAAAAAAATTATATGTTTATTTATTTATGGCTTCACTGAGTGTTTGTTGCTATGCGTGGGCTCTGCTAGTTGTGGCGAGGGGGGCTGCCCTTCACCATGGCCTGCGGGGTTCTCATTGCGATGGTGTCTTTTCTTGTGGAGCATGGGATCTAGAGCCCAGGCTCAGTAGTTGTGGTGCGTGGGCTTACTTGCCCTGCAGCATGTGGGACCTTCCCAAACCAGCCATTGAACATGTGTCCCCTGCACTGGCAGAACGTAAATCCTTGGGATTCTTTAGGCAAGAATGACAATGTGGGTTGCCATTTCCTACTCCAGGGGATCTTCCTGAGCTAGGGATCGAACCCGTGTCTCTGCTGCACTGGCAGGCAGACTCTTAAACGCTGGACCACCAGGGAAATCCCAAGAGCCCCTTTTGTAAGTGAGGGGCTGAAGCCCGGGGAGGCAGGACAGCTTATTCAAGACCCTGAGTCCTTAGGAGAGCTGAGAGGCATTTCTGGGCCCCACTGGACCTTGTGTTGCCCATCTGTCCAGTCTATCCATCCTGAAGGGTGGCTCCTAACTCCTCCTGCTCCCTCCATTTACTCACAGTGAGTAACACACAGTGTTGGTGTGTGAGCCTGACCTGGGAAGAGTTTAACAAGTGCAGTTTGTGAAGGCAGAGATGTGGAAAGTGATTCTGGAGGTGTCAGCAAAATAATATCTATCCACTTCCCGGGTGGCTCAGCAGTAAAGAATCTACCTGCAATGCAGGAGACTCGGGAGATGCAGGTTCTCTCCCTGAGTCAAGAAGATCCCCTGGAGAAGGAAATGACAGCCCACTCCAGTATTCTTGTGTGGAGAATCCCATGGACAGTGGAGCTTGGTGGCTATAGTCCATGGGGTCACGATGAGTTGGCCACAACTTAGCGACTAAACCATAACATCTATCTATCTATCTATCTATCTATCTATCCATCCATCTATCATCTATCTCTGTCTGTATATGAGGGGAAAATGTGTAACCTTTTGCCATGCCCACACTGAACAAAAACAGAACCATAACTGAGCAGGAACATCACCAATGGCTTCATCTCAGAAATGAAGCTGAAGGTTGGGAGGACACAGTCCAGAGTATTTTCAGGCAAATCTGGGGAATTATACTGACAACTAGTGCAAATCATGCTTCATAGTGAAAGCCAGGCCAGGAAACCACTTACCCAGGTAGTAGCAAAGTATATACAGCAGCCTCATTTTCTCTAAGGTTGTAAAACATCCACATACCACAATTACTCATGGAGAAAACTTGCTGTCCCACCTTCAGTTCTCATGAAAGCTGAGCCCTCTGCCATTTCCATCAGCCACCTGGTGGGCTATGAATAGAAGGAAGTCGGTAAGTTTACACAAGCTAGGAGGTAAAATCTCCCTTTTCCATTCTCAGCCCAGAAGGGAGTTTTTCCCCGCTCTGTGACCATTTGTTGTGTGACGGAGGCGTGCGGGGGGAGGGGCTGTGGTCAATTTTCAGGTGGCCCTGTGCTGAAAATATGTTGATACAACTTGTATCCTCAGAGTCCCCAGAGAAACAGAACCAATACGATAGACAGATAGATGGATGTAAGAGAAGACATACTGTAACAAATGACCCACACATTTATGGAGGCTGAGAGGTACCATGATCTGCTGTCTGCAAGCCTGAGATCAGGAAAGTCTGGTAGAATTCAGTTACAGTCAGGAGGTCTGATGTCTGAAGACAGAAGAAGACAGACGTTCCATATAAGAGGAGAGAGTGAATCTGCCCTTCCTCTGTGTTTTGTCCCTTTCCGGTCCTCAGGGGACTGGCTGATGACTGCCCACACTGGCAAGGGTGACCTTGACTCAGTCCACTGAATCAAATGCTAATCTCCTCTGAAACATCCCACAGACGTGCTAAGAAATAATGTTTTACCAGGTGTCTGGTAAACAGCTTCACCAGAATTAAACATAGTCACATAGAATTAAACATCTCACGATCTCTTTGGAAAACAACCCGAGTGTGGGCCCTCTCGGATGGGCTTTGCCTGGAGAAGTAGGACAGGAGACACCTACAGCTGTTTGCAAAGTAGGGGCGATGGAGCTGGTCTGAGCTGGCTGGGGAAACACAATCTAAGTGACTCTGAACAGGCCAGCGCAGACATGGCCTGCTCATAGTGTGGGCCTTGCCCAGACATTTGGTACACCTACCATTTGTGGGTAAAATGCCCCCAAACTGCAGATGGCTCATGCCAGACTGAGGGTTTCCATGGGTGGCCAGACAGTCTTAGCTTTGCTATTCCTCGGCAGCCAGTCTAGAGGAGCCACATGAACAGCAGGCAGGCCAAAAAACCCCCTGGAGGTTGGAAGGATCTAGTCTTTGTGGACAGAGTTTTTAAGAACCACAATAAGGCAGATTCTGGGATTTTGATCAGTGCCAACTATTTCAGGGTCCAGCCATGGCTGGCATCCCTCCATGGTGCCACTGGAAGCACTGACCAGCGTGTTTAGAATTTCTGACAGCCTGCGTGGCTTGGATGCTAGTGTTGGCCAAACCATTCTCTTATGGAAGGTTCTGAAGAAGGTGTCAGCTCTTCTGAGGATGAACCACTGTGATTCTTTAAACTTGCCAATTGCTATCAAGTTATAGACTCGGATCTGTGCTCGGCACAGACTATTCTCCTAGTAGCTGTGCTGATATTGAAATGGACACAAGCTGCCCAGAGACGTGTTGTGCTCACCTGGATGCTCAGCCAGGGTTTAGGCAGATTTTCTTTGATCTGATTCGTTAAGTTGGAGAAATTCACCATGCCTCCCCATCCTCCTATGGGCTTCTTTTGAAATCAACAACAAATTAATCCCTGATGACCACAGACAATATTTGACATAGACATGGACTGAAGCCCATCAGGCTTCTCTGTCCATGCGATTTCCCAGGCAAGACTACTGGAATGGGTTGCCATTTCTTTCTCTAGAGTATCTTCCTGACCCAGGGATCGAACCTGTGTCTCCTGCAGCTCCTGCACTGGTGGCAGATTCTTTACCACTGATCCACCTGGGAAGCCATTTATTTATTATTGGAATAGAATTGCTCTAGAATGTTGTATTAGTTTCTGCTGTACAACAAAGTGAATCAGCTGTGTGTATACATATATTCCCTTCCTCCTGAACCTTCCTCACACCCCTCCCACAACCCTCTAGGTGATCACAGAGTGCCAGCTGAGCTCCAATGTGCTATACAGCAGGTTGCCACTAGCTGTCTATTTTATGCTGCAGTGTATATATGTCATTGCCACTCTCCCATTCGTCTCACCCTCCCCTCCCCACCCGCCCTGAGTCCACGTGTCTGTTCTCTATATCTGCATCTCTATTCCTGCTCTGGAAATAAGTTCATCTGTACCATTTTCCTAAATTTCATATATCTGAATTAATACATGATAGTTGAATATTCATTGGAAAGACTGATGCTGAAGCTGAAGCTCCAGTACTCTGGCTACCTGATGCAAAGAGCTGACTCATTGGAAAAGCCCGTGATGCTGGGAAAGATTGAGGGCGGCAGGAGAAGGGGGAGACAGAGGATGAGATGGTTGGATGGCATCACCGATTCAATGGACATGAGTTAGAGCACACTCTGGGAGATAGTGAGGGACAGGGAAGCCTGGCGTAGCACAGTCCATGGGATCACAAAACATCGGACAGGACTGAGCAACTGGCCATAAATATGACATTTGTTTTTCTCTTTCTGACTTTCTTCACTTTGTATGACAGACTCTAGGTCCATTCACATCACGGCAACATCCAGGCCTTTTAGTGGCTCTGACCAGATGGTCGGCGATGGGGTGGTCTCCAAGAGCTGGCCAGGGGCTTCCTTCCCTTCCCGTGAGTGAGAAGCCTGGCTTCAGGGACAGGGCATTTGGGTGGCTGTTAGTGCCCTTGCTGGCCATGAGACAAGTGTTTGTGACCTCAGTTCTTCCGGACAAGGAGAGGCCTGGGAAGTTGAGCCATTTGTCCTGCAGGACACTTGGTGGTGACTCTCAAGCTGTCAACAGAGTAGCTATCCAAACATGAGCCCGGCTGTACCATCTGTACACTGATCTGACAGTGCCAAGGCACTCCTCTCTGGATTTCCAAGGTGCTGTGGTCAGCTGTGACTGTCCCCTGACCCAGAGCCCTGAGTCAGCCCTGTCATCGCCCAGCTTGGCCCTGCTGTGGAGCCCCCCTCCACGTGCACCTGAAGATGTGGCCTGGCCAGTCACTGCCTCTGTCTTCTCTCAGGTAACTCAGGAGGGTTGGACTAGATCGAGATTGCTCCTCCACCAAGCTGGAAGCCTCACGGTGTGGCAGACATGATTCATTTCCCAGACAGTTTAAACATCTGCTCCTGCATTTTGAGTGTTTAAGGCGGTGCCTTCAGAGGGAAGCCCAGGCCTCTAGTTTTCCAGGCTCCCCTCCCTCCCTACTATAGACCTGGGCATCCTGCGTTTGCTTTGTGCAGCCACCAAGGGCCTTGGGAGGTGTTACCTTATATCATAACTCTGAACTAGCATGAATGACATGATTTCAAGCCCATTAGGTCACAGCCTGCAGGCGGGTAGGTGCCGGGGCTGCTTCAGGGGGTGGGGACAGGGACAATAGCTCAGTTGAAGTAGGTCCCTGCCCTCTGGTGTGGCTCCCCTTTGTGTCCCTTATTTCTGTGGCCTATGCTTCAAGTTCTGAGCTCCGTTTCCCATAAGCCTTCTTTGGGTGACTCTGAGGCTGGGGGTTGCCATGATATCAGAGCCCCTGAGCAGAGGGCAGGTCTCCAGGCGCTGCCTGAGGGAGGTCTGGCCCCCTGCTCTGCCTCTCTCCCCCTCCTCCCCTCAGTCCACTTGCCCAGATCCCCTGGGCTCCCTCATCTTGGCTTCCATCTCACCTCTGTAACACCAGCTCCCACAAGACCAGGGGCCTCTCCTGGACACGCTGCTTTCCCTTTTCTGGCAGCTTGTCACTGTCTGCATTCTTCAGGACCTGCTTCTTCAGTGTTTTCCATTTATTGCTGCTTCTGCCTCAGCTAGAATGCAGACCCTGAGGGCAGAATCTTGTCTTCTTGAGAGCAACGACTGTGCTCTGAGCAGAGTACAGTTCTGGAGTATCTGGTGATTGAATCAAATGCAGGAGCCGGGCTCATCTCGCCCAGGGCTCTATCCTCAAGGAGTGAAACCCAGGCCCCAGAGCCCACTGACTTGCTGGGCACGGTGGCCCTAGCAGTGATGAAGTGGGTGGCTTGGGATCCACTCAGGGACCTTCTGATGACTGACCATCCCAACTATGAGCTCCCCACTCCCTCTTCCTCCTCGAATCCCCATAGCAGATGGTGTGACCTGTGGGCTGAGCTCTAGGCACTGAATGAATGAGCTGGTGAGCATGCACAGAAGGCTCTGACAAGCTCTCCTGTCTAGCACGGACAGGGCACTGGGCGCAGGTTCTCAAGCCAGGCCAGTGACTATGCCACTTCTCTGTCTCATTTTCCCCATCTACACAGTGGGGGTAATAAGAACAGTGTTTACCTCTTAGGAGTAGTGTGAAGTTTAAAGAGCAAAATGTAAGGAGACTGTTTTGGATAATGCTGGCCCTTAGGAGGGACACAGTAGATGTTCACTGTTGCATTAGTAGGAACAGTAATACACTGCCCCTGATACAGTGTTCAACACACAGTGTGGGAAGAAGGAGTGATGAAGTGGATACACCCTTGGATGGATCTGGAAGTATCTCATAGACACTTGCTCAGGGCGTAGGGAAAGTCTCCAGTTACCAGGCTTCCTTTCTTAAGTATCTACAGCCTTTTCCTTGTTATTGACTAGCCCTGCATCCATGCCTACCCTCATAGGTTCATCCTGAGAAGCATGTCCACTCAAGGATATATCAGTGATGCTAAGGACTCTGTTCTGCTCTTTCCCTTCCCCTTACTCAGAATTCCTTCCTCCTCAGCCCAGAAAATCTGTCTGCTGCTTCCCTGGTGGCTCAGACGGTAAAGAATCTGCTTGCAATGCAGGAGATCCCAGTTTGATCCCTGGGTTGGGAAGATCCCTTGGAGAAGGAAATGGCGATCCATTCCAGTATGCTTGCCTGAGAATTCCATGGACAGAGGAGCCTGGCAGGCTACACTCCATGGGGTCTCAAAGAGTCAGTCATGACTGAGTGACTATCACTTTCACATTCACAGCCCAGTAAACCTATCTGATGCTAATGGACCAGTCTTTGTACTGAGGCTCCAGGGCGCTGCTTCTTCCCTCCAAGTACTGGGATTGCATCTCCATGCTAACATGCTGTGAGGCTCTGGGAACCGCTCTGGGACCCAGTGGAGTCAGCACTGCAGTGAGAGGAAAATGTGGACTTCAGAAGAAACTGCCATGGAAATGGCTATGGTGAGCCTCACTCAACCAGGAATGCCTTCCTGCAGCTCTCTGGGGCCCCACTCTGGTAGCTTTCTGGCTGCCATCACGCTGGCCATCACCTCCCACCTCCCATGTGCAAGTCCTCCCCTGGTCACATGGAAGCAGGTCTAGATTCTGGTCTGCTTTGTTATCCCAAGTGGAGGTAGGACTCCTTTCCTTTCCCGGGGAGCTTGCTATCTAAGCAGCCCTGGTGCCAGGAGCTAGAGGCTTTTTTTAGGGATGAGCGGGTAGTCCAGCATTTGTACTGAATGTTCTGAGTCGACCTGGCCTGTGCAGGGTCACTGTTGGAAACTGTGTAACGGGAAAGCGAGTTACTTCTGAGCCCCAAGGTTCACTCATATTCTATCCAGCTGCCTGGAAAGCTTTCTCTCCGGGCTCCGTTCAAAGACCAGCTGTGGATGCTGGTCTGGGTCTCATTGTTCAGTTGCTCAGTTGTGTACGACTCTTTGTGACCCCGTGGACTGTAGCAAGCTAGGCTTCCCTGTCCTTCACAATCTCCTGGATTGTTTGCTCAAATTCATGTCCATTGAGTAAATGATGCCATCCAACCATCTTAACTTCTGCTTCTCCCTTCTCCTCTTGACATCAATCTTTCTCAGCATCACAGTCTTTTCCAATGAGTTGTCTCTTTGCATCAGGTGGCCAAAGTATTGGAGCTTCAGCTTCAGCATCAGTCCTTCCAAAGAATATTTAGGGTTGATTTCCTTTAGGATTGACTGATTTGATCTCCTTGCTGTCCAACAGACTCTCAAGAGTCTTCTCCATCACCACAGTTTGAAAACATCAATTCTTAGGTCCTCAGGCTTTTTTATAGTCCAGCTCTCACATCCATACACGACTACTGGAAAATTCACAGCTTTGACTATGCAGACCTTTGTCGGCAAAGTGACTTCTTGGCTTTTAATTTTTTATTCTTTAATTTTATCCTGAACCCCACTTCCACCTCCCTCCCCATACCATCCCTCTGGGTCATCCCAGTGCACCAGCCCCGAGCATCCTGTATCATGCATCGAACCTATTTCTTGGCTTTTTAGCACACTGTCTAGGTTTGTCATAGCTCCTGTCAAAAAGCAATCATTTTCTAATCTCTTGGCTGCAGTCACCATCCGCAGTGATTTTAGAGCCCAAGAAGAGGAAATCTGTCACTGCTTCCACATTTCCCCCTTCTATTTGCCATCAAGTGATGGGGCCAGATGTCATGATCTTTGTTTTTGAATGTTGAGTTTTAAGCCAGCTTTTTCACTCTCCTCTTTCACCTACATCAGGAGGCCCTTTAGTTCCTCTTTGCTTTCTGCCATTAGGGTGGTGTCATCTGTATATCTGAGGTTACTGATATTTCTCCTGGCAATCCTGATTCCAGCTTGCACTACATCCAGCCTGGCATTTCACATGATGTACTCTAGATATAAGTTAAATGAGCAAGGTGACAGTATATAGCCTTGACATACTCCTTTCCCAACTTTGGACCAGTCTATTGTTCTATGTCTGGTTCTAGCTGTTACTTCTTGACCTGTATGCCGGTTTCTCAGGAGGCAGGCAGATATGAACCTGTTTGCAGGGCAGGAATAGAGATGCAGATACAGACAGCAGATCTGTGGACACAGTGGGGGGAAAGGGATGGTGGAAAGACTTGAGAGAGCAGCATTGACATAAACACATTATTAGATGTAAAAGAGATAGCTACTGGGAAGCTGCTGTACTGCACATGGAGCTCAGTTCTGTCCTCTGTGATGGAACTAGAGGGGTGAGATTGGGGGTGGGGAGGAGGGAGGGAGGCTTAGGAAGGAGGGGTTGTATGCATGCATATAGCTGAATCACCTTGTTGCATAGCAGAAATGAACACAACCTTGTAAAGCAATTATACTACAAAAAAAAAAAAAAAACCCAACAAAAAAATTTTAGAGTAGAACTTTCAAGCAGAATGCTGGAGGTGGGACCTCAGAGCCAGACCACCTGTTTCATAGGGAAACTATCCCCTCACCCCTCCCCAGCATGAGCTTAGTCAGGTGATATGCTACGCTAGTGTGCGTGCATGCTAAGTTGCTTCAGTCATGTCTGACTCTTTGTGACCCTGTGGACTGTAGCCCTCCAGGCTCCTCTGTCCATGGGATTCTCCAGGCAAGATTACTGGAGTGGGTTGTCAAGCCCTCCTCCAGGGCATCTTCCCAACCCAGGGATTGAACCCAGGTCTCCTGCATTGCAGGTGGTCTTTACCATCTGAGCCACCAGGGAAGGCCCCTTGAATGCTAAACCCTGGGGCAAATTGAATCTTCTGAACGGGTCACACCAGCATCCATCCTGCCCACTAGCTCTCTGATAGAGTGATAACCCTACACCTTTATAGCACTTGTCCCACAGTGAACTGTGCTAGAGGTCTTACTGTGAGGCTCCGAGGCCATGGGTCACAAACATTGCCCAGCTGCCCTCTCTGGTTTGGCTTGCTCTGGGGGATGCCAGTTGAAGTGCTGTGAGAACATTCCATCAGCCTGAGGGTCATCGAACTTGCCCACCAGTAGTGACTGCAGCCTCTGCTGTCCCCTGACGGGTCCTCCGGGGACTCTGAGCTGGAAAAGCCCAGGTGAGCAGTGTCTAAATTCCTGCCTCAGGGAAACTGGGAGAGGTAATAGAGATTACTGTCATATTCAGACGCTACATTATGAGGAGTTTTGTTACTTATTCATTGCGCCCCGAGCAAGTCCCCAGCATGAAAGGAGACCGTTCTTACATTATTGAATCTCAGATTGCAGTCAGGCTGAGACTTTCTAGCTCAAAGAAGCTGCTTCTAAAAATCTGGACCACATACTTCGCTTTATGAATAAAATATCTGTTGCACCCATTGACCATTCAGGTAACGATTTTTAAGGTTTTGGATGTAGCTATCTTGTCTTTGATAAAACTGAAAGCAAAACTGAGACACACCTCACGACACACCCTTCTCCTGAGTGGCCCCGGGACCTCACTCATTTGAACAGCACCTATGGGTACCTGGGCTCCTTGCCCAACCAGAAAGCACTGGAAATAAGAAAAAAAGCTGCTGACCTACACGTTTGCCTGGACATCCGAAAAATAATTTTAAATATTTATATGTGATCTATAGGAGATTACCCATTTGTCACGGAGAACTTCAATTACTAGATGGTCCACTAGAATAATTTAAAAAAAAAACCTGTTTCTTTTTGAGAAAGCGTTTTATAGGTTTGCTTGAAACTCTGCTCTGTTCTGCTTAATTGTGTTTGAAAAACAAAGTGTACTTGCAAAAGGAAGTTGCTGAGTGGTTAAATGGAAGGATGCCCTTGGATTTGGAGTTCTGGACACCAGCTCTGAATGTCTAGCTGTGGGCATGTTTCCCACCAACCCCTGCTAAGAGGAAGGTCATCACTTAAAGGAACCTGTAGTGGAAAGCGACTGCTGTTTCCTGGCTGGGGCCAGCTCGACTACTGTGGCTGAGAAACTGTGTGTGCCCTCCTCTCCTTTGTGGGCACCAGCACATACTGCAGGGAGGGAGTGTGGTCATGGGACTAGGTGCTACAGATGGCACTGGGTGGAACACAGCTGTCCCTCCCTCATGCTGGCAGGATGTGGAGGGGCTGAATGGCGACAGGGCTGCTGGAGAGAGGACTGTGGAACAGGCATCATCCCCTACCTCCATTGCACTGGAGCAAGGGGAGGAGGGGAAACAAACTCTTATCCTGTTGCTACTCACCCTGGCTAGCTTACTTGGGAACATCTGGAGGACAGGTGTGTTCCTGAGTTGTCCTTGTCTTTGCAGAATCTGCTAGTGATGTTTACAGAAGTGAGTGGAAGAGAAGTGTGGCTTCACTTGGGACAGCAAGTAGCTCAGTGATTCATTTGTTTCTACAAGAAGAAAGAAAGGGCTGAGATTGAACACTGAATGGGCTGAGATTGAACACTGAATGGGAAAGTGGAGCCCACCAGGCTCTTTGCATCTTGTCCCTGCTCAGAGTTACAGAAGCGAGCCAGCCTTTTGTGTGCACGGGCAGGCAGAATGAGATTTGTTTCCAAGTGTTGACCTTTCTTTTGCTCTCTGTCCTGGTCAGGCGGCCTCACTTAAACTGTTAGGCTTACTGGTTTTCATCAGTAACCACGACTGGGAGGAGCAGAGTGAATGAGTGAGTGAGGATGTTTTATAGAATCCGAGTTCTTTCCTTGACCATAAAGATTTCTTTAGGAAATCTGGTTGCCTGGAAGTGTAGACAAAATCAAGGCATCCCTGAAAAGGACCAAGGTCAGATGGGTTTCTGTATTAGCATGATACTTATCAACTTGAAGTGAGGACAAGTGTATTATGGAATATTTTCTGGATGTGCTTACCCACTTATCCATAAAGGTACTAAATTGTCCCTTTTTTTCCTGTATGTAAAAATGTCATTCTAGGTGCCTCTCCTACAGGCCTCAAAAGTCTATTTAAAATCAGATCACCCACAAGCATCCACCATAGTCAGCTCCAGCATAGTAGAGCTAACATTCATAAACAGTCTTTGAAACACCCTGTTTCAATTGGAAAAGGAACGTCCAAAATGCCAAGTGGTAAGCTATGATGGAAATTTGTATTTTGAAGCTGGTGTTTTTGGCGTTGAAACACAACAATCAGGTCTAACACCTTAAATAATTTTATAGTGAATGTCCATGTCAAAGGTGAAATTTTTAATTTTTTAAATTAAAAAGATTTATCAAAGTATCACTGATTTACTGTATTTTCTAATTTCTGCTGTACATTAAAGTTACACAGTTATACACATATGTACATTCTTGCTTTATATTCTTTTTCATTATGGTTCATCCCAGGAGACTGAATACAGTTCCCTGTGCTAAACACGAGGACCTTGTTGTTTATCCATTCTAAATGTAATAGTTTGCATCTGCCAACCCCAAACAGCCAGGCCATTCCTCCTCCTGCCCCTCACCCCTTGGCAACCACAAGTATGTCCTCTGTGTCTATGAGTCTGCTTTGTAGATAGGTTCATTTGTGCCGTATTTTAGATTTCACATGCAAGTGAAATCATATGGTATTTGTTTTTCTCTTTTTGACTTACTTCACCTTAGATGATAATCTCTAGTTGCATCCATGTTGCTACAAATGGAATTACTTCATTCTTTTTTTTATTGCTGAGTAGTATTCCATTTCATTGCCATTTCCATGTTTCCCCATCTATCTGCCATGAAGTGATGGGACCGGATGCCATGATCTTGGTTTTCTGAATGTGGAGTTTTAAGCCAACTTTTTCACTCTCCTCTTTCACTTTCATCAAGAGGTTCTTTAGTTCTTCTTCATTTTCTGCCGTAAGGGTGGTGTCATCTGCATATCTGAGGTTATTGATATTTCTCCCGGCCATCTTGGTTCCAACTTGTGTTTCATCCGGCCTGGCATTTCTCGTGATGTATTCTGCATTTGAGCTAAGTAAGCAGGGTGACAATATATAGCCTTGACGTACTCCTTTCTGGATTTGGAACCACTCTGTTGTTCCATGTCCAGTTCTAACTATTGCTTCTTGACCTGCATACAGATTTCTCAGGAAGCAGGTCAGGTGGTCTGGTATTCCAATCTGTTTCAGAATTTTCCAGAGTTTGTTGTGATCCACACAGTCAAATGCTTTGGCATAATCAATAAAGAAAAGTAGATGCTTTTCTGGAACTCTCTTCCTTTTTCAGTGATTCAGCAGTTGTTGGCAGTTTTATCTCTGGTTCCTCTGCCTTTTTCTAAATCCAGCTTGAACATCTGGAGGTTCACAGTTCACGTACTGTTGAAGCCTGGCTTGGAGAATTTTGACCATTACTTTGCTAGTGTGTGAGATGAGTGCAATTGTGTGGTAGCTTGAGCATTCTTTGGCATTGCTTTTCTTTGGGATAGGAATGAAAACTGACCTTTCCCAGTCCTGTGGCCACTGCTGAGTTTTCCAAATTTGCTGGCATATTGAGTGCAGTACTTTCACAGCATCATCTTTTAGGATTTGAAATAGCTCAACTGGAATTCCGTCACCTCCACTAGCTTTGATGGTAGTGATGCTTCCTCAGGTCCACTTGACTTCTCATTCCAGGATTTCTGGCTCTAGATGAGTAATAACACCATAGTGGTTATCTGGGTCATTAAGATCTTTTTTGTATAGTTCTGTGTATTCTTGCCACCTCTTCTTATTATCATCTGCTTCTGTTAGGTCCATACCATTTCAATGGAAACATTGAGAGGCTTTATCTTTTTGGGCTCCAAAATCACTGCAAATGGTGACTGCAGCCATGAAATTAAAAGACACTTGCTCCTTGGAAGAAAAGCTATGACCAACCTAGACAGCATATTAAAAAGCAGAGACGTTACTTTGCCAGCAAAAGTCCGTCTAGTCAAAGCTGTGGTTTTTTCAGTAGTCATGTATGGATGTGAGAGTTGGACTGTGAAGAAAGCTGAGCGCCAAAGAATTGATGCTTTTGAACTGTGGTGTTGGAGACGACTCTTGAGAGTCCCTTAGGCTGCAAGGAGATCCAACCAATCCATCCTAAAGGAAATCTGTCCTGAATATTCATTGGAAGGACTGAAGCTGAAGCTGAAACTATTGTACTTTGGCCACATGATGCGAGGAGCTGACTCATCGGAAAAGACTCTGATGCTGGGCAAGATTGAAGGCAGGAGAAGGGGACGACAGAAGATGAGATGGTTCGATGACATCAACACGATGGACATGAGTTTGAGTAGGCTCTGGGAGATGGTGATGGACAGGGAAGCCTGGCATGCTGCAGTCACAGAGAGTCGGACGTGGCTGAGTGACTGAACTGAACTGACTGCATTTTATATGAACCACATTTCTTTATCTGTTCATCTGTCCATGGACATTTAGGTTGTTTCCATGACTCGACCATTGTGAATGGTGCTGCTATGAACATAAGGGTGCATGCATTTTTTAAAATTTATAGTTTTGTCTGGGTATATGCCCAGGAGTGGTATTGGTGGATTGTATGGTAATTCTATTTTTAGTTTTCTGAGGAACCTCCATACTGGTTTCCATAGTGTCTTCCACCAATTTACTTTCCCACCAACAGCGTAGGAGGGTTCAAAGGGAAACTTTTAAATGGAGACGTTTTGAGGTACAACTCTTCCACATGCAATTAATTTGCTTAATTGCAGGCCTGGCTATGTGTTATGGTCAGTGTGTTTGTCCTGATCTACCCTCACACAAATTTTACTGGAATTAGTGACTAGAAAAGCCAAATTTTTCATCTGTAGATTAGGAGATTTTTTTTGATACATGGGGCTGAAATCTCCTACAGAGAGAATCCAAATGCTTTTGTGTAACTTTATTTTGAGCTGCAGGAATGATCTTGGGCATATCCTTCTATCTCATCTGTGCACAGGGTTTGATTTAAAGTCTATATGACAGAAGCACCGTGCCAAGAATGCTTGCGTCTGCAAAAAGCAGAGCAGGATCCCAGCCGTGGCAAGTCACATTTCAAAGCTGACTGTTTCAGAGATTAGATTTTAATGTGGCTCACAGGAGTTAAGGGCTTCTTCAAAATCCCCTGACCTGTGGTGGGCTGGTGGATTCCAAGTTTATGACTCTGTTTGCTAACTCCTCCTGTGGGAGACGAATTCCTTTCAGAGCCATGACTGTGTTAATGAGGATGAGCAGGCTGTGGAGAAATGCTTCGCTCTTTCCAGCAGACAGACTTGTTTTTCTCAGGCTTTGAGAGACAGGGGTAGTGGTGATGATGTCAAGAAGGTTGTGTTGCCCCAAGTCTCCCCCTCCCAAGGCTGGGGAGTCCTAAAACCTCAGTTAATCTGAGTATAAATGTAAACCTTGCAGCTGAGGCCACGATGGCAAGGAACAGAGGGCCTGAAGTGAAGGGATGGGCAACCACGTGCATTGTGGTTTCAGAGATCCCCGATTCTTTGATACCCCTCCAAATGAGAGGTGGGGGGTCTCTGTCGCCTCCCTCAATTCTGGGTGGGTTTGTGGGTGCTCCACCTAATAGCTGAATAAGATGGGAGGGAAAGTAGAGGACCTTGGAAGCATGACAACTTTGCCTCATCCTTTTGGGACACTTGCTCTCTATGTTTCTTCCCAAGTAGGAAGCCCACCCCATGTGGAGAGGGTTCTCAGGGTTACCAGCCCCCGTGGATCCCAGCTTGGAGTCACCCCATCCTAGACTCCAGCCTCAGTGGGCTCCAGCCCCCAGCTGTTTAGGTGAGCCCAGATGGGGATGCAGATGCTGGGGGACAGAGTCAACAACCTTGCTGTGCCCTCCCTGAATTCTGATCCTCAGCATCTAGATCATGGCTGCTATTTTAACATGGGGGTGGCCTTAAGAAATAGGAATATCCAGGATCCAGGTAGTGTCTCTTCTTGCTGGGTATCAGACCTGAGGCCAGGACTACGAGGATGATCGCAAACACGAGTGTGACACGTCTCAAGGGCAACCCTCCTCCAAACCTCTTACAGCTGCTCACCGTCTGCTCCTCATGGAAGCTGAGGCTCAGAGCCAGGGATCCCGGCTGCTCGTGGTAAAGCCCTGTCCTGGGAGGGCTGATGTTCATTGTCAGGGGCTTGAGGGGTGGGGCAGTTGTTAGGTGAGGGAAGGAGAATGCTAAAGGGAGGAATGAGGCTGCCCCTGCAAGGCTCAGTGGGCGTCCTTGTCCCAGGAATTGTGAACATCCGTTCCTTGGTTTATGCGTTTGTAGAAAGCATAACTAGGCCATCTGCACACCCTTAGCCCCACCGTGGGGTGGTGGCTGGGGCACATGCCTCTTGCTGAGGACTTACCTGGGCTCCTTGTTTGTGACACGAGTTCAGAGTTGATTCTGTTGTTTCAGGCTGTGAGCTGACGGGAGGCAGCTAGGGTGAGGCTGCTCCGTCCTCTGAGAAAAAGGAAGATGCTCACTTCCATTGTCTGTGCCAGCCTCCAGCTCTGTACCTACTTTTTTTTCAATTAAGATTATATTTCTTTTTTTAACTTTTTTTTTTTTTTATGTTGGAAGACCGTTGATTAACAATATTGTGATAGTTCCAGGTGGACAGTAAAGGGATTCAGCCATATATATATATATATATATATATATATATATATATATATATATATATATATAAGCACATATATCCATTTTCCCCCAGACTCCACTCCCATCCAGTCTGCCACAGAACATTGAGCAGAGTTCCCTGTACTGTACAGTGCTTGTTGATTATCAGGTATAAATACAGAAGTGCATACATGTCCACCCCAAACTCCCTAACTATCACTTCCTGCCAGTTTGCTTCTCTAAGCAAGTTTGTTCTCTAAGTCTGTGAGTTTGTATCTGTTTTTTTAAAAAATAAGTTCATTTGTATAATTTCTTTTTAGAGTCCGCATATAATGGATGTCATATGACTATATTTCTTTTCAGATAAGTTTTAAGTTCACAGTAAAATTAAGGGGAAGATACATCCTCAGGTTGATAAATGTCTGTGTGTCTAGGGTGAGGCCTCCTGGAAGAGGGATGGAGGGAAGAAACTGATGCAAATGCCTTATTTGGGAGGTGACGGAGACAGTCCCATTCAGGGAAAGGAGCAGGGAGACAGGGAGGGGAAGTGAGACCATGAACGTGTGTCCTATTGCAAACTGAGCTCCCAGTTCTGTTTTGGGCTCCAGGGCTGGATGCTGGAGGATGCCTCAGGCCATCCCAGCATGGGTCAGCTGCTGTATCCCTCCCCCTACTCCATGCCTTTTGGCTGAGACTGCTCTGGGAGGCTTTGGCTGAGGGTTACAGGTCTGTGGTAAGGCCAGGAACCCCCACTGGTTGTTTCAGGGTGACTCAGCACGGCCTGGCTTTGTGCATGGCTGCGGGAGAGCAGTCTGAGCTGAGATCCACTGGGTACCCCAGGGGCCAGGACTCAGACATCTGGGTTGTGGCGAGGTCACAGGATTTGTAGCAAGGAGTTGGGAACATTCCGTTGAAAAGCAATCTGCCCCACCACCCACCACAACAGCCCTCAGGTCCTTCTCTGTTTTCACAGGGGGAATCCCAGACTCCCTGGTGATAGCCCAGAGCCGTGATGGGTTACAGGATGTCAGCCTCAGCAGGACCAGTGCCACTTGGTGACAGTCTATTCAGGAGGCAGCTCTTGCTCTGGAGAAGAAACTTCTGCCTCCAAACACCCCTTCTCCCAGCCCATGCCAATCGGACTGCCAGTCAGATCACGACCGCTGGCAGCCTTGGGAACTGGCTTGAGGTTGGCATTGGGCCCCATCCAGGCCATCTGAGCGTCATTCTTTGGCCAGTTAACAAGCCAGTTTCCTGTCTCAGTACTTGCCATTTTTATGATACTGCACAGGCTAAAGCTCTGTTTCATGTGCTGGCTCCCAGGGTCTTGGCTGCCCATGACTGCACCACCAGAGCCGGCAGACATCATCACCTCTGTCTTAAAGATGAAGAGACAGGCCAGGGAGGTGCTGGCGTTCTCCTGATTCACCATGGGGTGACCCTGGGCAGAATCAAGCCAGGCACCCGATGCTCAGTGCTTGGCCTCCTTCCTACTTCAGACCATGTGGCTGTTGAATTCTCCTCAGCATCAACTCCGGGAGTTCCATGGTTATGGCAGAGAACAGGAGCTCACCTGCTTACTGTGCCAGAAAGGGATGCGCAGACTGCCTGTTGGTACTCAAGTCGTCTTCCTGATGCTCTGTGCACTTTTCACCAAAACCCCCCAAATCATACAAAACACTGAGCCGAGTGAACAATACATGTGCTGGTATGCTCGGGGTGAAATACATGGATATCTGTCACTTACCTTGAAGTGAGCAAAAAATACGCTGGAGTAATGGATGGTGTTGACAGGAAACAAGAACAGCGAATGTTCACAGTGACATCTAGGAGGTGGGGTTCGCTAAGCGATTCTTTCAACTTTTCTGTTAGAAATGTTCATAATAGTGTGTTGGGAGTTCTTAGAGGTCCCCAACAAGTTCCCTTAGGGTCACTCGTTCATTCCCTCATTCTGTTCTGATCACATAACAGAACAGAGTTCTGAGGTGGAGAAGGACCACCTACCGAGGCTTGAAGGGCCTATGGTGTGTGTTCCTGGAAGCACAGAATTGTCTTAGAGGTCCAGGCAGCATTTTGTAGGATAGCTAGCAGCCTTGACTCAGCAATGATTCCGAGTAGCCCTCAGTTGCTGAGACAAGCCCATGGCTTACTATATGCCCATGCAGTTGGGAGTGGGGCAGCTCCTCCCCAGGTTGACAAGCTCTGGCTTACCCTTCATTTGATGAGGGAGGCCCAGAGAGGGCAATTCACTCCAGAAATGGCACACAGCATGCAGGTGGCCATAGTAATCTAGAGCCCGGGGGTTTTGAGTTCTTGGCTGGGGCTCTTTCTTTATTCTCTTGCTTCTTCTAAGACTCTCAAAGGCTGAGGCAGTCAGTCATTCAGGGTGTGGTAGCAATTCTTTGCCCTGGGTACCATTTAAGATACTGAAACCCACTGTTTATGTGCTATCTCTCTTACACAGGTCTAAGTAGTTATTCAATCTGAGGCCAAACAGCTCTTAGCTTGGGTTCATACTGAACTCCCCTGAGTCAGTTTCATCATTCCCACAGTATGCCTAATGGCTGCAGCTGACCTGCTCTCACCTCTGTATTCCTGAGCTCTCTGTTCTGATAACACATGTACACATATGTAACATATGAGGCCAGTTGGACTCAGAATGTCTATCACAGACACAGCAGTGTTTCCAGAAGCTGACCAAATCCTGGGACGCACCTATTTCACAAAGTTTGACTTCAGTTTACCTGAGATGATTTAAATTTGGAGCATTTCAACTGGCTCTGGGTTCAGGCTTTCCTGGTTCATGTAGTAAAGAATCTGCCTGTAATGAAAGAGACTTGGGTTTGATCCCTGAGTCAGGAAAGTCCCTTGCAGGAGGAAATGGTAACCCACTCCAGTATTTCTGCCTGGAGAATTCCATAGACAGAGGAGCCTGGCGGGCTATAATCCATGGGGTTGCAAAGAGTCAGACACGACTAAGTGACCAGTGCTTTCACTTTTTCACCTTAGTTATCCAGAAGCATTGAAACTTTTGCCACAATCTCTGTTGCAATTGGTGGCTTAATCATGTGTTTTTCTTTGTTCCCTCTGAACCATCATAAACTTATAGTAGATAAATATAGGAAGGTATAAATTGAGAGGGTTGTGGACAATAGCAGATTAGATGTGTCAACAAAATTTTGGAAAATGGGAAGTATTTGGCTTAGTGGAGTAGATCAACTATACACTACGTACCAGCAAATTCGGTGGCATGTGTGTGTGTTGTGTGGGAGATGGGTGATGGGATAATAAAAAGGCAATTTAAGATTGTCCTGGTTATGGCTGGTACACAACAAGCCAACCCATAGTGATAGGCACATAGCATCCTTCTGCATTCAGTGCTCAGGAGTTTGGGCAGGGCAGAATGGGACTGGTTTATCTCTGCTCCTCTGTGACGGGAGTCTTAGCTGGGGAGACTCAAAGACTGGTGGACCAGAGCACCTCATGTGGCCCTTCATGTGGCCTAGGCTTCCTCACAACGTGGTGCTGAGTTTTCAGAGGAGGATCCCAGGACAGCCAGGTGGAAGCTGCTTGGCCTCTGTGACCTAGTCACACAGCCTTGCTTCAGCCACGATCTGTTGAAGCATTCACGAGCCTGTCTAGTTGAAAAGATGTGTCCACAGAGACTTGCCTCTTAATGTGAGGGGGTCACAGAAGTTTGGAGCCATGTAGAACCCCAAGGAACTTAGGATCAGAAGCACTGGATACTTTGAAGGTCAGAGTGAGGGTACAGCCACCTGCAGAATGCAGGAGGGCTACTCCTTGGCAAGATGGACTCAGGAAGGCTTTGATCTTGGAAACCTCAGTGAGAGCTGAGAACAGAGAACCCAGACTGAAAACAGATGAATCAAGTAAAAATTTAAAAACTTGCTTTCCACATAGTCAAGCCCTCTCCCACTCAGACCTCTTTCCCCACTCAACTTTGGTATGCTGCCACCCTGCAGGCAGAATGTTGAAGGATTCTTCTCTGCTGAGACTGAGAAGCCAAAGAGAAGAGACCTGCAGGATTGACACCAGTGGGTAGTTTCACACCAATGAAATAGTCTAGCACCAGCCTGATCAACCTACAGTGAAATGACCAGGTGGCAAGCTCCACTCAGCCACACTGAGCTTCCAACCAGCCAGCTAGGGTCTTGAACATGGGATTGATGACTCCAGACACCTGAGTATTTGAGGAAGGCTTTTATCAGGCATGATGGAGATAAACAGTAACAAGAAAGAGAGAAAATGCAGAAAATAAAGACATATCCATGAAACAATAATGCAGTATTAGACATTTAGAATATGTGAAAGAGTTCTTAGAAATTAAAATTATGTAGCAGAAATAAATAAAAAGTCAATAGAATTTTGGAAAATAATGTTAAGGAAATTTTTCAGAAAGTAGAAGAGAAAGACAGTCACAAGAGAAAATTACAGACTTAATGAAAGAGGTACAACATCTGACAAATAGGAGCTCCATACAAAGAAAACAGCAGAGGAAATTATCAAACAGTAACCAAAATGGAAGGATAGGCATTTTCATGCTGAAAGAGCCACCAAGTGTTTAGCAAAACAAAGACCCATATCAATGCACATTATCACATAACTCAGGATGCCAGGGATAAGGAGAAGATACTGAAAGCTTCCAGACAAAGAGAAATAGGTCATATACAAAGGATTTGCCACGAGCATACCATCAGCCTTGTCAGAGCAGCACTGGGGTCGGGGGGGGGGGGGTCGGCAGAGTGATGCCTTCCACATTGGGAGGAGAGAGGGTCTGCATCCTGGAATCTTATACCCAGCCAAACTATCAGGCAGGTACATAGCTCAAATAGTTAATTCACTGCTAGAAAACTTGACTGCCTTGTATGTAAAAACACCCCCATTTTCCTTGGTTTAGATTTATGTGGAATCCTTCCGGAAAGAACAGTAGAGCTACATTTGGTGTAGTAGTTATCCGGGGTTTACTCTTACCTCCTTGACATGCCTTGCCCTTTGGGGTACCTCCCATCTCTGCCTTCCTTTGGTCAAGCTTGAGAACATAGTGTGGGTTTCCCCCAGTTTCTGAAAGTAGAGTGTTCCTATGAAACCATAAGCTGAAGTGGTGTAGAGTGAGAAAGCTGTTACCTTAGCATACATTTTACTTACAGTTGCACAAAATCAATTGAGATAAAGCACAGATACTTATGGACATGGTTCAAAGCTCTGGAGACTTGATGCTGAGATGCTGAGTGTGCTTTCTGGGAAGAAGCTTGGTGGTGCCACCATCGCTGCCTGGGGTGAGCTGTGCTTCTGTAACGGCCACCTCAAAACAAACGTCGAGTACTATATTCTTTTTTTGCCTTTTTTCCTAAAAGTGAAAATGCTCTTCAGATTTCTTTTGGTTAGCAAAAATAGGTACTTAACATAGGTCTTTCATAAAAGCAAAGTGGTGCAAGGTGAACTTTTGCAAAGTGGGGGATAACTGAATACACAGGTGGTTTTGATATCCTGGATCCATGGACTCATTTTGCCTCCTCTTTTCCCCCGCAAAACGTTCCCCATGCATTTCATTTTCTCAACTACCTTTTGAACCTGTTTCTTCTTTTAAAATAATAAATAGAATGCAGAAAACATTAAAGAGAAAGTCCTAATTCACCCACTTTCCAATTGCATCATTCTTCCTCAGTGTTACTATTTACAATCTGTTTCATGTTTTGTTTAGGAAGGTCTTCCTTGTGACAAGCTTATAAATATCTCCTCCTGCATATTCTATTAAATTCATATTTTAAAAGCATGCTTAATCCAATTGGTATTTGTTTTTATGTGTGTTGTGAAAAACTTGGGTTTTAGCTGAGGATATTTCCATCCTGCTCAGCTTACTGATGGTGAGAACACCTGGCTTCCCATCCAAGGGACATTTTCAGTCTCACCTCACTTCCCCCGCCGGGTATCTGGCTGCATTCCCACTTCTTCCTCACAGTGTTTTAGGCTCTAGCAAAGTTCCCTCCTTCTTCCCTGGCTGCCCCACCCCGGAGTCCTCTCCTGGCTCCTGGGCCTGGCCTCCACCCTCTCTCCACCTGGCTTGTGACCCCCTCCCCCTAGGGCACTGGGCCCCCCCTCCACCCTTTCTCCTCCTACCTGCTGCCCACATACCTTCCCTCCCCAACACCTGTCTCTTCTGTGTCCTTGAGGGACACCAGGGTCACTTATGCTTCTCCTTCATATACTGTCATTACAAGTCCTATGGACCCTGCCCCTACTGGGTGCAAATTTCCAGTTTTGTCCCTCCTTCTCCCTCCTGAACCCAGAGAGGTCCCCGTTTCCTCTGTCTGAACTTTTACACCTCTGGGCTTTTTTGCAGGGCCATTCCTTCTGCCTCAAACCCCCTCCTGTAGTCTGTCTGACAAAACTCAGGTTTCCCTGAGAACCCGGTCTGACTCCATTTCCTTGCTTCACTCCCTGAGCCTTCCTCTCTGTCTGCGTCACCAGGCCTGGTCCTTTTCTTCAGTGACATCCATTCCCTGTCTCTCATTAATGCGGCTGGAGCCCCAGTCCTCCGGTCCCCAGACTCTGGTGCTGGAGCCTCACATGGTCAGGGCCTTGATGAGAGCACCGCTGAAACACACACAGTCCCTGGGAGGCAAGGAGGACAGGTAATCTGCTGGCAGTGGGAAAGGTAAGGGCCTAGCATAAGCGAGGCGGGTTGCCTTAGGTGATGCCGTCAGCCGGGGCCTCCAGCCAGTGGCCGGCCTGCCTACTGGGAGTCGGGCTGCAGCTGGAGGAGGTCAGGCTGCCCCGGCACAGCCCTTATCAGTTTAGCTGAAGGATTCAACCAGGAAGCTCCGTGGCTGGGTGCCCTGCCCGAACTGCGTGCAGATTCTTAGGAAAAGAATGCATTTTATTCTTCTAAATCCCAAAGCTTTGTGCAACCCTGAAAAAGGAAGTGCCATGCCATGACTGGGCTGCCCAGCACCCCCGCAGTGATGGTTAATGGCCCCAGGTCTCAGGGCTGCCACCTCAGGGCTGGGTCAGACACATATGCTCTGTTTGGGTGCTCTCCCTAAGTTTTGGAATGAACACGGTGCTGCGGCTCCTTCTCCTTCAGCATGAGGTTTTAATTTCCTGGTCCTCTGAGTGTGGGGAGTGACGGGATGTCTGGCCGCTTGGCCGAAGCAGATGCCCTGGCCTGGTTAGAGGCACACGTCTGGAGCAGGCAGGGTCACCGTGGCCCTTTGTCCTTTCAGCACAGACGAAGTAAGAAGGCCAGCTGTGTTTCAGGCTCAGACACTGGCCAGCGCCACAGTGGAGGCACTGCTTCCCTTGGTGGGACTTTTTTCTACAACTTCTTTGTCTGTCAGTCTGTCTGCAAGCCTAGCTCCACCCCTGACTTTCTATAAACCTGGGACAGTAAGGTGCCAACACACAGCTGCCACCACTTCCTCCTTCCTCCTTGGCAGATGCCACAGAGTAATCACAGTTGTACCTAAATACAATCTCAGAATCCTTCGCAACACCTGCAGAGAGCTGCCATGTGGATGAACATTGTAGACCACCTATGCAGTTAGATGTCCTGTGAGTCAGTCCATGTCCACAATGACAGTCCCGGTCAGGACTGTGAGGAGCATTGCAGGGGCTCCAGGTTCATCTCTGTTATTTCACAGGTGAGGAGGTGGAACCCAGAGAGAGTGAGTGCTGGATGGGTGATGTGTGTTCAGGCATGCCCTGTAGGAGAGGGGGGAGCACATGCCCCATTTGGGCTAACTGCATTTAGGAGTTTGCTCCTGGGGATTGAGTATGAGACTGACATAACAGGCTCTGATGAGTGTGGCTGTGAGGAGCTCATGCACACCCATGCAGCCCTGCATTTCCTTGATGGCAGAGCCATGCTTGGAGCATAGCACATGCGCTGGTGCCATTTCCACACTGGTACCTGGGCCTGTTTTCCAGATGAAGACACCGAGGCTCAGGGTGGCCAAGCGCTTGTCCAGATCGCTGGTTGGTAAATCTGAGCCAGGCGAGGGCCGGCTCATCTGTTCTTCTCCACGAGAACCTCTCTAAGACTGCTCAGTGCCACTCTCTGGTTCCTTTGAATCTGCTTTGTCATCTTTGGGGCATTTTTGCTTGTTAGAAAGACTCTCACACCATCAGGACCAAGGCTGATGCTGGTGAGGTTTTGGTCATCCCTGCAGTGTACAATTGGTCACCCCTACCAGTTGAGCTATTTCAAATCCTGAAGGATGATACTATGAAAGTGCTGCACTCAATATGCCAGCAAATTTGGAAAACTCAGCAGTGGCCACAGGACTGGGGAAGATCAGTTTTCATTCCAATCCCAAAGAAAGGCAATGCCAAAGAATGCTCAAACTACTGCACAATTGCACTCATCTCACATGCTAGTAAAGTGATGCTCAAAATTCTCCAAGCCAGGCTTCAGCAATATGTGAACCATGAAATTCCAGATGTTCAAGCTGGATTTAGAAAAGGCAGAGGAGCCAGAGATCAAATTGCCAACATCCACTGGATTGTCGAAAAAGCAAGAGAGTTCCAGAAAAACATCTATTTCTGCTTTATTGACTATGCCAAAGCCTTTGACTGTGTGGATTGCAATAAACTGGAAAATTCTGAAAGAGATGGGAATACCAGACCACCTGACCTCTTGAGAAACCTATATGCAGGTCAGGAGGCAACAGTTAGAACTGGATATGGAACAACAGACTGGTTCCAAATAGGAAAAGGAGTACGTCAAGGCTGTATATTGTCCCCCTGCTTATTTAACTTCTATGCAGAGTACATTATGAGAAACGCTGGGCTGGAAGAAGCACAAGCTGAAATCAAGATTGCTGGGAGAAATATCAATCACCTCAGATATGAAGATGACAACACCCTTATGGCAGAAAGTGAAGAGGAACTAAAGAGCCTCTTGATGAAAGTGAAAGAAGAAAGTGAAAAAGTTGGCTTAAAGCTCAACATTCAGAAAACAAAGATCATGGCATCTGGTCCTATCACTTCATGGGAAATAGATGGGGAAACAATGGAAACAGTGTCAGACTTTATTTTTTGGGCTTCGAAATCACTGAAGATGGTGATTGGAGTCATGAAATTAAAAGACGCTTACTCCTTGGAAGGAGAGTTATGACCAACCTAGACAGCATATTAAAAAGCAGAGATATTACTTTGCCAACAAAGGTACATCTAGTCAAGGCTATGGTTTTTCCAGTGGTCATGTAAGGATGTGAGAGTTGGACTGTGAAGAAAGCTGAGTGCTGAAGAATTGATGCTTTTGAACTGTGGTGTTGGAGAAAACTCTTGAGAGTCCGTTGGACTGCAAGGAGATTCAACCAGTCCATCCTAAAGGAGGCCAGTCCTGGTGTTCATTGGAAGGACTGATGCTGAGGCTGAAACTCCAGTACTTTGGCCACCTCATGTGAAGAGTTGAGTCATTGGAAAAGACCCTGATGTTGGGAGGGATTGGGGGCAGGAGGAGAAGGGGACAACAGAGGATGAGATGGCTGGATGGCATCACCGACTCCATGCACATGAGTTTGGATGAACTCCGGGAGCTGGCGATAGACAAAGAGGCCTGGCGTGCTGTGATTCGTGGGGTCACAGAGTTGGACACGACTGAGCGACTGAACTGAACTGAACACTGTACAAACTGAGAAGAGACAGAGGCCCGAAATGGATCTTCCCTAGCCTCTCCCTGCTCCTTTGGGGTTGAACAGTGGCCTGTTTCTCTCCCCATCCCCTCCGTACCCCCAGTTCCTTACCCTCTGTCCTCCAGTCCCCCTGCCCTCCGCCCCTGGCCGTTCCTGCAGCGAGGGGGCCTGCACATTGCTGCTCCCTGTTGGCTTCTCACCGGCTCTGCTCCATGCGGGCCACCTCCTCAGCCCCTCCCTCCTCAGCCCTTTGCGTTGTCCTGTGTTTTCAACAGGTGCGACCCATAAGGACATTTAAAAATAATTAACTGGATCATATTTTCATGATAAAAGAACATGTCAAAATTTTATGAACTCCAGGAGACAGTGAGAGACAGGGAGGCCTGGCGTGCTGCAGTCCATGGGGTTACAAAGAGTCAGACACAACTTAGCGACTGAACAACAACAATACAGTGTACAATAATGAAGACGGAGTGTTCTGCTGGAGTGGAAAACAGCTCTCCACAGGCAAACTGGAAAGAGCACCTGGGACCTTCCAGTTAATGCCTCTGTAGATGTCTGCAGTTAGTTGCATTTCTGTCTTTATTAATAATGCCTTTTTGCACAAGCAGATTGGCCTGACTGGAGGTCAGGTGAGTATATAAAATGTGCATCTGTACACCCGACTTGTCATTGCAGCAGGCAGCTTTGCTTTCACAAGGACATGTGCCCCCGGGTGCTGCCCTGT
Organism: Capricornis sumatraensis; assembly: GCF_032405125.1. Classification (NCBI taxonomy): domain Eukaryota; kingdom Metazoa; phylum Chordata; class Mammalia; order Artiodactyla; family Bovidae; genus Capricornis; species Capricornis sumatraensis. The sequence continues at coordinate 97,467,902 of NC_091074.1, read as the reverse complement.
GATCGCTGGCCTTACACATGGGCAGTGTCGCGGCCACCTCCGTGACTATGCTTGGCGCTGCAGGTAGACAGGGACACATTTGTGGAGATGATTGAAAGTGAGACAGAGGTTTCTGTCCTGGTGATCTATTGCCACATACCCACTACCTTGCATTTGAAGATTCAAAACAGCAATCATTTTATTATATGTCCTGATTGTGTGGGTCAGGAGTCGGGGCAGGGTAGGGCTTATCGGGTCCCATGCTTCCCCTAGAGTGGATGGAGGTAGGTGATACCCTTCTGGTGGGTGAGCTGGTCCAGGACATCCAAGACCACATTGCTCACATGTCCAGGGTCTTGATGGCAGTGCTGACCAGAGCAACCACATGTGATTCCTGCAGGGTCCTTGGACTTCCTCCATGGACTCTTCCAGAGTAAGAAGTTTCCAAGAGAGGTGAAAGTTGCAAGGCCCAGCCACCCTTCTCGCTACCACCTCCCTCCTACCATCCCAGTGATGTTGAGATGTTGGTGGATGCAGGCTGGGAAGAAACTTGGAAGACAGGGACACCTGGGACATTCTGCCAAGGACATTCTCAAGAAAAAGAGAATGGACTTTGTGTCCTGCACCTCCTACTGCAGCAGCATGAGCCTTGTGTGTCTGGGGGGACCGCCATCAGCAGACGCCCTCCCTGTGTGTTCTCCAGCCCAGCGGCAGCTGCCCCAGGCTGCACAGGCCATGATGACTGTGGACTGGACTTCCCTAGGGTCAGCACCAAGCCTCTCCCTGAACTACGGATGCTGACATCTGGTGACCCAGTCAGCCCATGTCTGGAGGCACAGGGAAGGAGCCGGGCCCCACAGCCAGTGGTTCTAATTCAGAACCTGAGGAGCAGGAAGGCTTCTGTGCAGAGGAGCAGATGCGGAACCACTTCCTTCTAGAATAATTGGAGGTGTCCTTCTTGGAAGAAAATGAATTGAATGGATTGACAGTGTGCCTTGGAGCCAGCCCAGGGGCTGGTCCACCTGGAGGGTCATATTCTCCTGTGAGTGCTCTGTGCCAAGGCCACTTGACCAAGGAGCCGAAGCCACCCTGGCTGGTCTTGCTGCATCCATGTGAGTCTCCTTCCTTTGGGCTGTGGCGTCTGAGTCTTCTGTTCCCTGTCTTAGAATGTCTGTCTTTGCTTTTCCAAATATCTGACACTTATCCAAGCCCCCTCTGCTCACCCTGGAGGTTCTCCGGACCCCTGGCCCTGTGCCCATATGGGATTCAGTCCAGCTCCATGAAAATGCTGTGGAGAAGGTTTGGCCTTTGTAATATGGTTACCCTGACCTTGGCCCAGACCTTGGGCAGGGCTGGTTGGGAGCTGTGGCTGCCCACAGGGGGGTGCAGGAGACGGGAGCTGTGTGCCTACAAAGGGCTCCCCAATGCTGGTCCATCACCCTATGTGCCATGGCCACCTCCTGAGGACAGGAGCCCCTCTCTGGGCTGGCATCCTCTCCCTCCTGAGGGCTCCCAGTTGGCCCCCAGCTGAGGTCCTCGTCCTGTCGGCGTGATGCCCTCACTGACTCCAATCAGCTGCCCCCTTTCAAACCGCCTGAGCTCCTCACAGGGGAATCGGGGTTTGGGGTAAAACCTCTCTCCCTCCGCTGCCTTCCCAGGCTCCCCACACTGAGACAGGCTTGCAGGCCTGGGAAATGAGAGAAGGTATCCCTGTGTGTCACCACAGCTGGCTGACGGCCAGGTGTTGGGAGGGTGGGGAGAAACACTCGAGGAGGATAAGCTGAGCTGCAGACTTTTAATGCAATGACATTCCCCTCCACAAAGACACCTGTGAGGCTCCCATGATGCCTTATACATCTCCTGGACTTCAGGCAAACCACGTTGGGGTTCTTCTTTTTTTTCCCAGTATTTATTTTTATTTATTTGGCTGCATAGGGTCTTAGTTGGGGCATTCGAACTCTTAGTTGAAGCACATGGGATCTAGCTCCCTGACCAGGGCTCAAACCCGGGCCCCCTGCACTGGGAGCATGGAGTCTTAGCCACTGGACCACCAGTGGTTGGATTACTCTTTAATGGAATTATCCTCCTTTATCGCCCTCGCAAAGGAAGATCGATGAGGTTGCACTGTGTATCTGCACAGTCTTGTCTTCTTTATAAAGACAATGTCTTTTTTGTTGGAGATTAAGCCCCACCCCCACCTGGCAGAGAGGTACTATTGTAGTTTCTGCAGACAGGAACCTTCAAGATTAGAAATTCAGCCCAGGAGGAAGTGGCAGAGTAGGAGATGGCCTCTCCCTGCATTGCCTTTTACAGCTGCATTTAGGGCAGAGCACTTGTTTATTTATAATGTCTTTATTTTAATTGGAGGCTAATTACTTTACAGTATTGTGGTGGTTTTTGCCATACATTCACATGAATCAGCCATGGGTGTACACGTGTTCCCCATCCTGACCTTCCTCCCTCCTTCCTCCCCTGAGGGGTGATCCCATCCCTCAGGGTCATCCCAGTGCACCAGCCCTGAGCACCTGTCTCATGCATCGAACCTGGACTGGCAATCTATTTCACATATGATAATATACATGTTTCAATGCTATTCTCTCAAATCATCCCACCCTTGCTTTCTCTCACAGAGTCCAAAAGCTTTTAGTATACTTGGGTTTGAAGTGCATATTTGAGTAAAATGTGTTCTAAGGGAAATGTCTAAAAGATTATGCATGCGTGCATGCTTAGTTGCTTCAGTCGTGTCCAAATCTTTGTGAGTCTGTGGTGGCCAGGCTCCTCTTGAGGAGGAGGCAAGAATTCTGGAGTAGGTTGCCATGCCCTCCTCCAGGGGCTCTTCCCCACCCAGGAATCGAAACCGAGTCTTCTGCGTCTCCTGCATTGCAGGCAGATTCTTTACCGCCAAGCCATCAAGGAAGCCCCTCAAAGGTTACACTTTTCTCCTTTAGTGAGACCCCATGCCTGGCTCATGCACCGAGGTGGTTGCAGGTAAAAGGCTGGTTCTCAGGGCCCAAATATTCTCCAGTGCAGCATGTCCTGGCCTCCGGGCTGCTGAGGAAAGATCCTGCTTGCATTTTGCAGTTTGCAAGCAGCTGCTGCAGTGGTGAGGCCACGGAAACCTCTCATTTTTGGTGCCTAGGAGGTTTCGCATGTGGCATTCTGTAGATTAAAAAATCAGAGCCAGGACTGGTAACATGCCCCAGGTGCATGGGTGAGGGACACATCCTTGCAGCGAGCAGAGCAGTCATGTGTAAACCTGCAAGCAGAGCACCGGCCACCTCCTGGACATGTGCACAGCGTGGAGTCAGTGTTACTACTTTCTGGACTAGTTCTCTTGCTTGAGCAAAGGGAGGGTGCAGCCGCTCCTGGTCCCTCTGTCTCTCCCGGCTTGGCTGGATGGCAAGCCGGCTCTGTCCGCTCTCGCTGGCTGCACACCGGGTAACGACCCGTAGTCCTGGAGGGATCTCTCCCTGTTGTGATCCTGTTTACCATTTCCTTGGGCTGAGTCTGAGGCTGCTCACCCGGCACAGGCTCTCAGATCCGGTGGCACATCTGAGAGGCTGGCCCAGCAGTGGGGCATCTCTTCTGGGCTTGGGGACAATGTTTGAGTGTCTCTGGACTCCTGTCCAGGGCAGGCTGGGTAGGCAGGGACCTGGAGGACTGAGATTTGGGGTTGGGGAGGGCAGCCAGGATGAAACGAAATCTCGGAGGAGGGGCCATTCCTTCCTGAGAAGTGGCTTTTTCCTAGGACCAAGTGCTCACAAACAGCACAGGGGATAGAGGGAAAAACAGCGTCTCCTTGGCTCCACTCCCTCCCTGTGGGCGGCCACCTCCTCAGTTAATTGGAAACACAGAGGAAGCTGTTGCGAAATCCAGCCCCTCTGCCATCTGCGCCTCTGTGGGCTCTTCACAGTGTTTATGCACTGAGGGTCACGAGGTGTTGTTAGCTTCCGAAGAGGTCCTGGGCCACAGATAGCTCTCTGGAGGGGGAGGCCGGAGCACACGCATTACACAACCCAGCCAGGTCATCTGACCACTGTACTGAAAGCCCCAGGAAGTTTGTCAGCTGACCCTGGGTGGGCAGGCCACCTGCGAACCGCCCCCAGGCCGAGGGCTCGCTGCACCGTAAACCAGCTTTGAAGGTGCAGTCTGGGTACCCACAACATCACTCACAAACAGCTTCCCCACCTGCTGGGGCTCACAGAGCACAGCCTGGCCTGGTGTGGGTGTGTCCCATTTCACAGCTGGGAGATCGGCTGGGTGGTGCCCCCTCTTTGTGGCTTGCCCGACGCATGGCCGGGCTGTGACAAGGCAGAGAGGGAGCAGTGTTGCTGCTTTGTGGACAGTGGGGAAATGGGTTCCCCGGGCCACGAGGACAATGCATGTGTGTGTGGGGCTATTAGGACTAGACTATGAGATGGTTGGATGGCTTCACCGACTTGATGGATATGAGTTTGAGCATGCTCTGGGAGATGGTGAAGGACAGCGAAGCCTGGCGTGCTGTAGTCCATGGGGTCACAAAGACTTGGACACGACTGAGTGACTGAACAACAACAATTAGGACCAGGGTTGTGCCAGGTGGGACAGGCCAGGTCCTGTCCTTTATCCGATCCTGCTGCCCACACAGCTTTTTGGAGCAAAGAAGTCAGTAAAGGTGCTCCCCTCAGCTCCCTCCTGTCAGGTTGCATGTGAAGCTGCCCAAGGTTGTGACATCAACTACCCCCACCCTACTCCTGTCCCCAGGACTGCTGTCCCCGCACAGCAAACCAGCAATACCTTCAGCTCTGGGGGTGGCATTCACAGCGCTGATGGGAGGTCATGGCTTGACCTCGAGACATTGCATCTGTTAAAGTATAGATGTCACCCACAGCACCATCACAAGTTTGGACCCTGAGGGTTCAGGAAAAGGAACACGATGTGGACAGGACTCTTGAGGAAAAGGAACACTTATGAGAGGGACTGAGATCAGCTGGGATGTTAAGACAAAGGGTCCAGGCACTCCCCTCCTCCCATAATCCTAGAGTCTCCAGAAAACAGGCCCAGGTGTTCCCAGAACATAGGAGTTTTGATGCCACACTCTCCACTCACACTCCTGGGGCTTTCGTGGGCCATCTAGTCACTCCAGTATGTCCTACCACCCACGGCCCCAGAATGTTCTGACCCACTGGTCGCCAGGGCAAGGCTGGAGGGAGAGTAGGTGAGCAGGCTTCCTTGGAGCCCCAGAGCTGATGAGGGGTGGCCTCTGTGTGAACTGCATTCTCTGGAGAGAGTGTCTTGGGAGGGTGGCCTTGCCCGACCCCGAGCTTTTTAAGTGAGGTGGGTGGGCCTGGCATGGCTCCTGCCCTGTGGCATGTGACCCTGTGGAGATTTCAGTTTTCAAAACAAGAGCATCCCCCTGCCATACAAAGTCCAAGGCCCTCTGGTTAAGGCACCAGGCAGGCTGGAGCCTGGATTTGCACTCTGCTGCTACTAGTGGGGTGACCTTGGGCAACCAGCGTATCATTGGGCTGAAAATATCACCTCCTTCATGGGATGTTCTGAGACACACCAATGGGAGAATACATGTGCAAGCCTGAATTTCAACCTCTGTTCATTCCTTTCTTCCTTATTTAAGAAGGGAGAAAGGTGAACCTGCTTTTTAGGACCAGTCCTTTGGAGAAGAGTCTCAGGCTCCATTGGAGGGTGGGTCTGCTTCAGTGTCTAAAGGCAGCCTGAGACGGGGCAAAGAGCAAGAGCTAGATACAGCAGGGCCCTGGGCACTGTGCCATGCCCTGTCCCCAGAAGCCTGCTCTCCAGATGAGGGGTGGCATGCAGTTAAATTCAGAAAGGCCTCCTTTTGAGCCCGGTGTCCAAGTGTGAGTGGCTTGCTGGGCGCTGGCTCCACAGGGCCTGGGATCCTGCACTTGTGAGTGTGAGAGGCAGTGGCATGCAGGGCCAGCCAGTGCAACGACACCATAAAGGTCATAAACACACAATAAGCGGTGATGGAACAGGCGCCGGGAAGCAGTGTCAAACCGGCTGTCACCGAGTTCTGCTCCAGGACTCTGTTAAATGTTAATGTTAAATGCTTGTGCTGGTGCTCAGTTGCTCAGACCTGTCTGACTACTCGCAACCCCATGGACTGTAGTCCGCCAGGGTCCTCTGTCCACTGACTTCTTCAGGCAAGAATACTGGAGTGGGTTGCCATTTCCTTCTCCAGGTGGTCTTCCCGACCTAGGGATCAAACCTCTGTCTCTTGTGTCTCTTGCATTGGCAAGAGGATTCTTTTATCCTTGAGCCTCCTGGGAAGCCCTAATGGTAAATGGCCAGGGATAAAATTCAACTGTTGATGGGGATTTTTAAAGACTCCTCAGGCTTTGTTAGCCCAATGCCGTGGAGTGTGTGGGCTGGGACTCCGGGGCTCCTGGCTTCAGCATTAACCACGAAACCTCTGATAAACAGATTCCTGGGGTCTCCCTGCAGAGATTCTGGTTGGGCCAGGGCCTGGATATCTACTTTCCTAGAGTTGGAACCACTGACATAGATAAGCACAGAGAGGAGCTCAGCAAGGTGGTCTTCTCTCCAAAATCTGTTGATGATTGTTGGGGGCACTGCTGGCAGGTGCCATGCCTAACCTGTCTAGACCCCTTCTCAGGTGGGGCCAAGTCACGAGGTTTCAGATGTTACCTTCCCAAAGCGTCAGTTGCTCAGTCGTATCCGACTCTTTGTAACCCTGTGGACAGTAGCCTGCCAGGCTCCTCTGTCCCAAGAACCACACAAAGGCTTTGACCTTTGTCTCCAGTCCTCTTTTCCTTCCTCTTTGAAAACTCAGCCGGGTTTCACCTCCACTGAGACTGACTTTCCTCCTCCCTCTGTATACTCCAGGTCATGCTTGGGGATGCATGAGGTATATGACACCCCCCCAACACTTGTCAGCTTCTGATCACACACCGAGCTGGACGATGAAGACAGCTGTCCAGGACACTGGAGGGGTGGTGTGTTCCAGCCTGCATATGTTGGGCAGCCACCTGGAGAACCTGTTTGTTCACTCTCAGGAGGGAGCCAGAAAGAGCCGGTGCAAGACTGCCCCCTCCTCTGCTATACTGCCTCCCTGCTGCAGAGACCAGGAAGGCCCCGCCCTCTGCAGGTGAGCTCAGGTGAGCCCTTAAGTGGTTTTTGTGATGTGGTGGAAACCTTCCAGCTTGATGAGGCCCACAGAGCCCTGAGCTTCCCATCAGCTGGGTCACCTGGCTCCTTCCCTTCACAGCTTGCGCCCCCGCCACCTCCTCATGACCACAAGTGTGTGGACTTTCTTAGTCTTCTTTAAAGGCACAGGGAGATGGATTTGCTTGCTCAAGTTCAGGATTGCTCTCAGCAGGGGTTGGACCAGCTGTTGGAGCCAGTAAGCCCTGGCCAAGTACTTCAAGTAGACCAGAAAACACTCCCAGAGAAGTTTTATAACCAGTTCTGATTCACTTTGTTTGAGTTGAATGTGTGTCTGTAGTCTCCACAAAGCCTGATGTTTCTACCACAAATACTAAAGTCTTGAGCAGGTCGAAGGTGGAAGATCTCTGGTTTATCAGCTTATCTTGTGTTTGGTAGGACACCCATGTTATGATGGGAATGTGGTGTATCTGTCCACATACTGAGCTCATTAGAGAAGTGATTTAGATAAGGTTAGAGATGTCGATAAGTCCAGTTTCGAATCCTGGCTCACAAAGACGCAGACTCATTTTGTCACAGCTGCGGATACAGACCCTAGACGTGTGGGTTCACCCTCACAGCCATCCTCACCTGCTGGGCCCAGGACCACACAGTGCCTCTTGTTTCCCTGTCAGGGGTTGGGTGGCCCTGCAGAAACTGTGGGTACTTGTGGATTGCTTTCTTCCCAGTGCGATGGGGAGAAATTGTGTCCGCATGATTAAATTTGGGAACTTGGGGGCACTCCTAAAAGGAACATGCTCACAGCTGAGTCAGGTGAATGGGCAACTGGAAAAGATGGGCAGGGGCATCTGGTTAGCCATCAGTGGGGAAGGTAAGTCTGTGTCTTTGGGGTCTGACTATTGTGGATGAGATGGATAGATGAGGTCCATGGAGAACAGCTAGAGAAATGTCAAGCGGAAGGCGTGGTCCTTGTCCTTGGTGCTGCTTTAAGACTTCCCTGAGTTCCAGGAAGGCTGATGGAGAAAGCCCGTGAAGGGTGTCACCCGCCTCTGGCAGGTCTGCCCACATCCCTGGGTCCAGTGCAGACTGTAGGGCGGATGGACTTTGGAGGTCACAGCTCAAGGGGACGTGCAGAGCAGGAGACAGAGACTTCCATGTGATTCCAACTAGACTGACTTGGCTCGGTCACCCAGCTCTGCTCAACCTGGCCGCAACCTGTGAACAGAGGCAACATCAGTTTCCATTTGTTCCCAAGCTGTGAGTGTTCCCCAGACCTTGCCATGTTCATCCTCACAGCAAGCTGGGATCATTTCTCCTGCGTTTCCCACCAGGCAGGTGCATCTCACAGAGGCTGAGAAAGCTTTATGCGTCTGGCAACTTGGCAAGGGCAGAAGTGGTCCATCACCTCCAGGCTGGCTTGGATGCCTGCTGTTCGTGGCCCTACCCCACACCAGGTTCTGGTATAAGATACAAAGAGATGCCCTGAAAAAGATGTGAAGCTCGCAACTGGGAACTTGGGCTCTCAAGGGAAGGAGGAAGCTTCCAGGTTCTGAGCCTGGTCAGCTAAAGTGTAAACCTTGGAGCTTTCCTAGTGGTTCAGATGGTAAAGAATCTGCCTGCAATGTAGGAGACCAGGATTTGATCCCTGGGTTGGAATGATACCCTGGAGAAGGGAAAGTCAACCCACTCCAGTATTCTTGCCTGGAGAATTCCATGGACAGAGGAACCCAGTGGGCTACAGTCCATGTGGTCACAAAGAGTTGGACGTGATTGAGCAACTAACATTTTCACTTCAGAATATGTGGATCTGGGAGCTGGGACTTATGGGGTAACTTACAGATTCTTTGCCAGTGTATGAGGGACATCCCCCTGCCCTGACCCCAGCCATGCATCGGAGCTGGCCTGGGCCCCCAGAACCAGCTGTGGCAGGGCCAGTGTGTAAGAAGCAGAGACCAATTGGTGGTCCTGATGGAACCCACATACTCAGCAGGGCTGACATTTTTGTGGATGGGTCTTCCTGCCACACTGACCCAGGGGCCGACAAAGGCAACTCAGAGGGTCCACAGAAGGCCCTCCCTCAGCCTCTCAGGCTTTGATGCCTTGCAAATCACAATGGGATGCATGCTGTGCTGGGGCTGCACTCTGTACTGCCCCCTCTCCCTGCCTCTGCTGCTGAGGCTCATAGCAGAGAAGGCTCTGCAGTGGGTCTCGGAGGGGCATGTTTAGTTGAAACAACAATCCCTGGGACTACTGGTGTCTTATGGGCAGGGCCCAGACTTACCGGAAATGGCGCTACCACAAACGTTCAGGCAAGATCTAGACTTCATGTCGCTCAGAGTTTTGTTGAGCTTTGCTTATAATTTCAGAAAACCACAGCACCAGTGGTGATGCCATGCATGAAGCTGAATCACTGAAGTTCCACCAGCTGTCAGGCTGCATTGCACCGGCTGCAGCTCAGAAATTTTGCATTCGATGCAAGTATTGGAGGATTTGAGCATGGTATCTCAAACAGTTGTGCCTAAACATTTACTATTAAAATAGATGTTACTATAAATTTCTTTTCTTTCATTTTCTTTTATATTGACATGAAGGCATCTTTTGGGCTTCTCTGGTGGCTCAGAAGGTAAAGAATGCCTGCAATGCAGGAGACCTAGTTTTGATCCCTGGAGAAGAAAACAGCAACCTGCTCCAGTATTCTTGCCTGAGAAATCCCACAGACAGAAGAGACTGGCGGGCTAAAGTCCAAGGGGTCATAAAGAGCTGGACACAACTGAGCAACTAATACACACACAAGGCATTTTATTTTCTATCTCTTTCTAACATTTATCGATTATGTTGTAGATACATTATCGTATCCAATTATTTAACTCCAGTAGAGTAAAGAGATGATCACTAATATTTGCTGTGAAAGGAGCAGACTGACCAGACCATTCACAGTCAAACTGCAGCTGGCGGTGGCCATGCAGCCCACCCTCCGCTGGTGGCCTGCCTGCTGGGAAGGCAGCTGCACCTGCACCAGGCCTGCTCTGCCCCTGCTTTCCCCCCGCTGCATGGGACCTGACCTGACCTGACCTCCGCAGCCAGCCCTGCTGCGGCCCTCCCAGTCACATCAAGGGCCTGTGTGAAGGCTTGTCACTGAGTCTGAGGGAGGTTGTGGGCCCCTGGGCTCTGGGCCGAAGCATGCACTCCCCTGGGACTTTTCAGCGGGGTTTGGAATGTGTGTTGACACAGGGCATTAAGATGGTGGGACGGGAAGTGGGGAAAGGTGGGCTGGCACCATCCAGTGGGCACTGAGAGGCCTGCTGAATCTTTAGGTTCTTTCCAATGCTTCAGAAGGAAGACCTAAGGACACCTGGAGCACTTCCTGTTTGATCTGGGGTCCCTCTCTTAGAGGTGAGGGCTGTCGTGTGCCATAGGGAACAGGCTGGTCTTAAACAACCACTCAACCTGGGCGACTGCTTCAGTATCCTCTTGACAAAGGGTGGGAGGAGCTGAGTTTCTTTGCTGGCTCACAACCACATTTAGGAACAGTTCCAGGACAGAGTTCCAACACTGTTTGGAATAAGATCCTGAGAGTAAGCACAGGGCCCACCAGGAGACTCCCTTGCTAGATGTCTTTGGTTGTATAAATTCTGGCAGGTTTGATAAAGCAATCTTGGGGAAGAAACAGGCTTGTTCATTGATGGTCCATTTTCTGGAGGATTCTGAGTTGAGTGGTATGAGTGCCAGCTACCACTGTGGAGTCCAGCAGACAGCTGTCCTGGAGAAATCTGATATGAAGGATATGTGTGTGCCCCTATGCATGTGTGTGCATGTGTGCATGAGTGTGTGAAGGTGTGGACCCATGTGTGGGAGTGTGCATGTGTGTTGGTAGGTATAATAGTTGCTTAGTTGTGTCTGACTCATTTCGACCACATGGGTTATAGACCACCAGGCTCCTCTGTCCATGGAATTCTCCAGGCAAGAATACTGGTGTGGGTAGCTATTTCCTTCTCCAAGGTCTTCCTGACCCAGGGATCCAACTCAGGTCTCCCACATTGCAGACAGATTCTCTACTGTCTGAGTCACCAGGGAATCCCCATGTATGATTATATGCATGTGCATATATGTGTGTGTGTGCGTACATCTGGAGGGCAATCCAAAGGCTGGGATAAGGAATTCAGCCCCCAAGGGCCCTTAGCACCAATGCAATGAGTCAGCAGGATTCATGAGACCCAGAGGCATATGGAGGTCTCCATCTGTGTCTGCTAGGTTCTTCTGTCCAGCCTGTGTACACGTCCCCTGCTTCTGTATGAAAGACAATTTGGAACAAATATGACTCAGCATGTTCCTGACTCCCAGTTCCTGGGTGGGTTTTCAGCTCCCTTCACCCGACCAGTGATGAGCATACCCAACAAGTGAGGCCAAGCAGTTAGGTTGTTCTGAGGCCCTGGCCTTCCTAGGTGCTGGGTTCCTTCGCTGGGCAGGCAGGTTGGGATTTTGAACCAGTTTTGCAGCTGTGTATATACCATGAACTACACACCACCCCAGGGAAATGTGGGCAGCACCCTGAGAACAAATGCCTTAATACATTGTAGTGAAACTGGGGTAAATCAAGCCTCACATCCACCCCCTCAGGTTGACCTTTGCCTGCAAACGAGTTACGAAACAATTTTCAGTTCTCAGAGCTTTTTGGATTTTGAATGACTGATAAGGACTTACAGATCTGCAAAAATAAACAGACCCAGTTGACACAGCTAGACTTAAAGTCAGACCTGGGTTTTGTGGGCACATAGTCTGTGTGTGTGTGTGTGTGTGTACACATGTATGTACTCTCTCCAGGCCTTAGGATGGTAGTGAGGTCAAAAGCCATCTGTAGATTAGCCCCCTGCTCAGGGCCCCAGCTGAAAGTGGCCCAGCTGCCGCCCCTCGGCAGCAGCAGCAGATGGCCCCTTGCCCCAGGCGGGCAGGGTTGGGGGCAGGGCGGCCAGGGCTGAGCTCTCAGCTCCAGGCTGCCAGCCCCCTCCTGCTCCCCCATCACTTTCCTCAGCCAAGAGCGCCTGAAATGGTCAGTAGATGCTGAGAGGGGGGACCCAGAGTGGGAGGCAGCCCAGGTGGGAAGAAAGGGGGACCTGGGGACTCTGCGGCTGCTCTCAGGGACGGAGAGCTCAGAGTGAGATTTCGGGGCTGGCAAGCGAGGTGAACATTCCGACTATCTGGAGGCAGGGTGCATTTAGCATAAACACTGCCCACCTAAGTGCTAGCTTCGGGACTGGTGCTGACACTTAAGCTCTTAGAATGTGTCTGCAGGGGAGCCAACGGGGTCTGGGGTTAGAGAAGACGTGACTCGTTTGTCACAATGTGATGCCACTCTTGTCCCCCTGTGGCCCTCAGATTGCTTTCCCTTCTCAGCAGAGGCCTGAGGCTGGACCTATCCTCTCAGGCTCTTAGGAAAGCCTAGCTCAGTGATGAAGCATCTCTGAGGGGGAAGCTGTCCTCCACACAAGGCTCGGAGTCAGGGCTGGGTAATGTCATAAGGGATGCAGGCCTACATGGGTGATGGGGGATCCTGAGTCCTGAGTCGGGGCTACAGAGTGTCTAACATTGCCTAGGACAATCCATGGTCCTGGCTGAAAGAGTCACCCAGGTCTTGGGGTTGCCTGAGGCCCAGTGAGTCTGAGATTGGGTTTCCCACACCCTCAGACAGACGGGACCTAGAGTTACTTTTGCACTCCTCCCTGGTGGCTCAGATGATAAAGCATCTGCCTGCAACATGGGAGACCTGGGTTCGATCTCCGGGTCAGGAAGATCCTCTAGAGAAGGAAATGGCAACTCGCTCCAGTATTCTTGTCTGGAGAATCCCATGGACAGAGAAGCCTGGTGAGGTATAGTCCATGGGGTTGTAAAGAGTCAGACATGACTGAGAATTACTTTTAAGTTAATTTAAACAAAAATAATAAGAGGTGATATATTTTTGCAGAAACTAAATATGTCACCCGAGGTCTGTTGTGAACATCACCATGCAGAGCATTTTACCTACTCTGGGGAGACAGAGGAACCTGGAGCTGAAAAGGCATCTCAGACTCTGATGTTGAGGGAAATGCTCTGGGACTGTGACTCCCTTGTGAGCACAGAAGACTCCTTGAGAGAGGGGTTTCCTACTTGAAAGGTTCTGCAGCCAGAATCAAGGGTCTAGAAACTCCTTATCATACTTTCTTTTCTCGCACTGAAGATTAAAAGAATTTTAAAATAATTCTGAGATATACTATACATACAAGACTCTATCTAACTTATATGTACGCTAGAAAGAACAATAATAAAAAATACAGATGCCTGGGTGGTAGCAGATTAACAGAATGCAATGCACACTTCATTTCTCACTTTAGTTTCAGAAACCACTGACCTGAATTCTGTAAATGGTTATCTAATCTTGTTTAAAGTTTTTCTGTTTCTGGAAGTGTTGCTGAGCAATAGATTGCTGAATTTTGCCAGTTCTTGAACTTCAACAAGTAAGATCATATTGTATTAATCCTGTGATTTGCTTTTATCTGCTCATGAGATTCATATATGTTAAGGCATAGACCCATCACCCAATCATTTACACTGCTGCGTAGTCTTCCATTATAGGAATTATTTGGGTTGTTTCCAGGATTTTGCTATTGCAAATGATGCCCATTTGAATATCCCTTAAAGGCACAGATCCCGGAGTGTGACTGCTTTGGTTCAAATCCCAGCTGTCAGTTCCTACCTGTGTGACGTTGCATATATCAATGACTGTTCTCCAGGTTCCACGTCTGTATAATACAGATACCAGTATGTGCACTGGGAGGCTATAAAGAGGATTAGGTGAGTCAATTTAGATAAAGCACTTAAAACGGGACTTGGCATGGTCATTTTAAAGATTAGATATGATGAAGAAGATACGGGGATGATGCTGGGGACAGAGATGGTGGTGGTGATGATGGTCATGCTGACGGTGGCATGATGATGGTGGTGGTGGGGATGGTGAAGATGGTGATGGTGTGATGATGATGATGAAGGTGGTGGTGATGAGGGTGGTGGTAGTGGTGAAGGTGGTGCTGGTGGCGGGGTGATGATTCGATGCTTTGATGAAGGTGTTGATGAAGATGGTAATGGCGGTGGTGGTAGTAGTGAAGGTGATTGATGGTCATAGTGGTGGTAGTGATGATGGTGATGATGACAGTGATCACAGTGGTAATAATGATGGGTATTTTTTAAATTGGGGGAGACTCCCAAGGAGACATGTGCTTGGAAAGGGACCTGCCATCTGGTAGGACTTACTTAGGTGAGCTCCTATGGAGAAGTCAGACTGATTGAAAGTATCTCATCCAGTGACATTTGCCAGCAGAAATGAGATGTAGGGGTAGAGGCAAAGCAACAGCTCTGTGGGTCCTTCCTCCAGTCTGGCTTCTTAGCCTGTGCCCAGCCCTGTCATAGATCCAGGAGATGATGCAGCACCGAGGTGCCCACGAGCCCTGCCCTTGGGAAGCCGGTCAGTGAACAAGGGAAGATGAGATGACAGACCCACTGGGGAAGGTAACTTAGAGTGAGGGATGGGAGGTGGGTGGTGGCTGTTAAAGGCTAAGAGAAGTCTGTTGTCAGCTGCCCTGAGGAAATGAGGAGGCGCCATCTTAGGATGTGCACAAGCCAAGAAATGACTGTGGGGCCCAGGGAGGAGAAAGCTTGGAGATCCCTGGGAGGGAGAGTGGGAGCAGCTGGGTGAGGCTGCAGGTGAGGCGGAAGGGGGTGTGCATGTATGCAAGGATCAGAGTCTCCAGGGGCTTCCGAGTCTGAGAGGTGTGAGCTATACTCTCCAGCTGCCGGTAGAGAGTGGGTGGAGGTGGTGACTGCCAGCATGTGACTCCCACATCCTCTTCCCTTGTTGGGGGGAGGCAACTCCCAGGACAGCACCTGGAGGACAGACTCGCCCAGAACTCTTTGACTTTGAGGGTTTGTCTTCAGGACAAGAAATATTTCTATTTCAGTTCACTCTCTTACACCTTATCTAGACACAGCCACAGGAGCAGACTGATGGGGATCAGTTTGTGTCCCTCCCAAATTCACATGTTGGAGTCCTCACTCCCAGTACCTAGAATGGGATCCCACTTAGAGAGAGGGTCTTTGCAGAGGCCATGAAGATAAAATGAGGTTATTAGGGTGGGTTCCAACCTAATATAACTGATATCTTTATTTAAAGGAAGAAATTTGGACACAGACATGCACACAAGGAGAAGCCATGTGAAGATAGAGGCAGGGATTAGGGTGATAAGTCTACAAGCCAAGGAATGGCATGGAGTGCCAGCGAGCCACCAGGAGCTGGGGGAACAGCCTGGAACTCCCTTACAGCCTCAGAAGAAATCAATCCTGCCGACACCTTGGTTTTGGACTTCTAGTCTCCAGAACTTTGAGAAAATACTTTTCTCTTGTATAAGTCACCCAGTGTGTGGCACTTTGTTACAGCAACATTAGGAAACTTATACAGATGACATAAAAGAGGATTTCTCCAAATTGGAAGAGTTCTTATCACCTTCAGGAGACTGATTTTTTCTTTTTTTAAAATCATCTATTATCTTCCCTGGTACGTGCACGCAGTAAAGAATCTGCCTGCAATGCCGGAGACCTGGGTTTGATCCCTGCATCAGGAAGATCCCATGGAGAAAGGAATGGTTACTCACTCCAGTATTCTTGCCTGGAGAATCCCATGGACAGAACTATAGTCTGTGGGGTCGCAAAGAGTTGGATATGACTGAGCAACTAACACATACATGGCTGATAAATTTTTTTCAAAGAATCTGTTCTACTTTAATACTCAGTGCTAAGAAGGGGATTTCTAGATGAAACCATTTCAGGCAGAATTTGATGGGTGGCCAGCACTGCGGAATTCACATAGGTTCTGCCTGAAGCAGCTCTGGAGGTCACCATAGCACAGATGTAAGGTGCCCTAAGGACATTGCTCCCTATTGCTTTGTTGAAGGAATTAAGACATTGAGGAGCAGAAGCCAGCTGCCACCAGCTGCATTCTTCAGAACATTCACCACTAACATTTCTGGGTGTATTGCCCTGTGCATATGATGGCAAGTTTATTGGATAAATGGGTTATTAGGATCCCCCCTGGAAAAATCTGTGGTCATTAAACCTTAATCTAGAAAAACTGTCAACTATATTTGCATTCCTTATGGCAACTCTCTGTGTGTGTTCAGTACGCATGTTTATTTTGGGTGACTGCTTTTTAAGCAACAGGCTGAATGAAGATCAGAGAAGGCATAGGAAACTTGCAGAAATGTGTTCTTGAAATAATGGTTTTCCAGCACAGAGACTGAGGAAGCTGATGAAATAGCTGGAGTCTTGCCTGCTCAGGAGCCGAAATGCAAACCCCACCCTGAAAAGGATTTTGGTTGTCCAGACGTGGTAGAGAGCTGACCCCAGGCGTCTGCTTCACTTTGGCCCCAGAGATCACAATAGAGGAGAAACTCATTGGTGCAGTTCTAAGAAGCAAAATGTTTCTCCCACCATCTGGTAGCAGGAGCTAAGAGGAGATTGAGATTTGACAACAGGCAAACAAGGAGGAGGAGACGGCATCTCAGCTTCCTACTTTGAGCCATCTACCACCCAAAACCCAGGCAGAGTTTCCATGTCCCCAGGTTTAAGGCACCCCTCTCTGTGGGACGGAAGTCTGCGGCAGCCAGGTGCCTCTGCCGTAGCTGTTCAGATGTCCCTAGGGGTGCACGTGCTCAGCCAGCGTGCATGTCCCCTGTGTGTACATCATCGTGTGCACATCCTCGTGCCATGCTCTCTGGCCAGTATCTCCTCTGGGGTCTCTGTAGGCTCGGCATCCATGTCTAGACGAAAATGACTTGTTTGAGTGAAAGCTACTTGTGTAAACCTGAAAGCAGAACTTTGGACTGCAGGATGTGGGACCTGCGCTCCTTTGGTCACTTCCTCCCCCATGGTTAGCTTGCTCAGGGTTGGGGCGGCCCGCTGGCTGGGATCAGGCAGTCCTAGGTGAGTGAAGATGCCCAGGGTCTGTGAAGGCTCCCAGGGCAGGTGAGGGTGTGCAGTGGGTTTCACTACACGTGCTGAGAACACAGCTTTCTCCTTCACTGCTTATGCTTTGGGAGGAAGGGCAGCGCTGTGATGGGAGGGGTCCTCGGCGCCCACTGTCAGCTCCCGCCCCCCCCACCCCCGCCCGGCCGGGAGTTCTGCCGAGCAACCAGGCCACCCTCCATCTGCCGTCTGGAATAATGAGCTCACCCCGCTGCTGCTGGCACAAGCCGACTTTCATTCTTCTATTCACCGGTTACCCTTTCAGCTTCCCATTGTTCTTTGCTAATGACCTTACAAGGCGCCTGCCTGTTACCTTTCCTCCCCTGCTGGCGGCTGGCCTGGAGGAAGGCCTCAATCTCTCCAACTTGAAGAGCAGGCGGGGTGGCAGGCATGCGGCCCTGGTGCTCTGGGTCGCTCCTCCTGGACTTCATGGCAGTCACGGATCTGGCCTCAAGTGTCGAAATATTTTATGGGGCACCTTCCCTTTCCACTGGAGACCTGGCTGGGTTGCCACATGTCCTGGCTTCTGTGTCTTTTCAAACCCCATCTCAATCAAGCATGTGGTTGTCCCTGTGCCTGTGACAGATGGCCTGGGTGCCTGAGGTGGGTTACAGGCTCCAGCTCTCAATTCCTGAGAGGGGAGGTGACAGGGCAAGGTGGCTGGGTGACTTGAGGGCCTTGGAGCTAAACTGACTTTTAACTCTTTCTGCGTCCACGGCCAGTTCCTGCAGGAAGAGGAGCCGTCAGAATTGGCCCTTTCCACTTGGCCTTCTTATTGTTCTCTGGTGCCGTAGAGGGTGCAAAAGGTCACAAAAGGCTCCTGTGGCAGTAAGGAAACTCACTTCTTCTGTTAGGGGGTGGGGGGAGCTGAGAGTGTGACCATGGTGTGCAATCACTGCCCTCAGGCACAAGTGCCAGATCATAATGTTTCCAACACGTGGCTATTGTCCCTTTAGCTTAGCTGTACACTTGGATCCAAAATAGAGGGATTTCGGCAATTCCCTGGTGGCGCACTGGTTATGACTTCACCTTCCAATTCAGGGGTGTGGGTTTGATCCCTGGTTGGGAAGCTAAGATCCCACATGCCTTGCAGCCAAAACATAAAACAGAAGCAATATTGTAAAAAAAAAAAAACAATAAGGACTTTAAAAACAGTCCATTAAAAAAAATGGAATCTTAAAAAGTGGTAAAAAAAAAAATAGAGGTTTTTCTTACCTGAAACGATGGCAGATAACAGAAACTACTAGAACTCCATCCTGAGTTGTAAAATATATTGCTGTGCCCAGCTCTCCCAGGGGAGATTCATCCTCTCCTATAGGGAGACTGCAGGACAAAGTTCAGTGACTTGACAGCCACTGACCTCTCAATGGCCCAAGTCTCCACAGCTTCCCAATCCATGACATACAATCTGTGGGCAGAGATTGTTGTTGTGAAGCAGGAGTGCATGCAGGTGTCTGCCCGTGAAGGCGAGAGCCTGGATCCCAGACGGCTATCGGACAGCTTTGTGGTTTGAATGCATGGCTTTCTCCAGATTTAAAAGCAGTGACATGCCCTGTCAGAGCTGCCCGGCGTCCAGGCACGTGGCCACGCCGAGGATGCAAATGAGTCGGACGCTCGCCTGTGGCCTGGGGCACCTGAGCCTGCTGCCCCATAGCCCTGGGAGGCCCAGCAGGTGCTGCATCAGGGCAGGTGTGCAGCTCACCATATGCTCCGGGGAGAGTCAGGTTTCTGCTGGCGTCTTACAATTCCCCACCAGGTGAGATTCAGTGGGCAGAAGGGCCCCACACCAGCCTGTGGCTGCACCAATCACCTCTGGGCATTTGTTTGCTTGGCACTGACAGGTTGGTTTGGAACTTTGGAGCTGGGAAAGCCCTGAAACCTCAGCCATGGCAGGTAGCAGCCAGGGAGATGGTGAGCTTCAGTCAATTGTCAGGAGCCTGCAAACTGGGTGCTTCTTTCTAAAAAGCCTCTGCATTTTTAGAGCTCTGTTTATGGCTAGGGAGATTTCACTGATGGCTTAAACGGTACAGAATCTGCCTGCCATGCTGAGGACCTGAGTTTGATCCTTGGGTCAGGAAGATCTTGTGGAGGAGGGCATGACAACCCACTTTAGTATTCTTGCCTGGAGAATCCCATGGACATAGAAGGCTGGCGAGCTACAGTCCACCGGGTCGCAAAGAGTCAGACACGACTGAGCGACTAACACTCTGGCTAAGTAGGCAGGTGCCTTCTGAGTGAGCTGTCCATTTCTGCAGAGGCCAGACTCAGGCTGCAAGATGGTCTAAGGTAGGGAACTGCCACTTTGTTCTCCCTCTAATTCCCTGGGGAACTTTAAAGATCCCTGCACTTAGGCTGCACCCTTGAGACAGGAATGGAACACCCAGGAAGAAGGACCAGGCATCTGTGCACTCCATGTGCACACGATGCAGTGTTTGAGAATCCACAGCTCAGAGCTCTGCTGCCCCCCCACAGAAACCGCCGGCCACATGTGGCCACTCGCGCTGAAATTATTTGAAATAAATTCAAAATTTGTCACAGGATGCTTAATGGGCCTGTGCTGCTCTGGAATGTCCTTCCAATCCTCACTTTCACAAGTGGGCACAAAGGAAGGGTCCTGGGAGCTGTGGCCTCTCTCCTGAGCCCTCCTTCCTCAGTAATCAGGCTGCTGGGGTGCAGGTGTTTCCAGAGGAAACCCTCCACAGGATCAGGTGTGCACAGATGAGGAGCCCCAGAAGTGCCTTTGTGGAGCCCCCCTTCAGAGCACTGGGCTAGCTTGGTTGGCTTCAGTGTGTATATTTCTGGGGGACTGCCTTGTCTTCTTGTCATACATGTATGAGGGAGCCTTTGGCCTACATCAGATTTATTGCCGTGACTCCTGAGAAGCATTCATGCAACTGAGGGGTCGCTCCCAAAGATGCCAGCGTGGAGATGCACTGTGACAGTTCAGCCCCCGTCTCCCTGTCTGGGTCTCACCCTGTACTTTATCAGATGATCACTTTTGCAGCAAAGGGATCATGGCACACGCCACCGGGGATCTCTGAAACGGAAGATTTGGTCCTCCAGCGAGCCCAAGTGCAGACTGCAGAGTGTGGCAGTGAACGGGGTTTAGACAAAACCGGAGTTGGGAGGGGGGCTTTCCTAGCATTTCACAGCACGTGCTGCCAACTGTTGCGAAAAGAGAAAAAACCCCACTCCTAAGAAGAAAGCCAGGGGAGATGTACATATTACTGCAGGCTGCCGCCTCCCTCCTCCTTTGTCATTGTTCCTGGGGCCGGCGGCAGGCCCCGCGACAGCTGGGTATCACTAACAGCTGCTTTTTCCTGGGGTGAAATTAAAAGATTAGGGGCTACGGGCACGTGCTGGCCTCAGGAGCCCAAACAATGCTTGATTTAGGGTGAAACTTGTCTGGGGAGGCTGACAAAGGAGGAGGCTCCGAGTTGGCCAGGGGTCAGAGGGGGGGCTGGGTCTGTGGGAGACAAAGGGCTGAGTGGGGAGGGGGCAGAGGGCTGGGGTGGGGGGCGCCTGGCTGAGTGAAAAGAGGCCTCGCAGCAGCTGCTCCTGCTCCAGAAATTTGAGACGGGTCTTTTCACAAACACAAATGTGGGAGAAGAATAGGGGGCCACGCTTAGCTGAAATGACTCGTTTGCAAATGAAAGGGAGATTGAGAGCCCTTACATTGTCCAAGATTTCACCTAAGAGGATGGAAAATGATTAGCGCACGCGGCAGCAAGAAGTGTGCCTCAGAGCAGATGGGCCAGCCGCCCCGCGCTGAGTTCTGTGTTTACATAACAATCATGCGCCCAGCCCGGCGGGTGTAGAAGCCCTGGCCCCTTAAATGTCCAGCATGGCACCCGGCCACCCCCTCCCGCCACCCACCCCCCTCCCCAACACACACTCTTGGACTGATATGGTTCCAGCCTGAGCCCACGGGAGGCCTTTGCTGCAAGCTGTGTAGATGTTAATTTATGTGCCAGGCTAAATTAAATACACTTCATAGCCAAGAAGCCACAGATGACTGCTGGAGATGGTAGGCACTGCGGCTGTCGCCCCCAGGCAGAATGTCCCACTCCCAGCAGACCGTCTCCTCTTGGTGAGCGGTGATGAAAGGGTGAAACAGCCGCATTGGAGGGGCGCGTGGTCCTTCCTGCATGATGAGAAGAGTTTAACTCTAAGAAAGCACACAGCCTATCCCCATAGCCTTAGGAATGGCTTGGCCACAGGTGCCACTGAAAGAAAGATGTGGCAGGAATGATCGCGAGGCTTCCCTCGTGCCTTGAGGCCTGGGGTGGAGGGTACGAGGGTGGAGGTCCTTGGGTTTGCCCTGCAGCCTCACTTTGAGAGTATTTCTGCCCCAAAGGCATAGCTTAGTCTAGTTCCCTGTGAGGAAACGTCAGACAACACCACCAAGGCCAGTTTATACAAAGCCTGGCCGTTCTCAAGACATCCCAAGGCAGAGAAATTCTGAGGACTCGCCAGAGAGGCAGCCAGCTTAGAGCAACCCACGCTCTGTCTCGTTCTTTGCTATAAACGGCATTGTTGAAACAATTGGCAGTCTGAGCGAGGTCTGCAGATGAGATGCTAACGTCGAGCGGGGTTGATTTCCAGATTTTTACAATTGTACTGTGGTTGCGCCTGCCTTTTAAGGAAATAGTATATGGGGCAAAGGACGTTGCCCCTGCAACTGACTCTCGTTTGATTCAGAAAACAATAGTGTGTATGTATGTGTGTATTATGGAGGGAGATGAGAGTGACAGAGATGGAGAGACAGGGAGAGAAGAAAAGAGGTCAAGAGGGAGAAAGGGGAGGGAGAGGGGATGAAAGAGGGAGGTGAGGATCCACAGCTGAGTGCCCACATCTGGGAAGCCCCCACTGAAGGTGCTAGGCTACCTTTTTTTTTGTACTGTTGTCATTTTTCTATAAGCCTGAGATTCTGTCCAGATACAGATGTTAAGACAGAAAGACAGGCAATAGGGACAGAAAGATTCAGGGGTCCCTCTAGCACTCTCCCAAGTGCACTAGAAGTATACATTCAGAGGCCTTTTCACATCTGTGACTGGCTGAGGGAGGCTGCCAAGTCCCTGGGTGGGAAAGTCTCCTGGGGGCTGAGAGCAGACGGGACACTTCTAGCTGCCTAATGTAGATGTGGGAATGGGTGGAGCTCCGTGGGGAGCCTGAGGCTGGAAATCAGCCCCAGAGAAGTCCTTGTGCATCCAGGCCACGGCCACCTCTGAGGTGCTGTCTCTGTTGATACATTTTTCTCTCCATCCTTTAAGCCATTATCACATTACCAATTTTGAAACTGGTATCCCTCCTACTATGTTTGGGCTTCCCTGGTAGCTCAGTGATAAAGAATCTGCCTTCCAATGCAGGAAAAGTGGATTTTACTCCTGGGTCGGGAAGATCCCTTGGAGGAGGGCCTGGCAACCCACTCCAGTATTCTTGCCTAGGAGATCTCATGGACAGAGGAGCCTGGTGGCCTGGAGGGTTACTGTCCATGGGGTCGCAGAAGAGTCAAACACAACTAAAGTGATTAAACAACACAAGCTACTAAGTTTAAGCTGAAATTAACTACTTTTGCTTACTCCTTGGAAGGAAAGTTATGACCAACCTAGATAGCATATTCAAAAGCAGAGACATTACTTTGCCAACAAAAGTCCGTCTAGTCAAGGCTATGGTTTTTCCAGTGGTCATGTATGAATGTGAGAGTTGGACTGTGAAGAAAGCTGAGCACCGAAGAACTGATGCTTTTGAACTGTGGTGTTGGAGAAGACTCTTGAGAGTCCCTTGGACTGCAAGGAGATCCAACCAGTCCATTCCAAAGGAGATCAGTCTTGGGTGTACTTTGGAAGGAATAATGCTAAAGCTGAAACTCCAGTACTTAGGCCACCTCATGCGAAGAGTTGAGTCATTGGAAAAGACTCTGATGCTGGGAGGGATTGGGGGCAGGAGGAAAAGGGGACGACAGAGGATGAGATGGCTGGATGGCATCACCGACTCGATGGGTGTGAGTTTAAGTGAACTCCGGGAGTTGGTGATGGACAGGAAGGCCTGGCGTGCTGTGGTTCATGGGGTCGCAAAGAGTCAGACAGGACTGAGCGACCGAACTGAGCTGAACTGAACTAGTTTTGCTCTTTTGGTTCTCACTTCTGCTTGTATATTTGTATCACCTTGGGAAATTATTAAGAAATACCCATCCCAGAAAACAGACATCAGAGTCCTTGATGGGGTGGGCATGGGGGAAGCTAGGAACTTTGTGTTTTTAAAAGCTATTTTAGGGATCTTGAATGTGTGCTCAGGGTTGCAAAGGAATGCCTGGAAGATTGGCCTCAAAGACTTGGCCACGTTCTTTAAAAGATCAGGGACGTGACGCCTGCGTATACTATGCCTGGAGTGGTCCTCAGGGCAGGGTCAGGTCTGTAACAATGCAGGCCTGAGCCTTCATCATACAAAGGCTGATGCTGAGAACATGGTGTCCTTTAAATCCCCCATTCCAGCCCTTGCTCAGGGCCGAGGCACACGTGGCAAAAATGAACTTGGCCCTGCAAGGAAAATGGTGTGAAAGCACATACTCTTGGTTGCTAATGGTTGGGACACAGGGCATATTTGTCAGACAGGGGTCTTGGTGATGCAAAACCAGAGGTTTCCCCATAAACCTCACTAAGCAGGACTTAGTGCTGGTGGAGAGCAAGAACGCTACAGGAAGTTTTCACAGACCCTTTCCTCTCAATTGTAGCAACAGAATTTTTATCACTTCTTCCTTTTAGGGTTTCTGGGGCTCATATATGTATTATTCTTGCTTTTTGTTGAGAATGTGTAGGGTGGTAAGTGTGAGTGTGTGTTTGCTAAGTCACTACAGTTGTGTCCAACTCTTTGAGACCCTACAGACTGTATGCCCCAAGCTTATTCTCCAGGTAAGAATACTGGATGGAGTGAGTTGCCATGCCCCTCTCCAGGGGATCTTTCTGACCTAGGGACTGAACCCACATCTCTCACATCTCTTGTATTGGCAGGTGGGTTCTTTCCCCACCTGGGAAGCACATAGGGTGGTATGAGAATGATCATTTGCTGTATATGTTGTTGCAAAGTGTCAGATGATACAGCAGGATTGTTTCACAACAGGATGACTTAGCTGGTCCACCAAATATTCTGCCTGCGTTAGTGTTCATGAGCACAGCAGAGAGAGCAAGCCTGAGTCTCTTTATCTTCCTATAAGGACACTAATCCCAACATGAGGACCCTACTCTCATGACCTCATATGACTCTGATCACTTCCCGAAGGCCCCAACCTCCAACCATCATCCCATGGGCGGTCAGGGAGTCAACATGTGCATTTTCAGGAGACGTGTTTGTGTTTGTAATAAACTGTGTGTATATATATATATATATATTGTGTATATAATAAACTGAATGTTTATTCAGTCCACATCAGTCCAGATGAGGGAGAGCTTGCATCTCACGTAAAACTTAATCTCACGTGTATATGAAATACATGTGCAAATGATCTATGGAGACAAATGGAGTTGAACTCTAAGTACCAGGCAGTTAGTGGGGCTGTTGGTTACCAAACTGGAAAAGAAATTTTTAAAAGTTATCAACAAGGATCAGGTTGTTTTGCTACACTTTGACAAGGTCATTTTCAGTTCCTCTGAGAGACTTCAAACCCTTGGCTTGGAATGTCAGAGAATACATTGCGTTCGCATTTTGTGTGCCCCTGTGACAGGCAGCCCTTTCCTGCTAGAGGCACTGCTCACATCACACCCGGAGGAGCCGTGTGTCCCTGGCAACTTTAAGGAAAGGGGAAGGCCAGCACAGAAAGCACCTGGGGATGGGGTGACTTGAGTGATGAGCAGGTTTGGGTGGGGCTGGCTGGCAGCCAGACCATTTCTGTACAGCAGTGTTCTTGGTACCTCCACGCTGGCATCCTTCTCAGAGGCTGAGGGAAGGACGCAGGGCGTCAGGGGCTTTTGTGGGTCACAGGACACTGGGCGACTACGGCACAAAGGCACCAGCTGCTGGTGACAATGCTGGCTGGAGGGAGGGCTTGTTTGTGAGGCGCTGGCTTCTGGCGTCCTGGGAGGCAGGTAAGGCTGGCTGACCCCTGCTTGCCAGATCCCTGGGGTCCCCAGGGAGCCCCAGTATGGGGCCCTGGGACAGAGTGCCTACAGCCCAGATGTCCTGAAGGAGTGTGGGGGGACCTGCCCCTCTGTTCAGATGTGGCGGGACTACAGTCTTAAGCACAGTAAATACAGTAAAACTCCCTTAGGTGGACTCTGTGTACATCCTTGTTTGTCTGAATTCAAACGCTGGGACATTTGTGCCACCTGAAAGGTTCACTCTGCTGTTCTGATAGCCCTGGAGAGAGTCCACGTGCTCAGTATAAAAGTAACAGCCACGACTCATGAAAGACAGAATTCAACAGTGGTCTTGCAGGTGGCCAGGCAGGCTGCTGGGCCAGTGTCAGAGGACTTGGAGACCTGGAGTTACTTTCCCTCTGCTCAGTTTCCTCATCTGTGGGTCGAGGACAGGAATAGCCCATCGATCTGCACGGGCGACAATCCCACTGTCTGCCTGCTCATTGCCTGGAATCATGCATGGCTTCCAGAGGCGGGGTGCACCATTCCTGTGCGGTATAAGAGAAAGAACGCAAAGAAATCAACTCTACTCAGGAATGGCCCTCAGCAACATATGGCAATACAGTGGGAGCTGCACATGGTTCATGTGTGCACGGACACCCTGTGTGCAGGGCCTGTGCAGAGAACCCCTGAGAGAGCCAGGGCCAAGTAGGCGGCTCATCGGAGCACACACTCCCCACGAACCCTGGGACCCAATGCAGCCAGCTTGCGTGTGGCTTGAGGTTCGTGGCCCAGAGCTCCTGTGTTCTCCTCCCTCTGAATTTCCCAGGAGGTCTTAGGGAGCTGACAAGATAGGTAGGTTAGCACCTGCTATCCCACAGAAGTGGCAGAGATGGCTGGGAGGTGCAGAACGGTTGTCTCCCTTCTTGCATTGCTCTTGCATTTTCCACCAGCTGCGGCATTCTGAATTGCAGAGGCTGATCTCTTTGCTCGGGGCCTCAGTGTTGGGACATGCTGGAAGTGGACTGTGTGGGCAGGCAAGCTGGCTCTAGCATGAGATGAGAAGGGTCGCCTGCAAGTGTGGCTGGGCCTGAGCTGTCTGGGGCCTGGGAGGCAGAGAGAGAGGCCCCAAGGACATCCAGCACAGACAGGGCCCAGAGCAGAAGCCCTGGCGACTCTCAAAAAAGTCAGAGACTCTTCCCCCGAGGAGGTGCACACTTGGTTCTTTTGTATAGTGCTCTCTCTGTGGCCCACGTGGTACCCAAATCCCTTCAGTCACCTTCATTCAGCTCACAATGTCAAGGTCCTTACTGGCATAGCCTATGCAGTACTATTTCCAGCGTGTGCAGCACAAAGGCATGGGTCTGAGAGTGGAAAATTGGCTCCCGTGCATTTTTTTTTTTTTCTTCAGTGAGAAAGCACATATTGTGCTGTCCTCTCAGCCTCAGAGCCAGAGGCTAATTAGACTCTAGTTTTCCATTGTTCCCAGAAAAGCAAAAGCTAAACATGCTCCCAGCGGAGGAGAGGGCAGCAGGGACATGGGCATCCCCTTTCTCTCTGTTGCAGAGATTCTAGCCAGCAGCCTGGCATATGCTTGGCCTGAGGGTGAGGAGCTGGCAGGGCTCCAAGAGGGGTCTGTGTGGCACTTCTTTCTTCTCCAGCCCTGCCTCTCCGTGGAGGCACGTTCCCTGGGCAGCAGATGCTCCCTGGGCAGCGGGGGATGAAATGGCCTAAGTGTGCCTGCCTACCTCCGGCTCCGGTGGGGGCCAGCAGAACTTGGCATGCCAGGATGTGGGTGTGGCAATTTTAAGATTGCCCATCTGTTTGTTCTGTGGCATCTCTCCTCCCACCGAGGAGTGAAGTCTTCATCCCCTCCTCTTGGACCCAGGCTCACCTTGGGGACCCTTGCTCCCTAGAGCCCAGAGTCAACACGCAGGAAGTCCTCCCATCTTGTGCCGCCATGTTGTGAGGAAGCACACTCAGTACGTGGGAGTGCACACAGGTGGAGTTCTGAGACCGCATGATGGGGGCCTGGCCAGCCCCAAGCTGTTCTGGCCACCGCCTGGCTACAACTGCTGAGGGCCTATGCCAGAGCTGCCCAGCTGCACCCTCCCAGACTGTGAGAAATCAGAAAATGACTGTGGTTTTCTCTTTTTTGCTTGTTTTTCATTGGAGTATAATTGTTTTACAATGTTGTGCTACTTTCTGCTGAACTTCAAAGTGAACCAACTGTGTGTATACATATATCCCTCCCTCTTGGGCCTCTCTCCCTGGCCACCCCACCGCCCACCCATCTTACCCTCCTCGGTCACCAAAGAGCACCCAGCTGAGCTCTCTCTGCTATACAGTAGGTTCCCACCACTGCTGCTGCTGCTAAGTTGCATCAGTCGTGTCCAACTCTGCGAGTCCGTAGATGGCAGCCTGCCAGGCTCTGCCATCCCTGGGATTCTCCAGGCAAGAACACTGGAGTGGGTTGCCATTTCCTTCTCCAATGCATGAAAGTGAACAGTGAAAGTGAAGTCGCTCAGTTGTGCCCGACTCTTCGAGACCCCATGGACTGCAGCCCACCAGACTCCTCCGTCCATGGGATTTTCCAGGCAAGAATACTGGAGTGGAGTGTCATTGCCTTCTCCAGGTTCCCAGCAGCTATTTGTTTTACACATGGTCGGGTATATATGTCAATTCTAAGCTGTTAATTCATCCCCTCCTCTCCTTTCCCCACTGTGCCCACATGTCCTTTCCCTACATCTGCATCTCCATTCCTGCTCTGCAGATAGGTTAATCTGTACCAGTTTTCTAGATTCCACATACATGCATTAAGATACATGTACCTCAATTTTCACTGTAGCACTGTTTACAATAGCTAGGACATGAAAGCAACTTAAACGCTCATTGCCAGAGGAATGGATGACGAAGACGTGGTGCATATATACACTGAAATATTACCAAGCCACAAAAAGGAGACCCCGAGTCATTTGAAGAGATGTGGATGGCCCTGGGATCTGTCATACAGAGTGGAGTAAACCAGAAAGAGAAAAACAGACATCTCACGCTGCTGCTGCTGTAAGTCGCTTCGGTCGTGTCCGACTCTGTGCGACCCCATAGATGGCAGCCCACCAGGCTCCTCTGTCCCTGGGATTCTCCAGGCAAGAACACTGGAGTGGGTTGCCATTGCCTTCTCCAATAAATATCACATATTAATGCATAGATGTGGAATCTGTGATTGTTTTAGACACTAGATTGGGGGGGAGGGTGGTGTTTATAGAGTGATAGACTACTCTGGACTCCCTACCATTACTGCTTCTGCTCTGGACCCAGAAACCAAATGCTTCCCTGGATGGCTAGTGGATGCCTAGAGACGACCCAAGAGTTCTGTATCTCCCGGTCTCGGCTCTCCTAGTCTTCCTCAGCTGATAGGGCACCAATGTCATGCCCTGGGCTTGGTGCCTCTTAGCTTATTTACTTTCAGTTTCTCCCCTGCTTTCAAAGGGACTTCAGGTGCCTTGGCAGCTCACATAAGAAGTTAAAATCAAGGAAATTGGGTAACTTCAGTAGAGAAGTGGGAAGTGAAATGAATACATCAGGAACCTGAGATAAAATGGTTGGTGGAACTGAGTCAACATTTAACTCCAGTTTCTCAGCAGTGAAAGAGTGTTTTTTAAAGTGTCTGTTCTGAATTTAAGGAAAAAATGTGGGGTAGAATAGTTCTTCAGGAGAGACAAGTTACTTTCCTGGCCCTTCTATCCAGAAAAATTAAGTATTTGAACATAAGGCAAAGGCAATAGCAAAATATTTGGTATTTCCCACAACATTTGGGTTTTAAGAAAAGTCCTTTTCATATGGCAATTTTTTCTGTCATTGCATAATGAAGCATTAGTTGAGAGGGTTTGTCCTCCTCCGGGGGCAATCTATCTGTTGGTAACTGGGTGGGTCCCGGGGAGCCTGGGGGACAGAATCTACCTAGGGGCGGGGGCAGGCCCTTCGTGGACCAGTGGCCTTCACTGTGCTTTTGGCAGGGATAGGATGGTGAATGCCAAGGGTGGATCTTTTGTGCTGTTTGATTAAGGCCAGATCCTGGTGATTTAGAGCCCTCAAGACAGAGTGAAAGGCTGACACTCTGTTCTGAAAGTTATGTCAGAGCTTAGGCTTAGACCCAGAGCCAGGGCAAAGAAGAGGCCTTGTGTGATTCTGGACAGGCACAGCAGTGAGCGGCAGCTTGCAGTGAGCCATAGCTGGAAGCAAGGTCTTAGTCTCCTAGATCAGGAGTCCTGATCACTGGACCACAGAAGTCAGCAGTTAGGGTTAAAGTCCCTAGTCTTTGCCTGCCTAGTCAAGAATGAAGTCACGTGAGGAGGCAGAAGGTAAAGAGTAAAGTAAAAAGTTTACTGAAAAGAACATGTGGAAAGGCACTCTGGTGAGCTTGGAGTGAGAGCTGCGCCTTTGGGAAGTTTAAATCCTTTCTGAAGTGAAAGTGAAGCTTGCTCAGTTGCTTCCGACTCTTTGTGACACCATGGGCTATACAGTTCATGGAATTCTCCAGGCCAGAATACTGAAGCGAGTGGCCTTTCCCTTCTCCTGGGGATCTTCCCAGCCCAGGGGTCGAACCCAGGTCTCCCGCATTGCAGGCAGATTCTTTACCAGTTGAGCTACCAGGGAAGCCCAGGAATACTGGAGTGGGTAGCCTATCCATTCTCCAGTGGATCTTCCCGACTCAGGAATTAAACTGGGGTCTCTTGCATTGCAAGTGGATTATTTACCAACTGGGCTATCAGGGAAGCCCAAATTCTTTATAAGCGGGCAGTTTTCCAGGTCTTCTTCTTGCCTCAGGCCAATCACCTTGCTTTGTCCCCCACTGGTTAATTTATCTCAGAACCCTCCCATGGGGTGCACACTCACACCCTAGCCAAGATGGATCTCGACGTGAAGGCTTCTGGGAGGAGTAAGATCATTATGGAATTATTCTCT
The DNA here is from genome assembly GCF_032405125.1 of Capricornis sumatraensis. NCBI lineage: Eukaryota > Metazoa > Chordata > Mammalia > Artiodactyla > Bovidae > Capricornis > Capricornis sumatraensis. Next base: position 97,437,699 of record NC_091074.1, on the reverse strand, counting down.
GACTTTTGACTCCAAGGAGCCTTTCTGTGCATGTGTGTGTCTCCCTTGTCAGATAGGGTTTTTTTTTTCCTTTCTTTGACTTTTCCATGATTATTCCCTTGAGGTAAGAGACTGCTGCTGCTGCTAAGTTGCTTCAGTTGTGTCCGACTCTGTACGACCCCATAGATGGAAGCCCACCAGACTCCCCCGTCCCTGGGATTCTCCAGGCAAGAACACTGGAGTGGGTTGCCATGTCCTTCTTCAATGCATGAAAGTGAAAAGTGAAAGTGAAGTCGCTCAGTCATGTCTGACCCTTAGCGCCCCCATGGACTGCAGCCTACCAGGCTCCTCCGTCCATGAGAGTTTCCAGGCAAGAGTACTGGAGTGGGTTGCCATTTCGTTCTCTGACAAAGACTGGCTATTTACCCTGTTTTTGTTGGCTGTGGGCTTCCCTTGGGCTTAGCTGGTGAGGAATCCACCTGCAATGCGGTGGATCGACCTGGGTTCGATCCCTGGGTTAGGAAGATCCCCTGGAGAAGGGAAAGGCTACCCACTCCAGTATTCTGGCCTGGAGAATTCAGTCCATGGGGTTGCAAAGAGTCAGACATGACTGAACGACTTTCACTTTCACTTTGTTGGATGTAAATTCCTCAACTATCTCTTATCTCAAGAAATGCAAAGAGCAGGCTGAAAGTGAAAGTGAAAGTTGCTCAGTCTTGTCCGACTCTTTGCAACTCCATGGACTGTATAGTCCATGGAATTCTCTAGGGGTCTTCCCAACCCAGGGATCGAACCTAGGTCTCCCACATTGCAGGCAAAGTCTTTACCAGCTGAGCCACAAGGGAAGACCCAGGCTGATTGCAAATTTCAATCTGGAGTCCATCTATCTCCTGTTCATGAGGGCTGCTGGTCAGTGTCTGCTTCTCCCTTAGAAGAGTCTCTCTAGAGTATCAGCCCATCTTGAATGGGCCGCTGGCCTCATTGATCCATTTGCGCATCAATAAATCAAGACCCTGGCTAGGGCCCTGCAAGGGTCCCTGGATTGCAGGCCTAGGAGATGGCTGGAGATCGCTGTCTATCCACAGGAGCTGGGCCAGGCCTCCTTTCTCAGGCAGGGAGGGGCTCTGTGGTCCTGGTGATGTGTTCATTCTACACAAAAGGCAGATGCATGTGGTACAAGTGCTTTTATGCATTATTTCCTTGCATTAAAAATAAATCTTTTTTTAGAAATCTGGCCGGATCTGGGGATTTCATGATGGAAATAAACACATTTCTGCCTTTGTGGTTTACTTGCTCCTCCACTTAGATCAACTGATAGGAAATGGGGGGCACATGGGGGTCTCACCTAGACACTGACCAGTGGGTAGGGTTGTCTGTATGTGCCCGGTCAGGAGGCCTGAGCCCTGGGTGATGCTTGGGGGTTGGTGGACATGGGGTCTGGGTGCTCTACCTCAGGCCTCCATGTACTTAGAGGAGTTGTCCAGCCAGGAAGAGTGCTGGACCCAGCAAGAGGGCCTTGGAGCCCAGGTGTGCCGAGACATGACTGCCAGGGCCTCTGATGCAGTTTTCTACGGCTTGACCCATATGAAACTCAGACTCAGGCAAAGTCTGAGGCAGGGTAAGGGCAGCCTCTGCGACTCCTGAGATGGAATTTCCCACCTAACTGGGGTGCTTGATCTAGCTGTTGATCTGTAAGACAAAAGGAGAAGGTATGCTTTTCTGTTTCCCAAGACCCATGGGAGCCGCAAGAACATGACTACTTTTTGGCAGGATGATAAATCCTGCTTCCTCTTACTTTTGTTGCTGCTGCTGCTAAATCGCTTCAGTCGTGTCCAACTCTGTGCGACCCCATAGATGGCAGCCCACCAGGCTCCCCCGTCCCTGGGATCCTCCAGGCAAGAACACTGGAGTGGGTTGCCATTTCCTTCTCCAATGCATGAGAGTGAAAAGTGAAAGTGAAGTCGTTCAGTCATATCTGACTCTTAGCGACCCCATGACAGCAGCCTACCAGGCTCCTCCGTCCATGGGATAGTCCAGGCAAGAGTACTGGAGTGGGGCTCCACTCAATTCCATTAACTCACAAGGAGCTGGTTCTGCTCAGTCTCTTACTGGACACCCAGACAGACACCGTGACATCCCCACCTGCCACCCCCATGGAGCAGCCTCCCCTTCTGAGTGGGAGATCACCCCCAGAAAGCTGGCACCCTCTCTCCACTGTGCCTCTCTCTCCCATGAAGGGACGTGGCCACTCTGGGAATTTATCTCCGGTGGAGCAAACACGGGATCTTCTGTGGTTTTGCCTTACTCTGCATGGACAGATTCAAGTGGTTTTTTTTTAAGTGAATTTTATTTATTTAAAAATTTTTATTTATTTATTTATTTTTGGCAGACTTTCTCCAGTTGCGGCAAGTGGGGGCTGCTTTCTAGTTGTAGTGTGCAGGCTTCTCATTGTGTGGCTTCTCTTGTGCAGCAAGGGCTCTAAGGCATGCAGGCTTTAGTCATTGTGGCGCAAGGGCTTAGCTGTCCCTTGGCATGTGGGATCTTCCCAAACCAGGGATTGACCAGCGTCCCCTGCATTGGCAGGCAGAGTCTTAACGGCAGGACCACCAGGGAAGTCCTGTACTGACTCAAGCTTGAATTCTGATTTGTGCCGCTTCTGAGGGTTGTATGCCTCCTGAAAAAAGCAAACCCTTTGGTCTTCCCTGGTAGCTCAGCTGGTAAAGAATCTGCTTGCAATGGAGGAGACCCCGGTTCGATTTCTGGGTTGGGAAGATCCACTGGAGAAGGGATAGGCTACCCACTCCAGTATTCTTGGGCTTCCCTGGCAGCTAAGCTGGTAAGTAATCCACCTGCAATGCAGGAGACCTGGGTTCGATCCCTGGATTGGGAAGATCCCCTGGAGAAGGGAAAGGCTATTCACTCCAGTATTCTGGCTTGGAGAATTCCATGGATATAGTGGGGTTGCAAGGAGGCAGACATGACTGAGTGACTTTCTTGCCTGGCCATCTCCAGGGGTTCCAGTCCACCTCCTCTGTGGAGTGCATGCTGGCAGGTTAGACCTGGGAGCGCTGGAACTGTGTTTTAGACCTGGGACCTGGACACCTCTTGGAGAGATTCTGTCCCAGGGGCCTTTCCTTATAGCTTTCTCCCAGGCCCACAACAAAGCTGTTCTCTGGGTGACCATGTTCCCTCAGGCCTCATTCTCACTTGGCGAAAAAAGTCACAAATGCAGGTAGCCTGGAAGCCTTCGCTGTGACTGTGATGTGGTGCCAGGCACTGGAAGCTATGGTGACCCGGAGGTGTGCACCAGTCTTCCCTGAGGGCAGGACTTGCTGCCCCAGCTGCAGGGAAGGCAGTCAGCAGACGGCCTTCAGCTGTCATGACCACAGCCCCACCTTTGCTGCCAGCTGCCCTTGCCCAAGGCCGCCCCCTCCCAGGTGACCGTATGTGGTGACCAGTGGAGGCACGGGTGCAAGGCCTGACAGGAGCAGGGCTTCTAGATGCTCTTGGATCCTGCTGATTCTACTGGGTGTGCCAGGTAGAGAGAGGTCAAGTGCGAGCTCATGTGACCTTGGTCTCAGCCCTCTGTGCTTCCTGGGAAGCTGCTGAGAAAGATCTTGGATGCAAAGGAAGGTGAGCACTTCTGCAGTTGGAGAAGTCCTCAGGAATGAGCATTCCTCTCCAAGCACAGAACGAGAATACTACCTGCAGATGCCAGGCCCTTCTCCTCCCTCCATGGAGCTCCCCTGAAAGGAGCCGCCTTTCCGCCCAGGGCACAGCCCTGGCAGCCTGCATCTCTCAAGCAAAGCTTAGTCGAAGGATCCTTGAATGATAAAACCTTGGAAAGAAATGTCCTTGAGGAAAAGGGCCCAGTAGATGAGATATTGTGTTTCTGAGCCTGGAACAGTTTTGAGACAATAATCAAGGCTCTTATCACAAGGAGAAAAACAGATAACTAAAATCAGAATAAAGCAGGAGGCTTCTGGAGTAAGTTGCAGTACAATTATGAGACAAATGAAGAAAGGGGCACAGAATGAAGCTATAAACGAGCTGTCAGAACTGAGAACTTGACCTTGATGCTAGGAATATTGTCTCCAGCCTGCAGAGTGAGATGCGCTCTGTAGAGAAGGCCCTCCACTCAAAAGCAGCACTGTTCAGCACAGAACCTAACAATGTCTTAGCTGTGGCTTGTGGGATCTAGTTTCCTGACCAGGGATAGAACCTGGGTCCCCTGTATTGGGTGTGTGGAGTCTTAGCCACTGGACCATCAGGAAAATCCCAGTTTTATAGTTACGGTAATGCAAATGTGCTTGTTGGTTCTTAATTGCTAGAACTAATAAATACAGAAGTGGTTACTTATTTTTCACCAAAACAAAATGTAAATGTTAATACTTTTTCAATGTCCAAGTGAAATACAGTGACAAGGAGAGGATAGGGAAGAAGGTGGGAGAGATGTTATTCTCATCTTACAAAGTAGGATGCCAAGAGTTGCTTTTGGAAGCTGATGAACACAGAAATATATTTACAAATATTCTGAGGATTCCAGTTCTGAGGCAACAAATAAAATAACTGAAATACTAAATGTAAATACCAGACATTAAGACAAGAGGGTAATGTAAGTGAGCACAATTCTTTTCAACTGGAAGCCCAACTGAATTTATCTAAAGCTGATGATTTATGAGAAAAGATGCATAATCCACAGGCAATCACAGATGACTAGAAACCAGAACTCTACCATGATTCTCCTCTGGGAAGATGGAGGGGTGGAGTGCAAGACGTCATTTCACCGTAGCTCTTCCACTTATCAAATGATGTATTGTGACCTTCGTTTAAAAAAGGAAAGCTGTCTTTGTAGAAAACTGGAAAATATAGAAAAGCATGAAGTGAAAACAGTAAAAATATTCACAGTTCTTCTAAGATATGACTTTTATTGTTGGTGTGTTTTATATTTCATTATGCTGTGCCATGCTTAGTCACTCAGTCATGTCTGACTCTTTGTGACCCCATGGACTGTAGCCTGCTGGGCTCCTCTATCCATGGGAATTCTCCAGGCAAGAATACTGGAGTGGGTAGCATATCCCTTCTCCAAAGGATCTTCACAACCCAGGAATAAAACTGGGGTCTTCTGCATTGCAGGCAGAATTTTTACCAGCTGAGCTACCAGGGAAGCCTATACTTCATTATAAGAATTTCTCTTAAATAATTGGGCTTCCCTAGTGGCTCAGCTGGTAAAGAATCCGCCTGCAATGCAGGAGACCTGGGTTCGATCCCTGGATTGGTAAGATCCCCTGGAGAAGGGAATGGCTACCCACTCCAGTATTCTTGCTTGGAGAATTCCATGGACTATACAGTTAAATAATTACTATACTTAAATAATTCCTGTGTACATATTGCTGATGTTCTCTCTTTTGAATGTTAGATTGTTATAAGCACCTGCTGATGACAACAGATTCCTTCTTAAACAAGACTTTTAATAACTGTACTATATTTCCTTATTTTACATACCATAATTTGTATAATAATTCTCATATTATTGGATATTTGGATTATTTCCAATATATGCTATTATGACAAATTCTGAGGTGAACCTTTTTTAAAAAAATATAAATCTTAGTAATTCCTGATGGTTTCCTTTGGATATAATCCTAGAGGGGGGATTGCAAAGTCAACATATATAAACATTTTAAAGTTCTAGGTTACAAAATTTCTTTCAAGTAAGATTCTACTTAGTTTCTTTTTCCTTTGGAGACCTACTGGTCTACCCTTTGTCATCATTTGTATTGTTCGGATCTGCAGGATGTGTTCAATGTTAGTCACACATTTACTTGGGATTTGAGATTTGGCCAGGAGAAATTCCGTGAGTGTGTGGCATTGTTAGCATGCTGTAAATATTGACCTCGGTAGCTAGGTGTAAAACCACAGGATTTGTGAATTCAAACCACTAATGAGTTCTCAAAATAGCATCTCTAAGAACTGAGTTCAGGGTTGAGTCAATTGTGCTGACAGCAGGAGGGAAATACTGCTGACTCCATGAAGACTGTGCTGGTGGGGATGGCCTGATGAACCAAGATAGGTTGAGATTAACTGGGAATGTGACCAGCTTATCTGACTTCTCCTCTCCTCTCCCCTCCCCTTATCTCTTTTTTCCTTCCCTCATTCCTCCTTGTCTTTTTTCCTCCTTTCCTCATCTACCCATCCATTTATACGTCCCTCACCTATCCAAACACCCACTCATCCACTTACCCATCCTTCCTTTCATTTATCCACCTTCTCATCCATCAGTTCATCCATCCACCCACATCCTCGTTTATCTACCTATCCTTACTTCCATCCATCCATCCACACACCCTCATCTACCAAGTCTTGTTCCCATCCTTCCATCTATCCACCATTCATCCATCATATCAAGATTTTTGAAGGTTTCTTCAAATTACTACAGTGGCAAATCTCTTTCAGTGCCTCAAAAAAATTTTCACCATAGAGACCTATGGGGCTGAACGCTTCTGTGACATTTAGTCATCAAAAGCAGCTTCTGGGGCTTGCTTGGTGGTTCAGTGGTAAAGAATCTGCCTGCCAATGCAGGAGACATGGGTTCAATACTCGATCGGAGAAGATCCCAAATACTGTGGAGCAACTAAGCCTGTGCGTCACAGCTACTGAGCCTGTCGGGGAGCCCATGAGCTACAACTAGGGATGCCTGCACACCCTAGACACACCCTAGAGCCTGTGCTCTGCTGCAGGAGAAGCCACCACACTTCAGCTAGAGTGTAGCCCCTGCCCTCTGCAACTAGAGGAGAGCCTACACAGCAACAAAGACCCAGCACAGCCAAAAACAATAAAATGAATAAGTAGAATTATAAAAAATGCACCTGTGTATGAGAAAACATTTCTCATAATTCAGCACACAGGCAGTACTTGTGAGAAGACTCCCTCCCTACTGCCCTAAAAAACTACACATGTTTATCTACAGTGAAGAAAGCAGAAAATGAAAAAGATAAATTTCAGATCCTAGGAGTTTAAGAAGACTATGTTTAAGCCTTTTGTAGAGAATTCAAAGCTCTCTAGAAGTTTCCTGTCATGAAGCAGGGCAGAATTTGACAAAGTACAAGTACCTATGGGGGAATTGATCTTAACCTGTGGTTACTGTTGATACTTTTCTGGTTTTGACCTCTCTCTAGCCTCAGCAACTGCTTTACTGAGGAGGCTTCCTGTCCAGAGAGGGGAGCATCTGCACTCTTGATGGTTCTTCTGGGTCATTAATTTCACTTTGGTTTTGTGGTTCTGTCAATCAAATCAGATATTATGGCAGAACACTGCCAATATCTAACTTACTGTCATTTTATGAATGTTCTTGGGTCATCCTCTGAAGTCAGACCAAGCTCATCAAATATTTATAAATCTAGTACCTCATCCAACAGGGCACATTGGGATTTCCCTGTGTGCTCCACATTGCCCAGGATCTGCTCCAAATGAAAGTATGATTCTGGTAGCTAGGATGTTCAAGCTCACTGTGGTGACAAGTTGCATTTATGAAAGAATTGACTAAGAATGCAAATGAATAGCAATAGGTTAGTAATTATGCAACATTCACTTTGGAAAGTAGTGGGCCACACTTAGGATGAAGTGGCCAATAGATCTGAGCCCTGGGGGTGTGAAACTTTATCCTCAGGTCAAATGGGCATCACTGGGAATTTCAAGTTGAAGAATAAAGTGGAATTTGTGTCTAAAACTAGACCGAGAGTTACTTCTTCCCCAGGCTCCAAGATAGAGATATAATACTTGTCACAGAATATGGACAGAAAGTTGAGTAGTATTCATCCCAGTGAACATCAGAGCAGTCAAACTGATCATAAAAACAAGAGAGACTGGGATGTCAGAGTTGGGGTCTGACAGACCTAACTGGTCAGTTCTGTACATGAAAATAACATTAGAAACGTAAATCAAGGAGGTCTGCAGAGCCAACTTCAGATGAAGCGGAGGTGTTCCCTGATCAGTTTTTCTTGAGCAGAGTTTATAGTCAAAATGGACCCACTCTCCAAAAAATAGTGGATGGTGGTACAGCCTGATTCACTGGAGAAAGAAACTACACTGAAAAGCTAAGGGATTGAGTAAGTAAGAGAAAGGTGTTAGATTTTTCTTTTATGAAAGGAAGAAGGAGCAGAAAATAGAAAAAACTAGACGTGAGAGTGAGTAAGATGAAGATGATAAAATGGGATGAAATCTAGGTGGAAGATGAAGCTGGGCAAACTTTTTCATGCTTCAGAGGATTAAGGGAGTCAGAGCCCAAGCACAAAGCTCTGGAGCAGGAGGGAGAACTTAGACAAGATAGGGGATGATGTGGAGAGAGAAGAGTGGGCGCCCGACGCTGAGAAGTGGGCTTGCTGTTTTGATCGCCACCTGTCCCCTCCCTACCACCCCGGGCTTCCAGGCGACTGGTGCAAAAAAACACACTGGACAGGACTGTGGGAGCAGACGGGACACCCGCCAGGGAGTTGGAGATGAAACCTACATGAGCTGGAGGAGGAGGGACCTCTGGATGCAGATCTGCTATGAATTTGGGTGTTTAGAACATTAACCATCAGATATAGCTGCAGACACACTAATTTTCTTTTGCTTTTTGGTTCTCGGTGGAGGAGAGGTTGAGTTGTCACCAGGAGTGAGAATTCCCTTCAATCCTTTTCTGTCTTCTCTTGACAGGCCTGCGGGTGCTCTTTCCCCAGGGAGGAAAGTCTGTGTGTGGGGAGAACACAGGAGAGGACTTAAGCAGGGTCTCTGGTGCTGGGTGGGAGGGCTACCTTCCTGGGACGATCTGCAGGTCTGGAGTGCGCGGGGGTCACCAAGGCCACTGCCTTCCCTTAATAGGCCTCGGGGCTGCCCATCTTGTGTAGTGGGATTTACCAAGTGTTGATCTTGGTTGAAGAACTGCTTAGGCTTTCTTTGCTGTCCTATGTGTGAGCTCACATCAGAAGAAAGTGGAAGAAACTGAAAAGAGAGGGGCATCCAGAACCCTTTCTGTGTGGTTATGGAGAGTGAGGAGGAGTGAAGTACCGGAATGTTGGTCCCTGGCATTCCTCTCAAGGAGGGATTTGATCAACCTGGTCAAACTAAGACTCTGCAGATCCTCGGGAAGGGCCTCCAATCTAATCTTAAGCTGGAAGCACTGGGAAGCGAGGTGCAAATTTATGCAAACAAAGAACAAATCAGCCCCTGGCTTTAGTATGGACCCCTCTGTTCTCCACTTCCTCCAGAATGGAAGAGAGTAAGACCCTACTCTTGGCACATGGCAGAGAGGGCTGTGGTCTGACTCAGCCTCCGGCACAGCTCAGGCCCTCTCTATAAACCAGTGCCTTTCTTGTCACCCCAAGAAAGAAGGGGCCCACTTGAACAGCTAGCAGTGTCATTGACAACAGCTGCCCAGGATCCATTCCCAGCTCCCCTGCTGCTGTGTGCACGGGTATCTATGATGGTTAATTTTGAGTGACTACCTGGCTGGGTGATGAGGTGCCCAGATACTTGAGCAAACAGTATCCTAGTGTTTCTGTGAGGGGGTTTTGGATGAGATAAATATTTAAACTGGTGGACCGAATAAAGCAGATTGCCCTCGGCAATGTGGGTAGTCAGTAGAAGAATAAAAAGACCAGTCTCCCCCAAGAAAAAGAGAATTCATTGGAGGATGGCTTTCAGACTTCTGGCACCACTGGCTCTTCCTGTGTCTCCAGCCTGCTGGCTCACCCTGCAGAGTTAGGACCTGCCAGTCTCTTCCATTGCATGAGCCAATTCCTTAAAATAAATCTCTTTGTCTCTGTATACATGCCTTGTTGGTTCTGTTTCTCTGGAGAACCCTGACTCTAAGCTTTCTGTTTGTTTTCTGTATTCTGGGCTAAAAAAATAACCCTGATTCACTAAAGTGTATTGAGGATAAAATAAGATGATGGAAGCTGGTGGTCTTTACACTTTAGCAAGGGGTGCCATCATTTGGAGTTTTGCTAACATTCAGATCCCTGGGCCTTTGTCCAGGAGATTCTGATTCAGCAGATCTGAGCAGGAGTCCAGGAGTTTGCATTTCTACATGTCCCCAAGTGATGCTGTTGTCCAGGGAACACACTTTGGGAACCACTGATGCAGGTGATGGTCTGGATGGTCTCATCGCATGTGGATGGGGTGCAGCTCACAAGCATCCGCACAGATAAGGAGGCACCTGCAGGGCTTGCTTGGTTTCAGAACCCAGTGCATGAGCAACTGTAAAGTGTTCTCATTCCCCCACCTCCAAATGCACACTGTGGCTCACAGTCTTGCAATTAAGGTGAAGAAAGTTTAATTTGACTTTGAGACTTGACATTTTTACACTTGGCACTTTAGAATAATTGAAAGTGAAAGTGTCAGTTGCTCAGCCATGTCCAACTCTTTGTGACCCCATGGACTGTAGCCCGCCAGGCTCCTCTGTCCATGGTACTCCCCAGGCAGGAATACTGGAGTGGGTTGCCATTCCCTTTTCCGGGGATCTTCCCTACCCAGGGACGGAATCTGCATCTCTTGCATTGCGGGCAGATTCTTTACCGTCTGAGCCACAAGACAAACTTTAGACAATTGAGTGCATTTTAAAGCCAAAAAGGTAAAAAAATCATCAATTTAAGTGATACTGGATTGTATTATTGAGGAAAGTGAGGGGAAATCTAAGAGATTAATCTTAATCCTCAGGCTCTTTGCGGATGAGAAACCATAATCGAAGGCTCCAGATTTGGAGAAAATTATTCCAAAGTGATACATTTCACTTTAAGTTGCCTTTGTCAAATTCAACACAGCCATGGGAGCTGTCTGTGGTACCCCACCCACAGGACACGCACTGTGGGTGCTTCACGCGATGCAGAGCTCATCACTTGGATGTGAGCCCCTGCGGAACCTGGCTGGTGATCTCCTTCTCTCCCCTCTTTGCCCAGGTGACACCCAACAGCACAACCCACCCACGGGTAACGCACTCAGCTACCTGAGACTGCCAGACACCTGTTGCCTAGAGACGGGTCATCAGTCTGCATAACTAGTCACATCTCTGGCTGCACAGCAAATGCAGAAGAGCACACAGGAGCGGGGTGCTGAGCTGGAGCATGAGGGCCCCTGGGAGGCTGGGCGGGTGGGGGCCCTGGGGCTCAGGAGAGGACTGTCGGGAAACGTGTCGGAGAGCTTGTTAGCTACTCTGACTCAAGGGTGGGCTAATGGAGCCCATCGCTGAGGAAACTCCAGAGCAGGTTCTGAAAGGAGAACCCTCCTGCCATCCTGAGTGACCAGCGACAGCCTAGGTGGGCATCTGCGGCCCTGCTCGGAGTTCAGCGGGAGGGTGCTGTGGCAGGAGGAGCCAGACTGCCCTTGGGAACAAGGTCTCTGCTCATGCCTTGTTGTTAGGAACCTGGGAAAGGGGACACCTGGGACTGAAGCACGCCAGCTGACTTTCTGTGCTCTCCCAGGCAGTGGGAGCCTGGGGGTCTCCCTGGGATGAGCATCTTCATGACTAATGGGGATCTTGCAGGAATGAGGAGGCTGACTCAGTAGGTTGGGGTGGGGTCTGAGAGTTTGCAGGTTTCACAAGCTCCCAGTTCTGCTTCTCTGCAGACCACACTGAGCAGCAGGACTCTGGTCTAGACAGACACTCCTGATAAAGACAGAAGCCAGCTTGTTAATTGTGGATGCAAATTGGGATAGGGAAAGTTCCTCACTGTCTTCTGACTTCCCTTTGCATGATCTTTATCTCCTAATGGTGGAGTCCTTAATGTTATGGGCTATGCCACACGTGTAGCAGTGCCTGGCAAAAAAGTCTAAGGGACAAGGTCAAGGATATCTTCCTGAAAACAGTCATCACTGTGGGTTTTGCGTTTGGTAAACCTGGGGATTATTGTTTACGTGTGAGTCTACAAAGAAACTTCCAGGAATGGACCATGGATTCTTAGAACATCTGTAACTGAGTATTTTATGAGCTTACGTTTTTCAGGCCTGCCCACCCACTCCCCAACCCCAGGTTATGTCATAGACAACTTCCTTATCACCCTCTAAAGGTGTGCTTCCTGTGGCCCTACATTCCAGACAGAAGTGACTAGTCACGTTAAGTCCATACTTTTCTCCCATTTCCACCATCTTTTCTCCAGTGACAACCCTGACCCTATAAAATGTCTACTTGGCCGCTGGGAACTGGGTTGAGATAGGAGTTGCCCTTCACTGCATTTGATATTCTATTCTTCTTGCGCTTTAAGATGTAAGGACTTCCCTGGGGGTCCAGTGGTTAAGAATCTGCCTTCCAACGCAGGGGACATGGGTTCGATTCCTGGTCAGGAAACTAAGATCCTACTAAGCTGGCATGCTTAGGAAGATCCTGCGTGCTGCAACTAAGACCTGAAACAGTCAAATAAATAATAATATTTTTTAAAAAGATGCAATCGGCTTCACTCCACTCAGGTTAAATGACTGGAATCACAATCTTACTTCATCCACAAGATTTACGTGTCCCCATATACAGCGCTTTGGAGTACAAGTTGCCTTGTTACCTAACCAGCTTCAGGGCACCATGCTTTCCAACTCTTCTTGAAGAGCCGAGACTTTCACTCCTTTGCCTGCGGATGCCTGTCTTCCTTCTATAGTTAGAGCTGGACACTGGGACATTCCCCTTTTCTCTCAAGTTTGCTCATGCACATTTCTTCTCACTACTTTCTTTCTTAGCAAGGGAGGTCCTGGGTATGCCCATGTCCCCCTCCAGAGTCTTAGGAGTGTTGGGGGAGTCGCCATAGAGGTTGTAAATATCCATCTCTGGATCATTCTCTGCACACACTCACCTGGCTGCTGGTCATTTGCAAATATTCTCAACTTCAGAAATAATCCCTGTTTTGGCTCCTACACCACGATTTAAAATAGGGCATGATGATTCTGTAACATTTACACATTAAATGGACTTGGAAGCTTAAAAAAAAAAATGGAATTCATAGAATATGTCTCTGGTTAGAAAACAGAGAGCTGCTCCTTGGCAGAAAAGTGAACTTTAGAGAGCAATCTTGCAAATGACTGGGGCCAAAATAAAGAATATTTTAGATATTAAGAATCATTTGCATTTTACACTGACTTCACATTTGCTAACTTTAGGTAGTCTCCAACAGTGTGAGGGTTTCTTGTCATTCGAAAGAGAATCAGCTTAGAATTCTTGAGTTTCTTTCATAAGCCTCTTAGGAAATACTAAGTATATTTCTGAGGCCCCATAGCTTTGGGCCTTGGGCTAAAGCCACACGTGTTCTGATAGTTGACTTCTTCATGTGCTGAACTGCAGCTGAAAGGTTCTCCAGGGTTTTTTAGGTCTGAAGTTTGGAAATGGAGGGCACCCTCTGAGTGGGCTGGACTGCCTCTCTGCTCGTTTCTAACTTTCTTTCTTATCGCCACTGAAATGAAAGAGGCTCTGCTGGAGGGAGCAGGAAGTGGTAAAAGGTGTGTGGTAAGTGATTAGGGACAGAAAATGCAAAGTTGTTTGTAGTCAGTGCCTCCCAGGATGGCTCTGTAATTTCCCCAAATGAGGCCAACCAGCCTTTCTTGGAAAAACCCTGAGAATGTCACTACTCTCAGGCTGTGCTTTGATGTTAGTACAGTCCCACTGGGCTGTGCAGGGCTGGCTGGGCCAGAGGGCAGCTCTGTCCAGAGGTCCCCTCAGCTGTGGTGGCTGCCCAGGGGACAGGTGCAGGCAAGCATAGAATCGCTCCTTGTGCAGGCTCCAGGCCTAATTGTCTATGTACTGGGGGTGAGGCCACCCACCTGTGTTAACCAGATTGGAGGCCTGGCTTGTCCCATCACCCCACCTCTACTGCCCTGCCCTCGGAGCTGGTGGGCAGTGGAGACTAGTGAGGGCTTTCAGTGAGACTACATGAGCTAACCCCCTGGGGATGGTTACTCAGCTCATTGCCTAAGTCTTGGTTGACTAAATACAGGCTAGAATTAGCCCCATTTTCCTATAAACTTTCTTTCCCTGGTTTTCTTGCATGCTGAGGAATGATTCTGGTTCTGGGCTGACTTGGTGGACATCTTCAAATGGTGACATGTTTGTGGATTATTGTGAGAGTTTGGTATCCATATGAGATATTACTTGGTTCTTCCTGGATAGACAAAGTGGGTGAGTCCAGGTTTTGCAGGCCTGACATTTATATGATTTGGGGGTCACTGCAAAGTTACAGCACAAATTGCTGATGGCACCTACTAGGAGGGAGGAGAGGTCTGATGGGTCAGTAGGTATATGCTTAGATTCTTACTCTGTCAAATTTAAGAGAAAACATGATGATTTTCCATCACTAAGATTCATCGAATATGTGGGTGAACTGGGAAGATGAAGGGTCTTGGGACTTATCTTCACTGAAGTCATGGAAGGTCCACATGGCAGCAAAGATGTTGTTCTAGAACATTTAAGAAGCACTGACAAATGATCTGACCATGACATTGATTTAAAAATAATATCACCATACGTGATAGCATAGAACAATGCTAAAGAAAAAATGCACATAATTCCATCTTTCTAGTATGAGAGCTATTCTCTTCTGAGTATAAACGCATGTTTTAACATACCTGTAATAATAATCTTGGAGTGAGGAAGATGTTTCTAAGAAAGACATAAAACTCAGAGGCATAAATAAAGATTGACACATAAAAATAAAGTTATGAGAGCAAGACATAGCATAAGGCAAATCAAAAGGCAAGACACACTGAGAAAATATTTGCAACTCAAATCGTAGACAAGAGATTATTTCCCTCATTTATAAAGAATTGTAAATTAATACAGAAAGACCAATAGCTCCAAAGGAAAAGGAGTAAAAATGCCAATAAATAGTTCTCAGGCCAGGAAAGCAAATCATATTTAAGCACAGGAGGTGAAAGCCCACCTCACTCTAGATAAAAGAACTACTGATTAGAGCTACACTGACATTTTTATTTATTAATTTCTAAATGTAATGCTGATTTATCTTAAGTCAAACTTTAAAAAATATTCATTTAATTAATTTATTTGGCGGTACTGGGTCTTAGATGCAGCACACAGAAACTTTGGTCACAGCACGCAAACTCTTAGTTGTGGCATGTGAGATCTAGTTCCCTGACCAGGGAATGAACCTAGGCCTTCTGCACTGGGAGCCTGGAGTCTTAGCCACTGGGGTGTCAATCACTCAGTTGTGTCCGACTCTTTGTGACCCCATGGGTTGTAGCCAATCAGGCTTCTATGTCCATAGGATTCTCCAGGCAAGAATACTGGAGTGGGTTGCATTTCCTTCTCCATAGACAGGGGAAAGTGACTACTAATGGGTTAGGGTTTCTTTCTGGAGGAATAAAAATGGTCTGGAATTAGATAGTGGTGATGGTTGCACAACTCTGTGAACATGCTAAAACCACGAAATTTTTCACTTTAATAGAAGGGTATCTGGTATGGTATGTAAATTATATCTCGATAAAGTAAATAAATAGGATTTTCAAGCCATTAAAGGAACCACTGGACCACCAGGGAAGTCTCTATACTGAAATTTTTTTAAAAAGCACTTTTTCTTTTTTTGTGTATGGAAGTTGATAAAGTGATTCTAAAATGTAGGAAATTCACAGGGCCCAGCGACAGGCCAAAATGATCTTGAAGAAGAAGAACAACACTGTGACCCTCACCTCACCGTGGAGATAGATCTGTGAGAAAGCTGGAGGGTTAAGACCCTATGTTGTCGACACAGCGACAGGCAGACGGCAAAACAGAGCAAGAGAGTCTACAGACAGACATGGATGGTGGCTTGATTTATGCATAAAGGACACCGCAGTATAAAGGAAAACAGGTTTTCCTCTATCAGTGATGTATATTCAAAAATATATACATATATAAATTTATCTTGACTTTACTGGCTTTGTACTCAACAATGAATTGCAATTCTAAATGTGAAAGGAGTAAAAAAAAAATCTTCAAACAAAAATAGGAGAACATTTTCATCACCTTTGGTAGGCAAACATTTTCTTAAACAGGACACAAAATTTGCACAGAAGGGACTTAATGAAGCATTTCTGTTCCTCCAGAGATAACATTACAATAGTGAAAAGACTTCCCTGGTGATTCAGTGGTAAAGAATCTCCCTGAAAATGCAGGAGACATGGGTTTAATCTCTGGGTTGGGAAGATCCCCTGGAAAAGGAAATGGCAACCCACTCCAGTATTTTTGGGATTCCCTGGTAGCTCAGCTGGTAAAGAATCTGCCTGTAGTGCAGAAGACCTGGATTTAGTCCCTGGGTTGGGGAGATCCCCTGGAGAAGGCTACCCACTCCAATATTCTGGCCTGGAGAAGTCTGTGGACTATACAGTGAAAAGAAAGTTCACAGAAGGGGGTGAAGGTATCTGCAATACATTGATCTAACAAAAAACTTGTATCCAAAATACATTAAAAGCTCCTAGGAAAAGATTTTAAAAGTAAGAAAAAAAAAGGCACTTTTGCAAATAGGAAACCCAAATGTTGATAAGCACATGAAAACTGCTTAGCTTTATTAATCATCAGGGCAATGCATTAAAAACCGCAAGGTAATGTGACCACACACAGCCACAAAATTAACATTGTGAAGTGTTGGCAAGAGTGGAGAGCAACTGAACTCCACACCCTGCTGATGGGAGCATGCACTGGTACTACCAGGTGGGAGAGCTGTTTGGCAGTACCTACAAATCTGAGCATATGCCTGCCTAATGACCCAGGACTGGGTCAACTTGGGCTGGGTGGGGTGGGGGTAATACCTGAAAAGAAGGAAGTCTCTTAGACTTCATGCATTCCCTTTGTTCAGCCTTCAGCACGTATGTTATGCCTAAATACAAAGTTCAGTGACAGGGTAGTATTTAAACATTAAACTATGCTGAAGTTTCAGAGATAAAGATGGGATAACATTGGTGTGGGGAAATAGGGCATTCTCATATATTGCTGGTGGGAGTTTAAACTGGTGCTACATCTGAGAAATGAAATGAAATATCAAAATAACGAATGCAACTCTCCCTCTAATTTCTACAGAGCAGCTCATATAAAATGATATCAATGTATGTAAAGCAAAACATTGGAAACAAGTGAAATGTCCCACATTTGGTAACTTGGTACCTCTTCTGTGGTTCATTCTCATCCTGGATTGGTACATACCATACAAACCAGGCAGGATGCTCCTGGTGTTTGGGCACAAACAGTTGCCAAAACAACAGGGGAAGCTTTCTGCATATTCCACCTATCCTTATAAGTCTTGCATTTTGACCCACCATGTATCAATCACTTGCTGAACTATAAAGAAAATTAAAATAAAATTTATAATCATAGAAGAGTATCAGTTTGTATTATTTTCTACTTGCAACGCACTACACACTATTCCAAGTTTGTGGCCTTCCTGCTTATTTTGAATTGTGATATCTTATAATTGTTATAGGGCTTTCCAGGTGGCTTAGATGGTAAAGAACCTTCCTGCAATGCAAGAGACACAGGTTAGATCAGTGGGTCAGGAAGATCCCCCAGAGAAGGGAATGGCAACCCACTCCAGTATTCTTGCCTGGAGAATTCCATGGACAGAAGAGTCTCACAGGCTACAGTCCATGGGGTCACAAAGAGTCAGACACGATGAGGGACTAACATCACTACCACAACTACAATTTTTATTATGTCATTAAATTGATGTACTGTAATTAACCCAACCATTCTTCTGCTGTGCATTAAGATACTTTTCCATTTTTACTATTCATCTCACCTTTTTGATTTATTTTCTGGAGACTATCTGCTTGTTAGTGGATCCCAGGTCATATGGTTCAGCTCTGTTTCTGGGCTCAGGATGGATGACCCTGTAGTTCCCACCAGGCTCCCTCTTTTGCTGGTGCCTTGGGCAGTATGCTGCTGGTGCTGCTGCTGCTAAGTCGCTTCAGTCATGCTCGACTCTGTGCAACCCCATAGATGGCAGCCCACCAGGCCCCTCCATCCCTGGGATTCTCCAGGCAAGAATACTGGAGTGGGTGGCCACTTCCTTCTCCAATGCATGCATGCATGCTAAGTCGCTTCAGTCATGTCTGACTCT
Organism: Capricornis sumatraensis; assembly: GCF_032405125.1. NCBI lineage: Eukaryota > Metazoa > Chordata > Mammalia > Artiodactyla > Bovidae > Capricornis > Capricornis sumatraensis. The sequence goes on along the minus strand of NC_091074.1, from coordinate 97,419,664 downwards.
GTGTGACCCCATGGACAGCAGCCCACCAGGCTCTTCTGTCCAAGGGATTCTCTAGGCAAGAATACTGGAGTGGGTTTCCATATAAGCAGTCACCAAATGAGCAAACACAGAGAGGAGCCTTCCAGGGCTCTGCCCTTTGGGGTTGAGGACAGAATCGGAGAGGGTGAGAAGGGGCAGTGGGGCCATGGCTGACTTCATGGGGACATCATGAGGAGGACAGAGGCAGGGGGTGCGGATCTTGTCAGGCTCACAGGGAAGGACCTTCTCTCAGCAGTAGGTTGCAGGCAAGGCTTTTTCTGATGAGTCTTTAAAATCAAAAGCATTGATGAGAACTTGCTTCCAGGGCAGGTTATGACAATTTCTAACTCATACCATGAATGGGGGTTGAATGTGGCAACTCTGTTCTTGAGAGGGGCAGGGGGCTGCTGCTGTTGTTTAATTGCTAAATCATGTCCGACTCTTTGCGGCCCCCGTCTCCCCTGTCCTTCACCATCTCCCAGAGTTTGTTCAAACTCATGTCCATTGAGTTGGTGATGCCATCCAACCATCTCATCCTCTGTTGGCCCGCTTTTCCTCCTACCCTCCATCTTTCCCAGCACCAGAGGCTTTTCCAATGAGTCTGTTCTTCACATCATGTGGCCAAAGTATTGGAGCTTCAGTTTCAGCTTCAGTCCTTCCAGTGAATATTCCCGGTTGATTTCTAGTAGGATTGACTGGTATTTGATCTCCTTGCTGTCCAAGGGACTCTCAAGAGTCTTCTCCAGCACCACAGTTCGAAAGGATCAGTGTTCAGCATTCTTTATAGTCAAAATCTCACATCTGTACAGGCTGGTTCCCCTCATTACACAACGGACTTTGCAGTTTACATAACCTTTCACTCGCCTCTGTGTGGGAGTTGCTGTGTTTGAAAGGAGAATGGTCCCACTGTGGTCGAGGTGAGAATCTCAGGGCTGCTTCTGCACCTCTTGGGCCACCCACACCTGCCAGTCTCCTGACCTCCCTGAGTTCTCCACCTGTGCTGTCTGCATCTTCTCCACGTAAGTGCCAACGCTTCAGAGGACTTGCTGTGGGAAACAGCAGATTCGTTCAATGACTTCATTTTGCCCCGGCTGGGGCAGAGGAGTTGGGCTCAGTGTATATACTCTCTAGTAGATTTCCGGTAATCTCAAATGTCTTAATTCTCTGGGTTCATTTTTTTTTTTTATGTCCGCAGTAAACTTAGTGAAATGAAAGTCTACAAGCCTTTAGTGAATTGAAACTTTTATGCTAATAATTGTGAAAGTAGGTCAGTTTTATAAAAGAAAAGCTGTAAACCAAACAATTAGGAGAAAAGTATTTGAGAAATTTGACATACATGTGTGTATTCTGCGGCTAAAAACAGTTACCCTTCTTTGCCAAATGAAATGGAATTTTCAGAGAAACAAAACATAGTTTTTGAAATTAAAAAATAATTCTTGTCTATGTTTTGATGACAAGAATGTCCACTGCTTTTTTGACTATGTTTTAAGGAAATCTTGGGAGCAATAGAGCATTAAATGTTGCAGAAGATCTGGCAAGCGTTCAGTTGACGTGCATTTGCTGAATTGTCCCCAGGGAAGATTTTTGTGGGAAAGCACTGGCTATAAATTGAGGATGCAGTTAGTTTTTGTGGAAAAATTTAGCCTTCGTTTCCACATTGAAAATAAGTCCTTGGCACTCCCCTGTAGCTTCTAAGTGAAATGCGTGGGGTGTGATGCTCACTTTCGCATGTCAAAGTTCTCCAGGGAAGGGTTGAATCATGAAAGGCAGAACTGGAATTGACATGGCTTGTTTGCGGGGAATGACAGTGGCCTGAGATCTAAGCAGGGAGAAGCCTGTGAGGTGGCTCTGGCCATGTGCTTAGGGTCCCCCTCTTCTTTTGGATGGTGCTGGCTTGTGCACTGGAGGAAAAACATCTCCAATTTCTTATTCTGCTCCGGACCAAATGAAGGGAATCCTCATTCCCCCAGACAGTAACGAACAGGCCAGGGCTTTGTATCTGGAATAAAGTCCAGGCTATCATCCTGATAGCAGAAAGGTCTCCTTTCTTAATCTGTATCCTTCGAGGGCTTCTGGACCAAGGTTTCTAAACTGTGGCTTGAGAGGCACGAATGGGTGTGACCAGAGTTTATATTTTTGCTTTTTCACATGTGAAGAGCAGGGTAGAGGAAGTCTGCTACGTGAGACCTCTGTACCTCGGTGGGGTTCTTCTCTCCACGTGCATGGGGCCGTCAGGTTGGTTGCACCTCTCTCCAGGGTCAGAGAGAAGTCTGAAAGCCACTAGTCTAGGAAGAAAGGCTCTGAGCATTTTATCAAAAGAGATAAGCTCCTCTTGAGTGAAAATGATGAGAAACCTCCAAAAGTTACAAGGTTCTGGAGTCAGCCAGGATCTCTTCTGAAGATCTGCAGCAAGGACTCTATCTGAATGTTCCTGCGATATCTGTGCTTTTCATTACCCGTGGAAGAGCTTCACCATTTCTCTTAGAGGAGTTGAAACTATACCCTGGGGCATCACTGAGGAGCACAGTTTCTGTCTTCCCTCCCAGGAAGCATTTGTTGAGGCCTGGCAAAGGTTACCCAGGGTTGAAGTCATCTAGCCTGCTGGCTTCTGTGAGAGTCTGGTGCACAGTGCCCCGACACAGAGCCTGCCCCTGGGAGATGTGGGCTCAGGAGGAGACAGCTGGAGGAATAGGTGTCAGCCAGAGGAAGAGGCCTGGATATTCCCCCACACTCCCCTCCATGTGTCCGTCTTCCTTCCCCACCTCCTTGCAGATCCTTTCTGTACCAGACAGCCCAGCTCTGGAAGAGCCAGGGCCACGTCACTTCCTGCTCCGCACATTGCTTCTGTATGCCTTCCTAGTAATCCCTCATCCTTGGCCCTCTGTTTTGTTTACTTTCTACACTGGGAGGACTTGGCTGAGCTTGTCATCTATTCCCACGTTCTTCCCCTGCTCTGTGAGCCTAGCTTCCTATCACCCTCATCCGAGCTTGCACATTGCCTTTTCAGGGACCCTTTTCCTCTCATCAGGCCTGAGTCCTGTTCCCCCTCATTGTTTCTTTCTCCTGTTGGTTGCCTTCCTCACTGTTCTGCTTGTCTATTGCTGCTTGAGCTTTCCTGGTGGCTCAGACGGTAAAGAATCTGCAGGAGACCCAAGTTCAGTCCCTGTATTGGGAAGATCCTCTGGAGAAGGGAATGATTACTCACTCCAGTATTCTTGCCTGGAGAATCCCATGGACAGAGGAGCCTGGTGGCTACAGTCCATGGGATCACAAAGAGTCGGACACGGCTGAGCAACTAACACTTCCACTTTTCATTATTGCTGCCTAAAAATGTACTGCAAAATTTAATGGTTTAAAATGGCAAAGTTACTCTCTGCCAGGGTGCGGTGGCCCAGCTGCCCTTGCTAGAGTTTCTGATGCGGTTGTAATCAGATTGTGCCCAGGCCTCTGGTCACCTGAGGGCTCCATGAAGGGGATGATGCCTTAGTCCACAAGCCGGGGGAAGGGGTTGGTGGTCAGCTGTTAGCTCCCACCCACACGTGGCCTCTCTCTGTGGCTTTGGCTTCTCACAGCCTGGCGGCCAGGTCCCAAGAGCTAGCATCCCATGAGCCCGGGGCAGCTGGAAGCCCTCTTCTGACCTCACTTCTACTGGATGAGCAAGTCACTGAGGCCAGCCCGGGTGCCAGTGCAGAGGATTAGAACCCTGGCTGGGGACTGCCAGGCCCCACTGCCTAAGAGTGGTGGTGGGTTGTGAGCTGTTGTTTAGCCATCTTTGGAAAATACAACCTGTCACTGTGCTGATCACTGTTTTCATTTCTTTCTTCTCTTGCCCATCCCAGTGGGTTGGAGGCTCCTGGAAAGCAGGGTTCCCACACCTGGACATTCATGCTAAAATGAAAAAAAAAAAAAAAACCAAACAACTCCCTGTTGCATTTTGAAAGGAAGATAAAACTCTGATTAATGTCAAAGGAATAACATTTTAAAAGAGAAAGTACAGGCATAATTAACTGGGGTTTCTGCTAAACAGGGGCCAAATAGTTAAGGGCCAGCACTCCTTTGCTCTCATCCATTCATTCTTTGCTATTTAATTAAAAAGATATGATGTAACATTTCCATGATTTTCCAGAAACAGCCCTAGGTGCTAGGGACTGAAAAACACTTAAAAGCAACACTTCTGTGTTCTCAGGGGTGAATTTCCTTGTGTTCTCATGGCAGTAATGTTGCTTGTGTGTTATTGCTCCATGCCAGGCATTGTGGCAAGACTCCCACACACACACTGATCTGCTGAATTTTTACAACTGTGTGGGGTGCAACAGCCCCACTTCACAAATGTGGACTCAGGTTTAAAGAGGCTAAGTGGCAGCCTTATTATCTACAGCTCGTGCTCTTCACCATATTTTGTGATTGGCCCCCATAACCTTGTGTGATTGTGTCATGGGCCCCCATCACCCTGTATGATTGTAAGATGAGCCCCATCACCCTGTAGAGTTGGGTCATGGGCCCCCATTACCCTGTATGATTGCATCAGTGGCCCCCATCACCCTGTATGATTGTATCAGGGGCCCCCATCACCATGTATGGTTGTGTGAATGGGCCCTATAATTAAATGTGTGCCCAGGTTGCATGTCCTAAGCTACTGCTCCAGGCTGGGTACACCAAAGCAGCAAGGCTGGGAAGAAGGAAGTGAGCAGGGCCCAGAGGGTGGCTGGGGGGTCCTGTGGGTAGGTGGTCCAAGGCAGTCTCATCTCCTCCCAACACGAAAGAGTCTGGAAATGAGCCTGGCCCAGGGCCACGAAGGCATCAGGCTGTCAAGGGATTTATATAGAGCTAAACTGTGTGGTGCCAAGTTTGTTTATTCTTGGCTGAAATGACTTCCTTTTTTCTGAAAAAAACAGAGGCCCATGACAGACATGAAATATTTCTTGCAAACAACTCAGTGCTGTGCTCAGGCCCAGTGACTCAATGCCATGTGGATTATATTTCCTATAAAATGCTCCAGGGGTGACAAATCAAGGGGAAAAGTGTTGGACAGGAGACTTTTGGAAGTGGGTTGTCCCCAGTGTAGACATGTTATTTCCCCACACTCTTTCCTGTGGAGACAGTGGCAGAGCGAGAGGGAGGCAGGGTGGGACCGTGTGAGGCAATGCCTCCCACCTGTGCTCTGGGGACCTGGGGCGTCTGCACAAATGTGAGGGCTTAGCACTGCTTCTTGAAGCATTTCTTTGCTTGGTGGGTGTGTCAGCTTTTTCACTCAGGGCAGCTTAAATGGCAGAAACTTACTGTCTCATTTCTGGAGGCTGGAAGTCTGGGTCAAGGTGCCAGTGGCTGGTTCCTTGTAGGCTGTGAGGGAGACTCTGTTCCAGTCCCAGAAACTTGCTGATCCTTGGCTTGTAGACATATCATCTTAATCTCTTCCTTCACATTCACACGGCATCTCCTTGTGTGGGGGTGTGTTGCTGGGTCCAAATGTCCCCTTTTAGCATAAGGACCCAGTCGTACTGGACTAGAGCCCACCCTAATGACCTCATCTTAACGTGATTAATAGCAAAGACCCTATTTTCAAAGATCAGTTCACAGGTCCTGGGAGTTAGAATTTGAACAGATCATTTTGGGGAAACACAACTCAATATATCCCAGAGGTTGTTTGAAGGTTTTCGTCTTAGGACGTTCCTGGTGGTCTAGTGGTTAAGAATTTGCCTTTCAGTGCAGGGGACGTGGATTCGATTCCTTGTTTGGGGAACTGAGACCCTACACGATGCAGGGAAACTAAGCCTACTCACCCCAAGTCTTGACCCTGCAAGCTCTAGCGCCTGTGCACCACAACTAGCGCGTCCACGCCCTGCAGTGAAAGACAGTGAACGCTGCTCTGATGATGCCATGTGTGGCAACTATGACCCCACGCAGCCAAATAAATCACTAAAGAAACATTAAAAATTTTCCCCTCTCTACTCTGTCCCTTCTCTTTCCTCCACCCACCCTGCTCATAAAAACGCCCTCACCACATGTATCAGGATACAGGCTGAGTTGCTCTAGCAAAAGGAACCCCCACTAGACTAGTACAGCTTTCTTCCCCTCTTGTGGCACAGGGCAGAGGCAGTGGCATGGGCCAGCAGGGAAATTTGCTCTCTGGGGTCACCAGGGATATCAGACTCCTTCCTTTTTCCTAAGGAAAACCTTCTCAACAAGGAGCCTGCCTCAGTGTCCCCTGGATGGCTTCCTAAAACAGACTGTTGGGCTCCCCTTGAGGTCCACGTTGCGTGTTCATACCCTTCTCCCTTTGCAGACAGGTGGAATTGACTGCGGGCTTCTGTCTTCTAGCTGGCCTGCCCTCTACGACTGGCAAGCTTGGGAATCTGCAAGCCCAGCTCCCTGCCACAAATCAGAAACCACGTTTATGCACATTTATGAACCTACACACGTGCATACATACATTTGTATCTATACTACATTAAAAAATGCTTGCACATAGGCTCAATTAATGCCATTGAATGTCCATGTTATTCTTTTAAGGAAGTCTGTACTGTTCAGACAGCAACGTCACAGAGCCTTGGACCTTCTCAATCCATCAGAGCCGTCTGCATGACCTTACGTGTAACAGAGGTTCTGCGGTGCTGTCTCTGGAAGTCCACACTACAAGGAGGGCAGACAGACTGACCTTTGGGGAACTGTGAGGGCTCCTTGGGTGTGCCCACTTCTCTGCTGCTTGTGACCATGACTCCTCTTCTGTGTGTCCCCAGTATATAGCCATCCATGTTTGCCTGTTGCTTGAGGACCAACCATCCCCTTAGATGTTTGCTTCAACCACATTTAGGGAACAAAGGGCCTTGCCTCCTGCTGGGGTCTTTTCTGGAGGCCTGGAGTGGGTGGAGACCCTTCAGCAGCCTTTCTCCCTAGCTCAGATAAAGGTTGGTACCCTGGTCTAGCTCCCAGACATCAACTGGCCCTTTTTAGCATGCTGGTGGTTCAGACAGTAAAGAATGTGCCTGTTGCACAGGAGCCCCGGGTTTGATCCCTGGATTATAAAGATCCCCAGAGAAGGAAATGGCAAACCACTCCAGTATTCTTGCCTGGAGAAGCCCATGGATAGAGGAGCCTGGTGGGCTATAGTCCACGGGGTTACAAAGAGTCAGACACGACTGAGCAGCTAGCACACACACACAAACACACACACACACACACACACACACACACACACACACACACACACGCTTAATCTGGAAAACAGCCTGAGGCCAAAACTGTGATAGTGCTTTGCTGGGATTGCAAACTGGAAAGCAGGATAAAGGAGGGAAGTGACTGAGGATAGCTAGGATGGAGAGTAAATGCTGGGGTACCGGACTCACCAGCCACAGCTTCATCACTAGCACCACCACCTGCTCCCTCTTGAGGACTGACAGCAGGGGCTTTCAGAATGGTCTGTGGTCATTAGGGCAGAGGAAGGAGAGAATTCTCTGCCTCTTGTCTCCCCAAGGTGAACCCCTCTCCCACTGCATCCTCCCTCATCCCCTCCTCCCCTCCTCCCCTCCTCCCTCCTGTCCCCTCTTTCCCCCACTCCCTGCAACAGTATCGACCTCTACAGTCCTTATGGGGAGTTGGAGCCACAGGTTCAGCCTGGTCAAGGTACCAGTATCAGTGGGTAGATGACCCATTGCTGCCAGTGAACTCATGCATGGGGCCCCCAGATATGCAGTGATGGTGGCAGTTTGGGGGACCTGAAGGATACAGGCATGGATTAGAGGTGTCACATTAGTGGACCTCCTTAGAAAGCTAGGGGGGAATCAGAAGTCGTTACCCATAGCTTTATTCTCAAGTATAAATATTCATGAAAATCACCTGGGCCCCATTCTGGAAATTCTGGCCAATTAGATCTGTGTTGCGCCTTGATCTTCAGTTTAAATAAGCCTTCTTCAAACAATATGGAGGTTCCTCAAAGACTAAAAATAGACCTTTCATATGATCCAGCAATTCCACTCACGGTATATACCCAAAACAAATGACAACAAGATATTGAATAGATACATGCACTCCCATGTTGATTACAGCATTATTCACAATAGCCAAGATATGGAAACAACCTAAGTGCCCATCAGTGGGTGAGTGGGTGAAGAAGACGTGTTATATACACGCAAAGGAATATTATTCAGCCACGGGAAAGAAGGACATCTTTCCATTTGCAGCAACACAGATGGAACTCTAGTATGTTAGGAGAGATATGTCAGACAAAGACAATACTGTATGATGTCACTTATATGTGGAATCTAACAAAGCCAAACTCATAAACAGAGAGGGTAAAAGGGTGGCTGCCTGGGGACAGGGGTGAGGGTAGCAGGACAGATTCTGTTTAAGGGTTCAGTTCAGTTCAGTTCAGTTGCTCAGTCGTGTCCGACTCTTTGTGACCCCATGAATCGCAGCATGCCAGGCTTCCCTGTCCATCACTATCTCCTGGAGTTCATTCAGACTCACATCCATCAAGTCAGTGATGCCATCCAGCCATCTCATCCTCTGTCATCCCCTTTTCCTCCTGTATAAGGGTACAAACTTACAAAGAGGAGTTAATAAGCTCTGGAAAGCTAATGAACATTATAGTGAGTATAGATAATGGTTTTGTACTATAATCATCAAACTTGCTAAGAGGCTGAAACTCAGTGATTCCAACCACTAAAAAGAAAGGATAATTATGTAATGTGGTAGAGATGTTAGTTATTGCTACAGCAGTCACATTTCAATAAATAAATGCATCAGATTAACATGCTGTGCATCTTAAATTTACACAATGTTATATACTGAATTTATTTCAGTAATGAAAAAAAAAAACAGCCTTCCTAGAGATGTTGATTCCTGAGGGTCACAGATGACAATGGTCCATGGTCTTTCCTCACATCCAATATTTCCCTGTTCCCTTACAAGGAAGATATCATAATCACCTATTACTAATTACCCCAAGTTCAGTGGCTTGTAGCAGTGACATTTACTACTGTGTGATTTCTGTAGGTCAAGGATCTGGAACAAATGATGGTGGGGCAGACATAGCTGAACCCCTGCTTCAGAGACACTTAAGATGTTGGCAGAACTGTAGTCACTGTAAGGCTTGAAGCAAGGAGAATGTTGGTCTTCACAGGTAGGAGTCAATACATTTTGATCTGTCAGTTAGAGGCTTGGTTTCCTGCTATGCAGATATCTCCAACACAACAGAGCATTTGCTTTATTAAATGGAGCAAACCGAGGGAAGGGACTTCAAGCAAGATGGAAGTCAAAGTTGTTGTGGCCCAGTTTGGGAAGTGGTATCCTGTATTCTGTTGATCAGAAGCAGCTCATCAGGTCCAGTCCCCATGCATTGGGAGACGATTATTCAAGAGTGTGAATAACAGGATATGGTGACCACCAAGAACGATTTCAGAAGCTGCCTACACTGGTCCGCCCGCTGGCCCACAATGATTCAAGTTCCTCCTCCAAGGTCCTTAAAAATCTCATCACATAGCTCAAAGTCAAGAATCTCATCATCTGAGTAAGGTTCAGGCTGTGTGAGGTTCCTTAGGCGTGGTTGTTTAAGTCTAACTCTTCTGGATTGGAAGAGCCACAAACTAAATAGACAAGTCATCTGTCCCAACACACACTGCACATATTGGAAGGACAGTCTTGAGTAAAAGATGTAGACACTTCTGTTCCAAAAGGGGGGGCAGCACTCAGTTCAGTTCAGTTCAGTCGCTCAGTCATGTCTGACTCTTTGCGACCCCATGAATTGCACTGGTCTATAGCCATTCTGAAATCCACTTGGGCAAATGTTAGAAGTTCCTTGATTGGGTCTCAAGGCCTGGGGGAAATTCTCCATGCTCTTGGCAGCACTTTTGTGGCCCTTGGTTCCATCTTCTTAGTCATTTATTGTTTCATCAAAGATTAAAGGTGTTTGCCTCTGAGCATCTCTCTGCCCGCTTTGTACCAGTATAATTGGGGAGGGGGGCCCCCAAAGCCTCTTTTTATTGTGTTCTGTCTCTGCCTCTTTCAGTTTAAGCTGAAAGTGTATTTGCTTTTCTCAAACACTTTTTGGGTCTTCTGTGAATCTCACTGGGACAATCTCCATTAGACAATTGCCACCACCACAAACCTCTTTGAGATAAGCCCTTCTCTGCCTTGGGCTTCTGCTGAAACAGATGAGGGAGAATTCCTTCAGTTTTCCAGAGGCACTGTTGTTCAGCTGAGAGGAAATGTCTGGTACACATTTAGTCTCTTGAAAGCGTCCTCTGTGCATCTCAATAGTACCTTGATGCTTTGATCATTCTGAAATCTTAGAAAAGATTGTACAGTCTCACTATTGGCTTTATTTCTGGATCATTTTTGAAGGTTCCTTAGAAAGCTTTTCTTAATTTTAGCATCTTTTACAACTAGAAGAAGCCAAGAATTTTCAAAATCATCAAGTCTTGGTTCCTCTCTATTTAATAATTTTTCTCCCTATTTATCTCTTTCCTTTCATAAAGCGAGAAGAAACTAGGAAATACATTCAACATTTTGCTTGGAAATCTCCTGAGCTAGACCACACCGTTCATTTGGTGCAAGCTCCACCTTCTACATAACTGGAGGTAAGCTTTCTGTTGCTGCGTAATAAGGATCCCCTCTTCCTCAATTTTCTCTAGTGTGTCCCTACAGCGTGTTTGCTATAGTGCAGCCTACATCTGTGCTAACAGTCTATTCAAGGCAGTTTAGGCTTTCTTCACCATTCTTCTCAAAATCCATCCAGCTTTTACCCACTGCCCAGTTCTGAACCCACTTGTACATTTCTAGGTGTTTGTTGTAGCAGCACAATACTGGTACTAAAATCTGTCTTGATTATCTATTGCCGTATAACACATCAACCTAACCTTTGTGTCTTAAAACAGAAGCATTCATTTCCTCAGTTTCTACTGCTCAGGAATCTAGGCAAAGCTTACTTGGGGCCTTGCTTCAAGGTCTCACAGGCAGCAACGCAGGTATTTCTGGGGCTCTGGTCATCCCAAGGCTTAACTGGGGAAGGACCTTCCTCCAAGCTCATTCACATGGTTGTTGGCAGGATCTGGTTCTTCACAGGCTGTGGCTTCAGTTCCTTTCCATGTGGGTCCCTCGTTTGTGATAGCTTGTTTCATCAAAGCAGTAAACTGGGAGGGCCAGAGAGGGTGAGAGCAAGGCTGAAGTCAAAGCCTTGGTAGGTTAAACTTGGAAATGGTGTCCTGTCATATTTGTCATATTCCATTCATCAGAAGTAGATCACATCAGAAGTAGTACCGTGCACACACACACACACTCACAAACACACACAGCAATACACATAACACATATAAACACATATGTACAAACACACATATACTCACACAACACACACACACATTTAAAAATACACATGCACACACATACACTGACATACTCAGTTCCCCACACACTTGCATACTCACACACACACACCCATGTGCACACACCTGTGTGTGCTCAGTCACTTCAGTCAGGTCCAGCTCTTTGCAACCCCACTCTCTATAGCCCACCAGGCTCCTCTGTCCATGGGGTTTCCCAAGCACCACTGCTGGAGTGGGTCGTCATTTCCTCCTCCAGGTTCATGAACCCACACATATTCAAAACACAAGACATGGGCTTCCCTGGCGGTGCAGTGGTTAGAAATCCACCTGGCAATGCAGCAGATACAGATTCGATCCCTGGTTGGGGAACTAAGATCCCACATGTTGTGGAGCAACTAAGCCTGAGCTGAGAGGACTGAGTCTGTGTGCCATGGCTAGAGAATCTTTGTGCCACAACAAAAGATCCCATGTGCCACAATTAAGACCCAACATAGCCAAATAAATAAATAAATACATGTTAAAAAAAACCCCACAATACATGCTTGCACACACACACATACACACATGTGCTTACATGAAAACACTCACTCAAAACCCTGCCACCCCACATGCTTGCACACAATACACAGGCATACATGCACACAGATGCACATATACACATGCACACACACACACACACACACACACACACACACACACACAGAGGGAGGGGGTAGGAATCCTGGAATGTAGAAATCACTGGGAGCCATTTCACAAGCTGCCTAGCACAGGGGTCAGGCGGTGAGGAGGCCCCTCTGCACCCCTTTCCCTGGAGTTTCTGGGTCAGGAAACCTCTTCTCCTTTGGCCCCTGTTTCCTTGGGGAATGGAGCTTTCCCTGGGCCTTTAGTAGCAGCTGGGGGCTTTAACTCCGAGATGGCATGCCCAAGGATAACACTATTGGTCGAGCCAGGCACTTCACCGTAGTCATGGCCCGGGAATCCCTCCCATGTCCCTCTGTGTGTCCTGGGCATCCTCACAGCAAGGCAGCTGGTTTCACAGACAAGCATCTGAGAGTGAGCCAGGAGAGAGCTTCACAAAGCACACACCATGATGTCTACTGAACTCTACTGATGGAGGCAGGCCTGGAAGTCTGCCTAGGTGCTTGGGGCTGGATGTGGGCTCCCTCTAGATGGGTGGGTTGTGAGATCACAATAAGAAGAATGTCTGGGATGGGACAGGGTAAAGACCCTCTCTGCAAACTCTCTCTTCCCCACTAGCCAATCAGATGGTTTAAACTCATCCCCAAAGGGAGACATTCATTTATTATTGCTCCTCCCAGAGAGAACACTCACAGGCTAAGAGATGGGCTGGAGACCCGGATTCACAAGACCTCAAAGGACAGGAGACTCAGCCCAGGGAGACACTGTGGGGAGTGCTTCTGGGGACACGTGAGATGTTTCACAGAGCCAAGCAGAAAGGACTTGGTCACTCTCTAGCCCAGCTTGCTTCATGTCGGTGCAGGTGCCTGACTCCCCTTCAAGACTGGCCTTCAGCCAGTGACTGGGTGGTGGCTGACAAGAGCAGAGGTGCCTTCAAGGGACACTGAGACATGGGGGATGAGTCACTGGGTGGTGCTCCCACCAGACAATCCTGACCTCCTGGGTCCTCCTCGGCACCCAGGGGTGGCAAGGCTGCACCCCCGCTAAAGGTGGGCCCCTGGAGCATGGGGCAGAAATTCCCCATCTGGTGTGTTTGGGACGTGGTTCTGAACCATTTCTAGGTGTTTTCCTGAGTCTAGGGCCTTGCTGTAGTTTTGCAGATCCTAGTAAGTGGGACAACCGTGGCATGCATGCTCAGTCATGTCTGACTTTGCTACTCCATGGACGGTAGCCCACCAGGCTCCTCTGTCCGTGGAATTTTCCAAGCAAAAATACTGAAGTGGGTTGCCATTTCCTATTCCAGGGAATCTTCCTTACCGAGAGACAAAACCCACAACTCTTGCATTTCCTGCATTGGGAGGCAGATTCTTTATAACTGCAGCACCTGGGAAGCCCTAGACAGGTGGGAAGCATGCTCTTTCTGGGTGATCCTCAGAAAAGTTGTCCCACTGGCCCATGAGAAGGAAAGATGGGTATTGCGAGACCAGAGTGGGCTGACAGAGCTGGCAGGACCTCAGCTGAAGTGCTCAGGCCAGATGCTGCTCCTGTCCTAGATTCCTGGTCTGCAAATCCCGGGCTGTATCTCACTCTCTGGCCCTCCCTCAGTTCTCCTGGGCACTGAGGCCATTGTCTGGTGTGCAGATCATTAACAAAACATGCTAGGTTGCAAAACGTTGATTCCTGAGCACTTTCATTAGGTCCATCTGCATTTCCCAACATCTTCCAGCTGGCTCCCTCTCTCCCTCTGCTCTGGCGTCAGGATCTTCTCTTTCCAGCACACAGCCATCCTCCTGTGACTCTTTTCTGGAATCCCACTTGGCAACAGTTCTCTCGACAGAAACAATGAAAGTCTTTGTCTGCCTTCAGAGAAGTCCAGGAAACTTCTTAACCTGGACTGAGAGATGATTTTCTAGTTTTATCCTTTCCCCTCATTAGCTTAGTATACTTAAGAACTCTCTATTTTGCAAAATGATAATATTCTTTAATTAATCCTTTTTGGAATTGTACATTTGATAATGGGCTTCCCAGTTGTTGCCAATGGTAAAGAACCCGCCTGCCAGTGCAGGAGACATAAGAGATACAGGTTCAATCCCTGGGTCAATAAAATCCCCTGGAAGAGGGCATGGCATCCCATTCCAATATTTTTGCCTGGAGAATCCCATAGACGGAGGATCCTGGAGGGCTACAGTCCATGGGGTCCTAAATAGACACAACTGAAGTGACTTAGCATGCACACACACATGCACATTTGATGATAGACATCCACTGATAGAAAAGCATTGTGCTAGGAGATTCGCCTACACTGACTATATAATCCTCACAACAGGTAAACTAAGACATAGAGAGACTAGACTGCAGTCAGCAAGGAGTAATTCTCCAAAGAGCAGTGGCAAATTCTGGGACACACTTACCATGCAGAGGTGGATTCCAGCTCTTTCTATTGACTGTGGGCTGGCTTCAGTGGCAGGAAGGATGGTGTGTGGCTTTAAGGCTAGATCAGAAAATGCAATGCAGCTGCTTCTTGACTTTCTTTCAGGACACCTGTTGTTGGATTCCGGGGCTTGCCTGATGGCGCTAGTGGTAAAGAACCCACTTGCCAATGCAGGAGGCAAAAGAGATGCAGGTTCGATCCCTGGGTCAGGAAGATCCCCTGGAGAAGGGCACGGGAATACCCACTCCAGTATTCTTCCCTGGAGAATCCCATGGGCAGAGAAACCTGGTAGGCTACAGTCCAGCTGCCTCAGAAAAGGCCACAGTTCCAGATGTCCCAGCCACATCCAGTGCCCACTGTTCAAGTGAGTGATCTTTCAGAGGTGGACAGCAACTAGGCCACCCCAAGCTATTCCTGCTGAGTGCTGGTCAAGTTGAAGAATTATGAGCAAAATAAATGTGGTGGTTGTTTAAGACATTACATTTTGCAGTAATTTGTTGCCCAGCAATAGATAACCAAAGCACCAGGGCTGAGAGTCAAACCCAGGTCTATCTCCCGGGGACCCCACCCAAGAAGCAAAGTATAAAGAGGTAACTGACCGTGCCTCTTGTTCTAGGTCTGCTGCCCAGATTTATCTGATCACCTTCACAAAGCCAGAGACACAACAGCCATTGGTGATGGGGGCTGCCCTGCTAACACTGCTATTTCCCATGGTTTCTAGGAAGCCACTGTGGCTCTGGTTCCCCGGAAGTCCCCTGCCAGCCAATGGAGCTGTTTGCTTAGAGGAAAGGAGATAATCAGGGGGCACCTCACCACCTCTCAGGGCAACCAGGGAGAATATCTAGACCTGGAAGATGGTATTGTTTCCCTGGCCTTTGGTGCCCCACTTCAGAAACCTCTAGCTTTTTACAAGTATTTCCATTATCCTGGCCCCATGAGAGGCAGGGTTGAGATGGAGCTGGTGATTCATTGTTCCAACCCTGTCATTTGGGGTTGTAGCTGCAGAGACCTGTGCTGAATGTCTTAGCCCCAACAGCCCATCGGGATGACGTTCACATCCCAACCTCCCCTGGCCAGCCCTCTGGGGGTCACTGCCATCTGGAAGTTTAGGGACAGACGCTTTGGTGCAGCAGTTCAGGTGCATTTGGAGTGCTGAATTTCACACTGTCTGGACCTGTTTTTACCAAGTTCTGGGCCTTGGAATATACAGCTGTCATTATAAGATCCTGGGAACCCCAAGCACTGTTGAAGGCACATCTTATATATGCAGTGAATTTGTAATGTATTTTTGCTTTTAAAAAAATATTGTATTAAAAAACACATAACATAAATTTTACCATCTTAACCATGTTTAACTTATATGCAGGGTACATCATGAGAAATGCTGGGCTGGAAGAAGCACAAGCTAGAATCAAGATTGCTGGGAGAAATATCAATAACCTCAGATATGCAGATGACACCACCTTTATGGCAGAAAGTGAAGAGGAGCTAAAATGCCTCTTGATGAAAGTGAAAGAGGAGAGTGAAAAAGTTGGCTTAAAGCTCAACATTCAGAAAACGAAGATCAGGGCATCTGGTCCCATTACTTCATGGGAAACAGATGGGGAAACAGTGGAAACAGTGTCAGACTTTATTTTTTTGGGCTCCAAAATCACTGCAGATGGTGACTGCAGCCATGAAATTAAAAGACGCTTACTCCTTGGAAGAAAAGTGATGACCAACCTAGATAGCATATTGAAAAGCAGAGACATTATTTTGCCAACAAAGTTCTGTCTAGTCAAGGCTATGGTTTTTCCTGTGGTCATTAATGGATGTGAGAGTTGGACTGTGAAGAAAGCTGAGCGCCGAAGAATTGATGCTTCTGAACTGTGGTGTTGGAGAAGACTCCTGAGAGTCCCTTGGACTGCAAGGAGATCCAACCAGTCCATCCTAAAGGAGATCAGCCCTGGGTGTTCTTTGGAAGGAATGATGCTAAAGCTGAAACTCCAGTACTTTGGCTAGCTCATGCGAAGAGTTGAGTCATTGGAAAAGACTCTGATGCTGGGAGGGATTGGGGGCAGGAGGAAAAGGCGACGACAGAGGATGAGATCGCTGGATGGCATCACCAACTCAATGGGTGTGAGTTTGAGTGCACTCCGGGAGTTGGTGATGGACAGGGAGGCCTGGCATGCTGCAGTTCATGGGGTCACAAAGAGTCGGAGACGACTGAGCGACTGAGCTGAACTGAACTGAACTGAACCATTTTAAAGTGCATGGTTCAGTAGTGTTCAGTACATTCACATTGTTGTGAAACAGATTTACAGAAGATTTTTAGCTTTCCAAACTGAAACTGTCCTCATTAAATACCAACTCTCCACTATCCCCTTCTCTCAGACCCTGGAGCCCACTCTTCTACTTTCTTTCTCTCTCTCTCTCTGTGTATATGTATTAGTCACTCAATTGTGTCCAACTCTTTGTGACCCCATGGGCTGTAGCCTGCCAGACTCCTCTGTCCATGGGATTTCCCAAGAAAGAAAGCTGGAGTAGGTTACCATTCCCTTCTCTAGGACATCTTCCCAACCCAGGGATTAAACCTAGGTCTCCTGCATTGCAGGCAGATTCTTTACCATCTGAGCCACCAGGGAAGCCCTTTCTGCTTCTGTGAATTTGACTCTTTCTGGGAATTTTTGTAAATGGAATCACATAGTATTTTCCTTTTGTGACCGCTTATCAGTTAACAGAACATCCTGAAGGTTCATTCTGTGTCAGAATATCCTCCC
The DNA here is from genome assembly GCF_032405125.1 of Capricornis sumatraensis. Lineage (NCBI taxonomy): Eukaryota > Metazoa > Chordata > Mammalia > Artiodactyla > Bovidae > Capricornis > Capricornis sumatraensis. The sequence continues at coordinate 97,402,499 of NC_091074.1, read as the reverse complement.
TATTTAAGGCTGAATAGTATTCCACTGTATGTATCTATCACATTTTGTTTGCCCATTCATTCATTCATTGGTGGACATTTGGTTTGCTTCCACCTCTTGGCTATTGTGAATCATGCTGTTATGAACATGGCTATGCAAATGCAATGTACTTTTTGTGTTCCTTTGGCTTGTGATAGTGGCCCCTTTCCTCCTAGGCAGACTCAGAAGAGCTTGGACCCTCAGCAGTTGGCTGTTCACGGAGTCAAGGCTGCGGCCTGTACTGCAGCAACCTGGAAAGAAAGTGGCTCCAGCAGCTGCCAGATGTCCTCACACTTAAGAGGTCCAGGTGCCACGAGATACAGCCCATGAATTACCCGTAACTAGTTTCCTGACAGCCATGGTTGTCATCCCACCTGTTGCAGAAAAGAAGTCTCAAGTTTCTTTGGCCAGGTTGGCTTAAGTGTTTCCAGCACCAGTGTTTGCAAATACAGTTGCAGGGCCTATGCCTCTGGGCCTCCCGTTGGATTGTCTGCTGAATCGTAAAAAGACCCAGGCGGTTTGAGAAATCCTGATGGAGCAACCCAAGAGAATACTTAGAGAAGCCAAATTTATTGCAAATAGATATGAAGCCTTCTAATCTGATTGTACATCAGTGTAAAATTGTTCAGCAGCGTGGGCCGATAAAGACTAAGCAGAGTGAGAAACTGGCCGTAAAGTTTGATAGGCTGTGGGGGCTTGCATGACAGATGGGGTGGTGGGTGGGTGGGTGAGGGAACTGGGCTCAAAGGTTAATGCTCTGGGTGGCTCTCAGACCTCCAGGGCAGTCTGGGCATTAAGACATATGATAGCCTAAGATCTCTTTCCAGAGCAAAAGTAAAGACTGCAGGCCGCCTGCAATGATAAACGAGAGATATGAAGGAGAGAGGGTCATAAATTGTGGAGTTTAGGAGGTTGTTAGGATGCAAAGAGCAGTGGGGAAGTGAGAAGAATCAGACTGCATTTCCCGTAAAATATGGTTTCGCTCCCAAGTCAGTCTCACGTTGTGTGTGTTTGCAGCACACTTATAAATACCAGATTTGCGGCACTGCTCTGGAAATGATCGGTGGCCCTAGGCAACACTGAACAGCTCAGAGATGACAGCAGTGCTATCAGAACCAGAAAACAAGGTGTGGTTCCCATTCAGCCCTCGGCAGCCCTCAGAGAGGAGCGCTGGGCAAGCGGGGACAGCTGCCCCACACCCAGCTCTCAGCACCTCCGGTTCCACCTGCTTGGCTCTTGCTGGGGCTTTGCCCTGCTCTACCTGCTTGCCCCATGTGACAGCCTGACAGATGCCCATCTGGCTGTAGATTGAGGGCTGAGAGCTGCTGTAAAGACTGTTGGGCTCTGCCTGGTGTGTCTCGGAGCTAGTTGGACACCCTAGACGACGGCCAAGCTCTGGTTCCCTCCTGGAGGCTCTTTGTGGTCATGATTTCGTCATCTTTGAGTAATGGTTTGGATTGCAGCTTAAGCAGGAGGAGAATGATCACAGGAGCAGCAGTTCTGGCTTAGTTATCCCCCGGAGAATTGCATTTGTGCAGGAGAGAAATTCGAAACTAAATTCTGTGTATTTAGAAGTGAACAGAAAGGGGAGAGCCATACAGCAGAGCTGAGTATATACAGCCGGAGTGGCACTTGGAGGGAAATTTACAAACTATAATCATGGATTAAGAAGCATACAAGTAAAAGAATTTGAATCAAGTACTAACTCAAGAAGCTAGAAAAAGGCCAGCAACATAATCCTAAACAAAAGGAAAGAAGGAAGAAAAACAAACGAACAAAAGTAGTCCTTTTTAAAAAACAAGCGAAGGTAGTCTTTAAAAAGTCAATCATTTTTATTGAAGTATAGGTACTTTACAATGTTTCAGATGTATAGCAAAATGATTCAGTTATTAACATATACTTATATATAAACCCTTTTGCAGATTCTTTTCCATTATAGGTTATTACAAGATACTGAATATGGTTCCCTGTATTATTCAGTAGGCCCTTGCTTATCTGTTTTATATATGCATGCATGCTAAGTCGCTTCAATTGTGTCTGAGTCTTTGTGACCCTGTGGACTGCAGCAATCCAGGCTCCTCTGTCCATGGGATTCTCCAGGCAAGAATACTAGAGTGGGTTGCCATGCCCTCCTTCAGGACATCTTCCCCACCCAGGGATCGAACCTGTGTCTCTTATGTCTCCTGCATTGGCAGGCAGGTTCTTTACCACTAGCGCCACCTGGGAAACACATTTTATATTCAGTAGCTGCTGCTGCTGCTAAGTTGCTTCAGTTGTGTCCGACTCTGTGCGACCCCAGAGATGCAGCCAACCAGGCTCCCCCGTCCCTGGGATTCTCCAGGCAAGAACACTGGAGTGGGTTGCCATTTCCTTCTCCAATGCATGAAAGTGAAAAGTGAAAGGGAAGTCGCTCAGTCGTGTCTGACTCTTAGCGACCCCATGGACCGCAGCCCACCAGGCTCCTCCCTCCACGGGATTTTCCAGGCAAGAATACTAGAGTGGGTTGCCATTGCCTTCTCCATATACGGTAGCATATATATGTTAATCCAAAATTCCTAATTTATCCTTCCCCTTTGCCAATGCTGAAACATGAAATAAGTGAGAAACACAAACCTAGTAGTTAAGATCCATGAAATCTGAGAACTGGTCATTCTCCCCACCACTTATATAGGCCCAGAACCTTCTTGCAAACCTGATCAGGGAAGGAAGAGAGCAGATGCAGGTTTAGAGGTAGAGAGTGCTCAAATATGAGAAGTCAATATATGAATTTTATATCAATCCATTTGGAAATCTAGACTTGCTGAATTTTTCAGAAAGCCAAGTCCATTAAACTATATCAGAAGAATTCTGAATGCACCCAAAATTACAGAATAAATGGAAAATACAGTCAAAGTTCTTTACCTCTATGAAAGGCACTGTCCTCACACAGGTTTTAAGACTCATGTGACCTTAAAGGCAAGGCCCATTCTCACAATAACATATATTTTCAGAGAATTACAAAAGAGAGAGAAAGATTTGTATGCAATTTTACAAAGACAGAAACACATTTGAGAGTAAAGATGGACAGAACAAAAATGTATGTAAAATAGACATATAGTAAGTATTATATTTTTGAGCTTCCCGGGGGTTGCTAGTGGTAAAGAATCCACCTGCCAATGCAAGAGACATAAGAGATGCAGATTCAGTCCCTGGATCGGGAAGATTTCCTGGAGGAGGGCATGACAAGCTACTCCAATGTTCTTGCCTGGAGAATTCCATGGACAGAGGAGCCTGGTGGACCACAGTCCATAGGGTTGCAAAGAGTCAGACATGAGTGAAGTGACTTAGCACACGTACACACAAGTATCATATTTAACGGTGATGTTTTGGAAGCATTTCCATTATCATCAGAAAAAACACTTGTATGGCTATCACGAGCACATGTATTCAACGTATTTCATACGATCTCAACCAAAACAGGGAAAAATAAGACAGAGACATATTTAAAAGGGAGACACATGATTTTAATTATCTGCATGTAAAAAGATCCAACATAGTAAATTATGCTAATTTAAACTCTTATAGTTTAAGTAGCTGGATCCAAGATAACTTTACAAAACATAATTCATTTTCTAAATGCCAACATAAGGATCATGTAAATCTTCAGAAAAAATTGTATTCATATTATTATTGAAAACTGACAATATCATGTAATATACATAAAAAGGGGCTTCCCAGGTGGCACTAGTGGCAAAGAACCTGCCTCCAGCGCAGGAGACATAATAGAGGCAGGCTCGATCCCTGGTCGGAAAGATCCCCTGGAGGAGGAAATGGCAACTCGCTCCAATATGCTTGCCTAGAAAATCCCACGGAGAGAGGAGCCTGGTGAGATTATATAGTCCATAGGGTGGCAGAAGAGTTGGATATGACTCAGTGACTACACAATAAGAACCGCACACTATATTCGCAGAACACTAAGACTCTTCGGAAAGATCTAAAAGAAGACTTGAACGAAGTGGGAAAGGTACCCTGTCTGTGGGTGGAAGACATTGCTACCAGGCGGCCTGTAGCCCTGGAGTCCCTCTCAGAGGAAGGCAGTAGTCTCCTTCCAGTGTAGCAGGACGGTGCCCTAACAGAGTGTGCTGGGGAAACGACACACTCTGCACCCCAACTCCTGGACCAGGGCAAAGCTGACTGCTCCTCACCACCTTGGGGCCCCCTCATTCCCTCTCAGCTCTCACCAGGCCTCCTCTTGGGAAGGAAACCTGCCTTGGGAGAAAACCTTGGGAGGAGGGAGACCAAGGCCTTCCGTAGGGCTAGGAACTATCAGCTCATTTCCCAGAGGGGAGAACTGGCCCATCCTTTGGAGACACTCATGTGATGAATGGACCTTTTGAGAGGTCAGGGTGGAGGGAGAGTCTCTTCTTGGGGAGTTTTCATTACATCACCTGCACTATCGGCCTCTCCTTTGACTTGGGTTTTTGCCCTCGGGGAAGGGGGCATTGTGGGGAATGGTAGAGCTGCATGGGGGCGGTCCCAAGGCCCTGATAATGCCTGCGGAGACTTCACTGGCTCTCAGCCCTGGTGAGCTCACCTCCAGAAGGTCCTTGACCTCATGACTGCAGGGTATTTTCCTGGCTTTCTGAGCTGCCAAGATTAGCTACGCTTTTCCCCTCATTAGGAACCACAGTCTTGCCTGAGGTGGGAGGATCCTGCAAGCGTGCAAACCAAAGGGCTTTGAGAGCTCACAGTGAGCATTCCCGGAGCATCAGCCTCACTTGGCCATGATTAGGGTTTAGCGATTGCTCAGACTGTGTGCGGGGCTGCTGATATACATGTTTCCTTTTTGGTCTGAAGTCTTTTTTTCCCCAGTCATGAGAGTGGAAAGGTTGGAAGTTTGGTTCATTTGGAAGTTGAAGTGAGGTTCATCACTCTTACACCTCAGGAGTGGTTGTTAAAATGCACATCCCTGAGCCCATCTCTTAACAATTCTAATAGACTGTGTGTGTGTATGGCATGTGTGGTGTGTGTATATGTGCGTTGTGTCTGTGTGTGTTATTTATGCGTTTGTGTGAGTGTTGTATGTGTGGTATGTGTGATACATATGTATATGGTGTGATGTATGTGTGTATGTGTCTGTGTGCAATGTGTGTGTGGCATGTGTGTGCTGTGCATGCATGTTGCATGTGTGTGGTATGTATTCATTTGGTGTATGTATGTGTAGCATGTGTGTATGGTACGTGATGTGGTCCGTGTTTGGTGTCTATTTGTATTGTGTTTATGTGTACAATGTGTGGTGTTTGTGTGTGTGGTATGTGTGTTCTGTGTATGTATGTGGTGTGGATGTGTGGTGTTTGTATGTATGTGTATGTGTATATGTGTGTGTGGTATAATATGTGGTGTTTGTATGTATGTATGTGTGCTGTGTGTGTGGTGTTTGTGTGTGTGTGGTGTTTGTGCGTGTGTAGTGTATACATGTGTTATACCTATGTGTGGTGTGTGTGTGGTGTTTGTGTGTGGTACTTGTGTGTTGTATATGCATTTGGTGTACATATATGCTATATGTGTGTGGCATGTGATGTGGTGTCTATATGTGATGAGTGTGCAGTGTGTATGTGTGTTCTATGTATGTGAGGTGTGTGTATGTAGTGTATTTATGTGTGGTGTGTATAATGTATAAGTGATATGTATATGGTGTGTATGTGTGTGTGATGTGGATGTATGGTGTTTGTACATATGTGTTTATGTGTTCTGTGTATGTGTGTGGTGTGGATGTGTGGTGTTTATACATATGTCTGTGTGTGTGTGTGTGTGAGAGTGTGTGTGTATGTGCTGGAAGGCGGCAGGAATCTTCACTTGTTACAGTGATTCTGCTACGGAAGCTCTGGAAAACACATTGCCTCAAACCCAGTTAATTTTCATTCACAGATTATGTCCTAAATGTTGCTGAAAAGTGGGGAAACAAAAGGAGCATGGGCAGTCTTTTAGAGAAATAAACCCCAGGCTTGGTGGGATGCTGGGTCTCAGTAAACTGGGGCCTCTGCTTCCTGCCCTCTCGTGAGAAGACTGGGGCGGCACAGCCTCCAGCTCCAGTCTGTTTGTCCAGGGAGTGGGGAGCTGGCGCAGTTTGTCAAGCAGCGGGGGTCGGTGGTCACGCCAGCCCTCTGTGGTCAGGGCCGGTGAGTGTCAGCAGGCGGGACACTGTTTGGACAGAAAGGACCTGCCTTTCTGTCAACACTGCAGCATTTGTCTCCCGCCGCCCCCGTGGGAGTTTGTTACCGGAAGTCGTTGGTGCTCCCAGGGCAGCGAACACTCTCAAGACGAGCCGCAGGCAGCTGCTGGGCAGGACTCCGGCGCGGTTCCATTCTCTGGCTTGGCCAATAAGTCCAAGTCGAGTTTGGTTCAAAGAATATTTCTAGTTGTCTACAGTAAGCGTTAGTCGATCAGTAGTGCCCGACTCTTTGCAACCCCATGGTCTGTGGCCTACCAGGCTCCTGTGTCCATGAGATTTTCCAGGCAAGGATACTGGAGTGGGTTGCCATTTCCTTCTCCAGGGGATCTTCCCAATCCAGGGATCGAACCCAGGTCACCTGTACTGCAGGCAGATTCTTTACCGACTGAGCTACAAGGGAAGTCCTAGTTGTCTATAAAATAACATAATAATAGCTGAATTCTTCCACCTAACAAAGTTTCAATATGGGCACTTTTAAATACTTTGGTCTTTGGACATTTATTTAGTCTTTATTGTTCAATATTTGAGTTTGTTGTGTTTGAGTCCTCGTTTAAGACTTTCTTATGAGACATAATCTTTTCTGATATGATATATATATGTTTATATTTATATCTATTCCCAGGTGGCACTGGTGGTAATGAACCCTCCTGCCAAGGTAGGTGATTTATTATGCGTAGGTTCTATCCTTGAGTGGGGAACATCCCCTGAAGAAGGGCATGGAAACCCACTCCAGTATTCTTGCTTGGAGAATCCCTTGTACAGAATAGCCTGGCAGGCTACAGTCTACAGGCCCGCAGAGTTGGACATGACTGAAGTGACTTAACATGCATGCATGCCTCTATCTATGCATCTGTCTATCTATCTGTTTCTTATACTGTATGCCTAACTGAATATAAATGGAATGACCTGCCTCCTCTCCGCACCAGCCCCCCCCAGTTCATTTTCCTATGACTGTGTTGTCATTATTTGAAACATGAAGTGCTTCTCAAATGTCCCTCAACCTAGTGATTCAGTCTCCCAGCTCCTGGCTCCCTTTTCATCAGTCTGTGGTGGGCTGGCTGTATTGCTTTTGCCTTTTGGTGCCCACTCAGCTTGTTCCTTATGCACTTCCAAGCCCACTCAAGAGAGGGGTGCCCTGGGCCAGCTGCCTGTCCCCGCCCTCAGGAGGTTGTTGCTCATCCTCTGTGGTTAACTTTCATGAGGCAACTTTGCCCGCGGCCCAGCACCCTCACAGCCATCTCCCTCCCCTCCCCTCCTTTCTGAGCTGTCCCTCTGTCAAGAATGAGATCACAATTCTTTAAAGAAAGAACTAGAAGGTTGTCCTTGCCTCCTTCCACCTCTAGGGCTCATCAGATGCTGGTAGCAGCCTGGGAGCAGGTCGGGCTGCAGGTTACTCACTGCTGGGGGCTTTGCTGTCACTGACACCGAGCAGCAAAGGGGACGGTGCATTCATCTGAAAGCTCCGAGGGCCCCCTTGACCCTGCAATCCTTTGACTTTCAACTCCTGTGTATCCAGGGGCTTCCCTTTAACTGCCCGGTGTGCATGACATAGGAGGGCAGAGCCTGCCCAGCGGCGGTGGTGGGCTCTATTAAGTTCTCACACCCCACACAGCACCCCAGGCAGGCTTGGGAAACCCGAGGCCTTGGAGGTAACAGGGTGTGGAGTCTGAGCACTTTTTCCCTAATAATGATACAAAAAGGTTCCTTCTGGAAACAACATTTGGATAACTTTCTAGTTGGAGAGGAAAGAATTCTTCAGTTAAAACATCTTTTGTGTTTACCCTTTCCTCATTTCTGTGTTTTCAGGGAAAGTTGGAAAGAAAGAATTGCTTCTGTTGTTTGATGAGCAGCTTTTGCCATGCAGGTGGAGGAAGGCTGTGGCCCAGGAAACAGGCGAGTGTACAAACAAAGCATCTGCTCTATAAATAGTTCCCTCCCCCACCAGGCGTGACTCAGGGGACCTGGGCCAGCGGCTCCAACTGTCCAGGCTGACAAATCCCTTGTTGCTTATGGAAACATGGCAAAAGCAGCTTGTAATTTTTTATTCTCCATTCTTGTTTAGGCTTTGGAGAGGGAGAGGGATGACTTTCCTTCCATGTCAGATTATAACCCACATCACTGCTGATCTCGAAAATCATCGGAAGACAGATGTAGAAGGAATGGAGCTCTGCGTCCTGCAGTTCCAAAGTCCTGAATGAGCAGGATCCTGGCTCCAATAGAAGGAAAATCATGCATAGCTGCTGTGAACCTGTAACCTTGCCACTTCCCCTGTTGACTGGAGATGTGATCTGGGCAACAGGAAAACCATCTTCTCTTTTGAAAACAGTGATTATTTACAGGGAAAGTGTAGGTTGTTGTTTGTTGCTTAGTTGCCAAGTCGTGTCCAACTCTTTTGTGACCCCAAGGACTGTGTTCCACCAGGGTCCTCTGTCCATGGGATTTCTCAGGCAAGAAGACTAGAGTGGGTTGTCATCTTCTTCTCCAGGGGATCTTCCCAGATCAAGGATCAAACCTGCATTGGTTCTTTACCACTGAGCTGCCAGGGAAGTGCCTTTCAGAGTTCTAGTTCACTCTGAATGGTTTCCTTTATAATTCTGTGTATTTCATTGATTTAAAAACATTATGCCATGAAGGGATCCATAGAGCTTGCCAGACTGTTCTTCGAATCCATGCACAGAAGGTGTTGGGACCCTGTGGGAGGGGTGCACAGGGACTGGAGGAGGGCGGAGGCTGTGCAGGTCCTGGCAGAAGTGCCTCTGTTGCCCTCCATACCAGCATTTGCAGTGAGGGGGGTGACCCTCACTAGCTATTAGGACAAATTATATGCCTATTCATTTATGTACAGAATAATGACACAATTACATGTGTGGAATGTACATGGAATTTTGACTTAGATGAAATTACCTTTTGAAGCAATTTTTTTTATCACTTAAAACTGCAAAGGTGAGTTTCTTACATTCAGTAAGGATAAGTTGATGTAAATAGATAGAAAGACAAGGTTTAGCAGACAATATAGCTTAAAAGTTCTTTTCTGGGGGGACTGGTTTTTTGAGGTAGTGAAGCGTGTAGTAATTCATGATATAACCCCTTTTGGAGTAGGTTGACATTGATGTTCAATTGAACTTTGATGAAGAATTCATTTCACATGCCCAAGTGCAGATATATGAGGCATTTGAATCACAGTAGAATTCACTACCATGTATAAAATAGATAGGTAGTGGGAAGTTGCTGCATAGCACAGGGAACTCAGTTAGGTGCTCTGTGATGACCTAGATGGGTGGGATGGGGGTGTGTGGCAGGGAGGTTCAAGAGGGAGGGGATATAGGTATACATATAATTGATTCACATTGTTGTACAGAAGAAAATAACACAACATTGTAAAGCAATTATACTCCAGTTGAAAAACTAAATTTCTGTACCCAAAGGGGGGAAAAAAAAGAAATAGATGATTATACTTAACTTCCGTAATCAGAATCCAAAGTACCACAACACCAGAAACTTTAACACAATCGGCAAGAGCAGAAGCAGTTGTATCTGCTTCACTGGCTGAAGCAAAGTCATTAAAAAAAGTTTAACAACAATTTCATTTCTTGTTAGTTCCTTATTTTCTCTTAGTTCTTTTGTGTGATTTTCTAAGCCAGACAGTTTCTTAGGAAGGCATATCATGCAGGTAAGGATTCCATAGGTTGTGTGTGTCTGATAGGCAGTCCCACCACCAGCAAGCATGGGAACTGCTATGTGTCAGCTGCTCCATCTGGCCTGGGGAGATGTGCACGCAGGCTCAGAGTCGTCTGTCTTTCTTTTGCTTCTGGAGATGGTCCTGTCATTGGTGATCTTCTCAGACAACCCAGGACAATAATCAGGCCCATATTCCCTGGCCAAGATTCCATGTGTGAGCTCAGCATTCACAGGTGGGCACTTCTTCTGAGCTGAGAAATTGGCAGTGCCAACACCTTAGTTTGCTTGAGCTCAGAAAAAAGACACCACCTCTTCAGTACTTTGGTGGATAGTCTACCTTACCTTGTATTCAGTCGGTTCAGTCGCTCGGTTGCGTCTGACTCTTTGTGACCCATGGACTGCAGCATGCCTGGCTTCCTTGTCCGTCACCAACTCCTGGAACTTGCTCAAGCTCATGTCTATCAAGTTGGTGATGCCATCCAATCATCATCCTCTGTTGTCCCCTTCTCCTCCTGCCTTCAATCTTTCCCAGCCTCAGGGTCTTTGTATTAGTGAGATTTTTATGACTGTTATGAGTGGGACATGAAGACCCAGGGGACCTGGTATTTCCTTACTCACCCAAAGCAGGGAGTCGGGCTTCCCCTAAGACCCTGGCCACCCTCTCAGGTGTCATGGTAACATGCTGATAGGTCTAGGGGATGCAGGAGTATCAGTGATGCTTCTCCACTTCCTAAGGCAAGGGGAGGCTGAGGACTACCCAGATGACTGCGGAACAGCAAATGGCAGGGCTGCCCAAGTCGGGGGTTGGGGGAGCTGGGCAGGCTGTGTCCAGGGCATCCCTGGAGTCCCTGCACCTTCAGGAGAGAGTGCTGGTCTGCTGGTCTGTGCTGGGACCCAAGATTTCCTGGAGTTGTTGCAGGGAGAAGTCAGTTCTGTGTTGAAACTGTTTCTTTGAATGGCTCTCTTTTGCTTTTGTTATTACAATTATAATTGTACATAATGGCCTGCCTCAGAGAATCCTGTCCCTCTGCTTGACTGTTAAGCTAAAGTGCCTTTGTTCATAACCCTGTCCAGCTGTAGATTGCAGGAAGAAAGAAATTAACATATCCCCCTGTCTGAGGCTTGCCATTCGAGGACATTTTTGCAAGGTTAATGGCCTTTTCACTTTGTTTCCTCACCTCCCCACTCCCATCTCTGATCTGGCATCCAGACCTGGACAAGATGGTTATTTTGAGACATTAGTGTGCCATCTTCTTGGTCAGCTGGCTTTTCAAATACAATCATATTCCTTTCCTCAACACCTCATCTTTTGGATTAATTGGCCTATTGTTCATTGAGCAGAGTGAGCTTGAACCCTGTAACAGAGTTGCAAGGGGAGGAGGGCCCAGGTATGATGCCAGAGCTGTGTCGACCCAGCCAGGCTGGAATTACACAGTGTACCGGGCCTTCCTGCATTCGTTCTCTGTTCCCACACAGCAAATGATTGCAGAAACCAGCACCCATGTGTTACTTCACAGTCTCTGAGGTTCAGGGGTCTGGGTAGGACTTACCTAGTTCTTCTGCTCAGGGTCTCAAGGTGCCAGCTGGGCTGAGGTCTCATCTGGTTCTTGATTGGAAAGGAGTCCACTCCTGACTCATCCATGTTGGTAGCAGAGCTCATTCCTTGTGGATGTAAAATGGAGGTTCCCATGTTCTTGCTGGTACCTGGCATGGGCTACTCTCAGCTCCCAAAGGTGTCCCCAGGCCTTTGCCCTGTGGTGCCTCCATAGCCCCTGGCATAGCAGGGCAGCTCCTGTCTATCAAGTCAGCAGAGGGAGAGGGCTCTCACTTCAGCAAGGGAGTCCTAGCTAGTCCTTCTAGTAAGAGCTTTTATGACTAAGTCAGATCCTCAACCAGAAGCATCTCCTTTGGGATAACTCACTTTTTTTTTTTTTTAACAATTGAGACTTTGGGGTTCCCTGGTGGCTCAGTGGTAAAGAATTTGCCTGCTGATGCAGAATACACAAATTTGATCCCTGATTTGGAAAAATGATACATGCCATGGGGCAACTAATCCTGTGTGCCACAGCTAGTGAACTTGTGCTCTAGAGCCTGGGGGCGGCAATTACTGGAGCCCAGAAGACTTCGAACCTGTGCTCCACAATGAGAGAAGCCAATGCAATAGGCTTCTCTCAAAGGGCAAAAAGCCCAACCACTGTAACTAGAGAGTAGCCCCTGCTCACCACAACTAGAGAAGAACACGTGTAGCAATGAAGACCCAGCACAGACAAAAATAAACAAAATTCTAAAAAATGAATGAAATTTGAAACTTTAATAGTATCTGAAAACTTGCTTTACCTTTGCCATCTCCTATGGTCAATTGGCGGAGAAGGCAATGGCACCCCACTCCAGTACTCTTGCCTGGAAAATCCATGGACAGAGGAGCCTGGTGGGCTGCAGTCCATGGGGTCGCTAAGTCAGACATGACTGGGCGACTTCACTTTCACTTTTCTCTTTCATGCATTGGAGAAGGAAAATGCAACCCACTCCAGTGTTTTTGCCTGGAGAATCCCAGGGATGACGGAGCCTGGTGGGCTGCCGTCTATAGGGTCACACAGAGTTGGACACGACTGAAGGGACTTAGTGGTATGGTCAACTGGGCAGCAGCAATGAAGTTGGGGCCACTTTGTATCTATGGTTGCTGTGAGGTGCAGCTCACCTTCAGCTCCTGGGGATCTCTGATGGCTTCTTTGAGCCCCAGCCCAGATGCCTGTGCAAGCTCCTGGTAGAGGATACCAGCTCCCTTGAAGGTTTCCTGTGCATCAGAGTAGGCGGAGGCAAGGAGGAAGTGGATCCCATCTTTAGCTTGTCTTTGGGGTCCTGCTCTCCCTCACCTCACATCTGTCGACTGAGCTACAGCAACAGCCAGATGCAGGGCTCTCCTTTCCATCAGCCCTATCCTTGTGGAAGGTCTGATCCCTTTGTGTCTTGTGCTCCTAATTCTCTGCTAGGCTTAGTGGGTCAGCCTCTGATGGAATCATAACTGGCCCCTGGGGTCAGCACTCTGTGGCCAGAGTTCAGGGTAGGTAAGCCAGGGGCTGTGTCCTCATGAGACCATCCCTGTTGTGTATGTCGTTGCTGGTCTCCACCTGTTTCAGGAGGTAGCTTTTGGTTTCACTGTTTGCAGTGAGGACCCCCACCTCTGAGACTCTGTTCCACCCATGGAGAAGCTTGGGCATAGGAAAGTCAGGTTCTTTCACCAGGTCATGAGGGGGATGACTGGGATTTGAACCCCATGGACTGGATTCATCACACTCTGATGACCACTGGGTGTGGCACCCCTCAAAGCATAAAGGCTCAGGGAGGTTACACTCCAAGCTTCCTGTTATGTCACCACCACACCATAATTCCTCTTCCACCAAAGCTGGAAGAAACCTTCCAGGCCACGAGCATGATACTTTGCGAAATAGCCCAAGGACTCACCCTAATGCAAAGCTTTCTGTCTCCCACCCACTGATTTCCCCACAGATACATGTTTCTTCTTCTCTGTGATCCTTGGTGCTTTGCATAGATAGTGCACAAAATTTCATAATGGTCCCCTACACACTTTATTATAATTGCTGGCTTGTATGCCCACTTTCTGGCTGACCAGTGAGCTTTTGAAAATACGTTCAACACACGTTTTCAACTGTGCAACCCCAGCACCTAGTTCATGACCTTGGTAAAGGTTTGTTGACTAAATGAAGATGAAGACACAGAACCATGTGTGACAGAGCCAGAATAACATTTTGGTTTCACTGTTTACCAGTCAAGTAAAAACTTTGGCATCTGTGACTCTTGGTCACCTATTAAATAGAAGAGATTTCGTCAGCACTGAATGATGAGATAATCACTTTCTGAGGCTCCTTCTGGACCTCACAATTTTTTTTTTCAAGATTCATTCTAGGTTTTTTTTGGCCAAAGATATGAGGTTGTTTGATTCAAAGATGTAGACTGTGGCTTTAGCAAACTCTGTTTTTGTCACTGATGAACTGGATGTTGTGTGTGTTTGTGTGTGGGTGTTAGTTGCTCAGTTGTGTCCAACTCTTTGTAACCCCTTGGACTGTAGCCCACAAGGCTCCTCTGTCCATGGAATTCTCCAGGCAAGAATACTGGAGCTGGTTGTCATTTCCTACTCCAAGGGATCGTCCCAAGCCAGGCATTAAACTTGGGTCTCCTGTACTGCAGGCAGATTTTTCACCCTTTGAGCCAGCAGGGACCTCAGCTCCCAGCTTATTCATCTGTAAACATGAAGATGATAAGAAGAGCGGCAGTTGAGGGTGGCTGCAAGCTTCATTTCCCAGATGACTGACATGCGGTTCTGTCATTCCTTCACTTGCTCAGCAAACATTCACTGAGTCTTAACAAACGCCTTGCTCTAGACCAGGCCCTCAGATTTGGAGAAGACCTGTGAGAGTGCAGTTGTGTGGGAAAAGCGAGACGTCAAAACAGGAGACTGGGACCCAGGTGACAATACTCCTTGGCCGCATGAGTAGGGACCCATGTTGAGATGGAGTGAGGGAAAATCAAGGGAGGTTTTAAAAAAAAAAGACTTTAGCCGAGTCTTAAAGATGGGGTCATGGGTAGGTGTTCTATGTACACTAGGTTTCCCCTACTCACTGTCATTAATTTATCTATAATCAAGTACAACTAATTCCATACTTATGCAACTGTTCCATTCCAAAAGGGCTTTCTCAACTTGAACTTTGCATGAGAAGAAAAAGAAACAAACTCTGCTGCCCTTTCTTTTTTTTTTCCCCTGAAGTTTGCTTTGAATTTAAAGATACAGAACCCTGTATATATACACACAACTTCATATCTATTTCCTTGTTTCAAAATACTTTGATGTATTGAACTTCCGTGGAGAGGGAGAAAGGTTTGGCCATGTTCATACTCCAATCTGTTTGCTTGGTCCTCTAGTCTGTGAGCAGGTCCTGCCCTTCCCGGCTGGGTCCTTGTAGGCGTGGCCAGCATGCAGCCTGGTGTTTGCAGGGTTCAGAGCTGGGGACGGAGGGGTGAGCTGCCTCCTTGGAGAGTGTGCACCTGTAGCCTCCACCTTCAGTCTGTGGGGAATTCATCTCTGAGACTGTTTTGTGCTGCGCTGGGGACGTGGCTTCTCCAGGGCTCCCTGACTCTCCCCTACTCTGTGCCCCGGAGGCTGATGCAAACAGACCCATCAGACTGCTCTCTTACCTTTGTCTTCATTTTAGGGTTTGACCAGTGGGGAACTCCTGCAGGACACAGGTCCCCCTCGTGGCTGTGACCCTGGACTCTTTGTGCCTCCCCTGTGAGGGATGCCCCCAGCACACTTGCTTTTCCATTTGTCCACAAGCTCTCCCCACACCTGGCCCCTTCTGGATTCAGGATTCTGCTTCGGACCACCCTGGGGCTCCTGGATGCCCATGTGGATGGTGCCCTTTGAGAAAGTGCCGTGTGCATCACATGGTGCTCCTGTTCCCCCTCCCCCACGTCCCTGCTGCCTTGTTACTTTCCGAAGCACGCACCCCTCTCCGAAATCCATCATGCAGCCATTCTCCTGTTCCCAGCTAGGTAAGCTCTAGGAGAGATGAGACCTTTTCTATCCTAGCCACCGGTGAATCTTCACCATCTGGATCAGGGTTACCACGTAGTAGGTGTTCAATAGATATTTTCTGGGAGGATGGATGAATCAAGGTGGTTTTGCTCTGTGATGTCAGTATTAGGTAATAGATACCAAGGAACTGGAAATATACTTGAGAACAATACCAAGACCTGTGTTCCTCAGCTGAATCCAGTTTCTCCGAATAGAAGCCTTCTCCCTTCCTCTGCTTTTTGTACTTGGTGGCAAGCCCTGGGAAAGGAGGGAAAAAGGGCAAGTCAGTGGACTGCTGGAGGGATGTAGAAGTGCTCGAGAGAAGAGAAAGCCATCTGGCTTCAGGAACCCCCAAGCACCTGACCATGCGGGATTGCAATTTCCCATCCAGCGCCCACTCAAGAGGTCTTTTTTTCTGGCTTCGAGGAGACAACCTGAATGCTTACTCTTCATTCGGTTTGTTTTCCTTGCTGATCTCCGAAGCAGTGACCACATCCTTTCCCTCTCTCATTTTATCTGAACCTCCTGAGAAGTTCACACGAGTCACGGTTAGTGGTCGGAGAAGCGAGGCGGGAGGAAGGGCTTCCTGCTGACCTGTGCCCTGCACTGCTGGTGATTTGCATGCGTTAGTTGGTGTGCAGATCCCAAGTCGGATGTGGCTTTCCTCTTCAGCTGAGCAGACGGTCATCAGGTGCACTGTTGTGAGGGTCGGCTCTTTCATTTTTTCCAAACAACTTGAGTGTGCAATGTAAAATCTGAAAAACTGATCATAAAAATTATTCAGATGCTGTTTTCTTTTCTTGGAAAGCTGGTGGCTGTTTATGTCCTTGGGACTCTGGCTTCTGACGATGGAGCAACACGAATGGCTGAATGGGCACGGGGAAGATCCCTGGGATGCTGGCGATCACCTTGGTGAAAGGGAGCCTGTATGCTTGGGTTCTCAGAGCAGTGATGCTGGGGTGAAGAGAGGGGGTTCTGCCTCAGGGTGCTAAAGAGACCTGGGTTATCAGATGTGCCTCTAGACCACAGACCCCTCCAAGATCTCAGGGCCCTGCTACTCAAGTGGGGCCCCTGGACCACAGCGACAGCATCACATGCTAGAAACACAGAGTCTCAGGCCACACTCCAGCCCTCAGGAGTTAGGATCTGCATTTTGACCAGGCACCAGGGGGAGGCGTGACTGTCAGTGTGGAAGCATCGCTCACTCCCTTCAGGCTGCTCCAGGGTTTGTGGCACCAACCAGAGTTGCTGAGGGTTTTAATGGAGAAGTGGGCCATGTCTGAGCAGAATGAGTGGGTAGACATGTTGCACAAGCCTCTCCTGTCAGCTTGACCTCTGAGGAAGGTGAGTGCTGGGCTTCGTGTGCCTTGGGCTGGAGGTGCTGCTGGCCCAGGGAATGCTTGACACCTAAGAGGAGCTGGGTCTGGGAGATTCTGGATGATGTGCTATGAATGCCCTTCCAGAGGGCCCTGGAGGCAATGGTGGCGGAGGTCCCTGCCCTCTGGCTCATTTCCCCACTGTGGCCCTCTGGGCTGTCCCTAGCTGGCCTCCTTGGCATGGGGAACCAAAGTGACCCAAGGCCATGATGCCTGTTCTTATGATCCAGGGCACTGTGTCTGTCCAGCATTTGCAGCCTGAAGCAGGAGGTTGTCCTCACGGCCCAGTGGATTCTTGCTCCCATGGCATCTCTGAAAGGTCAGAGTACACTCCTGTGATTTCTTCTATCGTTTGTTTATTTCAGGCACCAAGTTAATCTCATCAAATTCCTTATCTCGTTGGGCATTGCTCTCTGCATGTGTGTGGTATTTCCACACCCCTGGTTTTCCAAGAACAGTGACCAGATGACTCCTTCCAGACCCTTTCCCATCCCCAGAGGATAAGGTCTGAGAAATGTGCTTGTGGGGCCACTGATGCATCATAGCACCTCCTGTGCTCTTTTTCATGTATTTTGCATGGAATTTGTCCCTAGTTCTGCTCTGACCACTGTCACTCGTCATTTGACAGTCACCCAAACTTCAGAAAGTTTCATGCTTCCTTCCTTTCTTGGTGATATGTGGCCTAAATACTCTGTGATCACACAGCCCAGGAAATCATCTATGTCCAAGTGACGCCTCTCAGAAACCCCAGAGGTATTTTCTATTGAAACACAGTTGCTGGTTGCCTACATTGTCCTTGGTTGGATAAATCCTTTGTGATTTTTAAATTCAAAAATATTTGCAGAATCTGTGAAATGTGCCAATGAAGCTCATCTCTCTTATTCCATCTTACAGGAAAACCTCTAGGGGAAAAAAGTGGCCTTAACACTTGTTTTCATGATTGGTCAGGCTGGTGCATCCTTCCAGGTTCAAAAGACTCAGACAGGTGTATGCACAGCCCTGGGCCTGGCATACAATGAACTCATAGTAAATGCTCTACACAATTATTAGTGGGTGTTCATTTTAATGATCTTAATATGTATTGAAATACAAAGATGCATTTCATAACAAACCTGGAGCTTTCCCCTATCCCCTGGACATTCTGGGTAGTATAGGCTCCCTAGCCTCACCTTATAATGTCCAGGAATCTGTATTCTAACTGGACTTTATTCAGCCACAGAAGTGACACTTGGGAACAGGCATCCTGAGTGAGAACCACAGTGCATTTTGCCCCAGTGTGTTCAGAACAAGTTAAACAATGTGTTGCTGACTTAGCTAAAAGGCTAGCTGTGAACCCAAACCGTCCATCATCGGTAGGTGACAGATGCCGTGTGTCCTCAGGCCCTCCTTGTGTTTCCATCTGCTCTTAGAAGACAGATGATGGACAAGTCAGGCAAGAATAGCAAAGCACTGACTTCTGGCTGGGGAACCCCTTTCTCATCTTTGCAAATTTATAGGGCCACAGAGCTACAGAAGGCCCCAAACATAGGTTACACCAGAGAGCAGAGAGCCTCATGTCAGCCCCTCTTCCCTGCCTCTCACTTCCCTTTGTTGTCTGACACTGTCTTCATAGGGGACAGGTGAATGCTTAGTGGTGTCTTGAAGAGACCTGGCCTTAAAAGGGACACTGGTGTCTGGGATTGTCCTCGTGAAGTTGAGAAGGTGAGTGGCGAGTTTCATGGTCTAAGGCCAGTTAGTTAGTCTTCTTACCACAAAGGACTATAGGGTAAAGGAAAAATCACAGTGGACGTGAGCAAGGGCTTTCCCATGATGTTTCTATCCTATGGCATGTCCAATCTGAACTGCAGCTATGAGCGTGACCCAGGCACCCATCCAAGACTTTGAAGTCAATGTTTTGGGTTTTTGAATAATTTTATATGTTGGCACAGAAAGAAATGGCAACCCACTCCAGTAATCTTGCCTGGAAAATTCCATGGACAGAGGCGCCTGATGAGCTACGGTCCATGGTGTTGTAAAGAGTCATACACAGCTGAGTGACTAAACAACAATATGTTAGCAAAGGACTCTGGGGCACCTACCTGCTCAGTGGTCAGAGCTGTGCCACTGAACTTGAGTCATTTTCTGCTGCAGGGAAGAGAAGATAGGTAAGATGTGACTACCAGGCTCAAAAAGGATATTCATACTACTCTTGGCATCAGGGATGCTGAGGAAGTGGGCTAGGGCAAGGACTTTGGCACTACACATATTAATCTAGATGAGACTGTTATGTTCCAACTCCTAATTTTGGCACTACTTTCTTTCTCATTTCTGAAAAAAATAAATTTAGGTTCTCATCACACTTTAGAAATAATCTATGCTGCCCGGAACTCAAATAGGCGCTTATATGCTAACGTTCATGGTAGCTTTATTTGCAGTAGCCAAAGGTGGAAATAACCCAGTGTCCGCTTACAGATGAATGGACAAACAAAATGTGGTATATACATGGAGTGGTATATACCTGTCATGTTTTAAAGGTTTTTGTATTTCGTATGCTTTGACATCTTGCTGATCCTAGAGGGACGGTCCCTCCCAGGGCTAGTTAATATCTACAGATAGTAAATGACTTCCTTGTGAGCACACATTTCACAGGTTACTCAACCCATCCCGAGCCTACAACCCACTCCCCTCCTTTTTCTGGCTCTCTTTTTCAGGTTATTATTCACCTACCCTAATAACCCCAGGTCCAGATATCAGGTAACTAGGCATAGTCCCCATACAAAGATCTGCTGACATTATTCAAACTAACTAATCCTAAGCCTGCTCACTCTGCCTTTCTCCAGGGCATCTTTCCCACCCAGGGATAGAAGCCGGGTCTGCGGCATTGTAGGCGTATTCTCTACTGTTTGAACCACCAGGGAAGCTCAATAGAAACCATGGTAAAGTTTTTTTCCCATGTTTCCCCCTCTGCCTCCTCACTGATCCTGGTGTTTCCCCATGTGACTCTGCATGACCTGCCCTGCCAGGAGGCATCTAGGGATCTGTGAGTGTAAAAACTTCTTGCTGCCGCTGCTAAGTCGCTTCAGTCATGTCCGACTCTGTGCAACCCCATAGACGGCAGCCCACCAGGCTCTGCTGTCCCTGGGATTCTCCAGGCAAGAACACTGGAGTGGGTTACTTCATGACAATTATTTTCACGGCTGTGAGTCCTACCGCACCTGAGCAGGTAGATTTAAAATAGCATACAATGGGACTTCCCTGGTTGGTCCAGTGGTTAAGAATCTGCCTAGCAACGCAGGGGACCTGGGTTCAATCCACATGCCTTGGTGCAACTAAGCCTGTGTGCCACAACTAGGACCCAAGGCAGCCAAATAAATAAATGAATACATATTTAAAATAGTATACAATAAAATATTATTCAACTATAATAAGGAAGGAAATTTTGACGCATGCTACAACATAGATGAACCTCGAAGACATTCTGCTTAGTGAGACAAGTCAGTCATGAAAGGACACATAATGTGTGAGTCCGTTTATATGAGACTAGTCACTTTTCACTTTCATGCATTGGAGAAGGAAATGGCAACCCACTCCAGTGTTCTTGCCTGGAGAATCCCAGGGACGGCAGAGCCTGATGGGCTGCCGTCTATGGGGTCGCACAGAGTCGGACAGGCCTGAAGAGACTTAGCAGCAGCAGCAGTCAGATTTATGGAAACAGAAAGTAGAACGGTGTTGCCAAGGGCTGGATGGGGGCGGGGGGAGAATGAGGAATTAGTGCTTAAATGGGACAGAGTTTCAGTTTGGGAAAAACAAAGAGTTCTGGAGATGGTTGGTAGTGATGGTTACACAACAATGTGAATGAGTGCTGCTAAATTGTACAGTGGAAAATAGTTAAAATGATAAATTTTATGTTACACATGGTTGATCACAATTTAAAAGGGCATCTAGGCTGCTGGCAGAGGTGTCTTTTAGCTCCCATGGGTTATGGCTCCCTGATGATAGGATGACATCATCAGCCCATCTCCCCAGCACCTGGCAGCACCCTGCCTCAGGGTGCCCACTGTGTGGCTATCAAACCACAGCTCACCCACCCTCTAAGCTCTGCATTGTCCTCACATTTGGTCAGTTTCAGGAGGCCAGTTGTTTGCTGGCCCCAGGGCTTTGCCATGATCCCAGTGGCTGCTGAGTTGTCTCCCTCTTAGCAAATCAGGGCAGAAAGGCAGCTTCCTGGAAAATAACACAGGAGAAGTCTGGTTGATCCCATGAGTGGGATCTCTCTGGGCTGGAGGGACAGCTTCTACCTGAGAAATAGCATTCAGTTCGGAGCCCAGGCCCTGCTTACTGGGGGAGGCCAGCCTTGCAGGGGTTTGTTCTCCACCTGCCTCATTTTGCACTGTCATTCATCTGGAGGTATCTCTGCCTCATCTGAAGTGCCCAGGAAATTTGCACAAGCCGGGACCTCTAGCGGGGTAGAAGACTCAGGGTGGTAAGCAGCTTCATGCCGTGTGATCTGAGGCAGCTCAAGATCACCTGCCCCTCCTGGTGGCTCAGATGATAAAGAATCTGCCTGCAAGGCAGGAGAACTGGGTTTGATCCCTGGATCGGGAAGTTCCTCTGGAGGAGGAAATGGCAAACCACTCCAGTATTCTTCCCTGGAGAATCCCATGGACAGAGGAGCCTGGTAGGTTACAGTCCACGGGGTTGCAAAGAGTTCAACATGACTGAACAACTTACACACACACACACACACACACACACACACACACACACACACACACACACACACAAGAACACCTGCCCCTTTGGGTTTGATAATTAGATTTTGGATTGGCTCCAAATGAAACCACAACCCAACCTTGAAGGAAACACCTCAGCACCGTGCCAACACAAAGCTGAGAAACCAGTGGCTTTTCTGAGGGCGCCCCCCTGGTCTCACATCATAGGCCGTCACGTGGCCTTTAGGGCTGGGGCTGCTGTAGACATTTGTCTGCTTCCTTTCAAGGCTTGAGGCCACTTAGTCTGCCCTCCCCTGTCTTGCAGGTTCTTTTGAAAACCCTAGACTCCTGCTTTCAACTCTTTCCTCTGGTCTCTGATAAAAGGCAAATTCAGAATCACTTCTAACAGCCTCCCTGAGAGCTGAGAGGGCTTGTCTACAGAGACAGGACATCAAAGTGCAGAGCTCAGGTGCACCCCTGGCCTGAGACGGTGGGAGGAGGGCGCGTCTGCAGCCCGGGGTCCCCTGCCCCAGGCTGCACGGACGCAGCGCTACCTGGGCCTCCTGAGACGCCTCCAAAGTCTGCTTGGGTGCTGAGCCCAGGACAAACCTTGCAAACAGCCCAGCTGCCTGAAGACAACATGGTGATTGCCTTGTGAAGAGTGGTGTGGCTGCTGTCCTTTTCCCTGGGCGGCACAGTTTGAGCTTCACAGAAATTCTGCCCTGCCTCACCATGTTCACAGCAGCTCTGGGAGTGATTGTCCTCTGGTCCTAGAGCCCAGGGCACCCCGTCTGCAGACTGCCTTCTTCCACCCTGGGCCTGCTACCAGTTCCCCCATAACAACATTTCTGTACCATCTCAGCAGTGTCAGGGTGCCTGCCATGGGGCTGGGCCTGGGATTTGGGCTGATGAGCTTACTAACTGGCTCGAGGCCTTGCCTGGCGGCTGAGATACCCAGGGCCCTGTTCTGGTCGTGGGCTGCAGGAGTGTGGGAGTGAACATGCCTCTCTCGTTGTGCTCAGGGTGGGGGGTCTGGTGGGTGATAGGTTATTTGTCATTCTTTTCCCCTCTTCCTGACGTGACCTCCTTGGTGTGGAATCACGATCCCGGCTGTTCCTTGAGCACCAAGTACTCAGGCTCAGTTGTGGAGAGTGTGGGAGGGTGTGTGATGCCTGCTGGAGACCAGATGCTCTCAGTTCTAGAGACCTGAGGCTGAATCACCGTCTACCCCACACACTGCACTTCGACCATGGACTTGGAAGGCAGGATTTCAGGCTGAGCCAGTGGGACGACTTATGCCAGGGGAGAAACTGAGCAGCTGGGGGCTGGGTCTCCTCGATGTGCTTCTCCCTGAAGACTGAGGGCTGGGGCCAGCCTTGGGGATGCTGACTGGAGCCCCTCTGTGTGGTCTGGGCTTCCTCCCAGCATGGCGGCCTCAGGGCAATCAACCATCTCCTGGGGTGGCCTGCGATCTCGGGGACTCTGGCTCCAAACAAGGTAGATGCTGCAAGGCTGTTGGCGAGCAGCCTCGGAAGGCACCACACGCCCAAGGAAGGCACAGCAGAGACTCCAGGGGAGGCACAAAGACCCACCATCAGTGGGGAGGGGCACACACTACATTGACTTGTGTGTTTTTCTCAGGGGGAAGACGTATCCATGTGGAAAGAGTTGCATCCTGGTGTCAGATGTGCAGGGACTTGATTGCATGAGGTGTGGCCAGCCAGTCATTCTCAGCCTCGGGCTCTCCATCTGGGCAGCCAGGGTGACGTGATGGTCACTTGCTGAGGAAGGAGTGCATGCTCCACACCAAGCCCCCTTCCCTGGGGGCCGGGGGGCTACTGGGTGCTGCATTGCAGCCATCCCCTTTGCCCCCACCCCTTGCTCCTGTCTGCAGCAGATACTGCTTTTGATTTGGGCGTGAGGAATTCACCCAGGCCTGGGTGGAGCCAGGAGGCTGCCATGGAAAGCAGCTGCAGAGAAAGTCGGCCCTGGACCATTTCCAACTATGACAAGAATGTCAGCCTGTGCCTCTTTCAGCTGGGATGGGCGAAACAGCCATTTTTAACAGACATGCAGTCCCAGCCTGGGCTCTGCCAAGCTGATGAACTGGTAGCTCTGGAATTTGCCTGATTTGAGTTGGACTCCATGGGGAGGCAGGTGAGGGGGGCAGTTAGGTTCTGCACATCCTGAGGAAAGATTGGCTGGGTCATAGAAAGGAGAGGCACAGGAACATGCCCCTAAAGCATGGACTCCTTTTGTGGGAAAACAATCTCGTGCCATTCAGCAGGGGTAGGGATACTCTCCTGCAGGCACATCAGTTACCTTAAATGACTCCCAGAGAGCCTTAGAGCTGAGGGCATGGGGCGAGGCCTTTCTGTCTCCTGAGGAGGGCTTGCAGCCCTGCCTTCCTCACCTACCACCCTCACCTGTCCAGTTGATTCCTCTTAGGGCCAGCCTGAATGATTCATCATTGGCAAAGACATGCAAAAGAGGATTTTGTCTTATTGTTAATATTTATTTATTTGACTGTGCCTGGTCTTAGTTGCAGCACATGGGACCTTCAGTCATCATTGTGGCACTTGGAATCTTTAGTTGTGGCATGTGGGATCTTGTTTCCCGACCAGGGATTGAACCTGGGCCTTTTTGCAGTGGGAGCTCCGAGTCTTAGCCACTGGACCACCAGGGAAGTCCCAGAAGAGGGGTTTAAAAGTGCAATCAGATGTCTCACTCCACTTTCAGCACCAGTGTGACTGTGTTGTTTTCCCAGCCATTTTGTAAGGGAATGGACTGTGGGACTCAGGGTGCTGGAAGAGAGGGCTTAGGGAGAGGGCAGGGTGGGGCCCTGGCTCAGACCTCAGAGCCCACCTACTGGCTAGCTGGTAGGACCCTCAACATCCACACCTTTGAATGAGGGGGGCATCACAGCCACCTCTGCAGACTGGAACCCCCGGGAGGGCAGGGGTATGTATTTAGTGTCATCTACCAGTCAGTGCCCAGCAGAGAGGGGTATGGGAAGGGTTGACTACAGCTGAGTTTTCCTGTTCCGAGAGAAAGAAGAGACTGACCATTCCCCCAGAGCCTGGGAGGGCTTGTGGGGTGCAGCACCGCCTCCTGCATCACACAGTGGGGAAAAAAGTGAAAATCAAAGTGTTAGCCTCTCAATTGTGTCTGACTCTGTGACCCCATAGACTGTAGCCTGCCAGGCTCCTCTGTCCATGGGGTTTTCCAGGCAAGAATACTGGAATGGGTAGCCATTACCTTCTCCCCTTTGTACTTACTGGCCTTTGCCATGTGCTGGCCCTCCTGAAATTCCCCTCCTCCGGTCTCCATCTATTGCGCCACTGTTTTTCCTGCAACACACTTCAGTAGTCCCTCTCCCTGAAACCCCCTCCAGGAAGGTCCCCCTACCCCCACCCAGGAAGGCCTCCTTGCTGAAGCAGACACCACAGGGCCTGCACACCCATTCAGGGCCTTGCTCATCTGCTGTGTCCAGCCCCTTCAGCTGCCCGCATTGGCATCTCTACACCCAGAGCCTTTTTATAGAACTGCCAAAGCTTGCTCATTTTGAGCTCACAGCAGGCTGAAGTTCTCGAGTTAACAGCCCAGGAATTCAGCACTTGGACTGATCCAGCTGCTCAGAGTGAAGAGGAACAACTCAACTCCTTCATTTTCGGGGTGTGTTTCACACTAGGGGGCCACAAAACCCGGTGTGTGGGTGAGTGCAGAGCTGTGAGTTGTTACTGTTCCACTCAGAGATAAATACAGAACTCAAGAATCAGTACAAACTTTTATAGTAATGCCACCTGGGGGCTGATTTCAAGACGAGTCATTGTTCTAGCAATGCGTTTCACAAAAGTCAGTCTGTGTGTTTGATCAATTGCTTCAGCTGTGTTCAACTCTTTGTGACCCCATAGACTGTAGCTTGCCAGGCTCCTCTGTCCATGGGGATTCTCCAGGCAAGAATACTGGAGTGGGTTGCCATGCCCTCCTCTGGGGGATCTTCCCAACCCAGGGATCAAACCAGCATTGGCAGGAAGATTCTTTACCACTAGTGCCACCTGGGAAGCCTGCCAATCTGCAATGCATCAGAATTAAAGAACAGAGAATTCTGGGCCTTTACCACCTTGGGTAGCTTGGGGACATGGTTTCCTACCATGTCCAGAAGTTTATTGCAGGAATAAGTGCCAGCACACTAGCCTGTCCCAGGCCTCCATGCGTTCATTGTCACCTGCCACGTCACTTTCCATGGAGTCTGTGAGGGCTTTCTGTGCAGAGTGGGTCCCTTTGGGGCTGGACCCATGCCTCGTTGGCACCAGGCTTCGGCAGCAGCACCCCTCCGTGAGTGGAAAGTAATGGAAAGTTGGCCACTCCATCAGGTGCCACTGAACGGTCCTGAAAATACCACAGACACGCTGGTACTCAGCAGCTTTCTGGGCTGTACACTGGGGCCTGAAGCAGTTAGCCCATTCCTCCTGGCCCCTTAGCATTCAGGGGCTTGGCTGAACCAGACCAGAAGGCCCCGAGGGGTCCAAAATGGGTGGGGAAGGCTGAAATGCAGGAGAAGGAGGTGGACATTGTTATCTTTGTTTAGGAACAGGCTGCCTGTTTCCCATGGAAAAGCACACAAAAAAATGAAAGATGGCTCCAGAGACTGCAATACTCAGCCACATAAATAGCATCAGCAATAATGGGGTGGCCTCTGTAAGGTCAGGGCCCCTCTGAGAACATGCTGAAAGCCATGTACTCTGTTCTGGGGAGATTACACATGTGTGCATATGTACATGATGTGCCCCGTTTGTGCAGTTTACAAAGGATGTTGACACCCAGAAGCATTTTTCATGGTTTCCAAGGTTAAGGGGTCCTCTTTTAAAGGGGAAGACGACAGAGAAAAGCTGAAAAAAGAAGAAGGAGACTTCAGAAAGGAAATAAAAATCCTGCAAAGACCTTGTGTGATTAAAATAGGAAGTCCATTTCATGTGTTCACATGCAAACTTGAATTGCTCTAAGAGGCGCTGCCCTCTAGGAATAGAGCAGATTGCGTGTAGGAGCCCTGCCCCATCCCTAACACCTCCTCTATTGGCCGGAGCAGCCAGTAGCTGGGCATTTACACATGAAAACCAGAGGTCACACCCCAAACTTCAGGGCAACAGGCCTCCACGCTTTCTCCCATAAAGTGGGCCCCCAAGAAAACCCACACAGACACCCCAGCCTGGGTGGACAGCACCCTTCTGGAGAGACCCAGTTCCTGGAGAGAGAGGCTTATGCCATGGGGCCCATTAGGTGCAGGGGCTGACCATGTCTTCAGACAGAGGTGTCCAACACACCAGTCTTGTCAGGGATGGGAACACTAGGAACCCAGGATGCAGTGAGGTGTGTCCAGGAACCTGCTCTGTGCTGGCAGTTTCTTAGGCATCATCCCTCCCAGGCAGGTAATGTATAGTCCCAGAATGCCTGAGCTGGGATGCAAAGGCCTTTGGAAGTTTATGGAGTCAGAACTAGGTCTCTAGGCTCCCATGCCACTGTGGCTACCTCATAGCCCTTCCCGCAGCCTGAGATCAGGAGAAACTGGGAAAGTGCCTCCATGTTAGGAGTCATCGACAGTCCCTGACTGACTAGGTAGCTGAGGATCCTCCTGAGTGGGGTCAGAAAGAGTGTTGGGCACAGGGCAGGGGCCTGGCTGGGTGGAGCAGTGGTCAGTGGCCTGGGAGACACCTGTCTCGGGAGGCCTGCACTGGGGCGCGCCTGGGCAGTGCAGGCCTCGTGTTATCCACTGCTGCACATGGAAGCCCATTCTGTGTCAGGCAGGCTGGGAGCGCCACGTGAACTGTCCCCTTTAACCTTACAGGGCTATGGCCCTGGAGCAGCTCCATGGCATAGATGGGCAGCTTGCTTGCCTTTTACAGAAAAGTGAGGCTCAATGAGGTTACATTTCCTAGGTCACAGGGTGAGTGTGGATGATCAGATTCACACCAGGTGGTCAGGTTCCATGACCTGCACCCCATCGCCCAACCCACCTCCCTGTGTGACACTTTCTGAGGACCATCCAGCGCCTGAGTGCTGAGGCTCAGCGAGTGTGTAGTGGGCAAAACCATGGGATTGCGGGGGGCCCAGGCAGTTCACAGTCATCTGAGTCCCCACAGGCTTTTCTGTGGGAGCTGGAGACCTGGGGCTGGCTCTGGGAGAGGACGCCTGTCCTCTACTGTCTGCTCCGTGAAGGTGGCTGTACAGCCAACTCTGTCGAGGAGGGCACTGGAAGCAGAATAGAAGCAGGTGTGCTTTATGGAGTCACTGCTACTGCCGATGGCCAAGAAACAGCTGTTCCCCCCGGCAGCCCAGGGGGCCAGGGAGGAGAGGACTGCAAAGCAGCAGAGGGTCATTAAAGGAACTGCGCTGGCTCTGGGCAGGAGGGCTGTGCTGATGCTGACGCCATGGCTCAGAGGTCAGTGTCCCCTGGGGAGTGGTGTCTGTGGGCCTGACCTCTCTGGGTTCCTCCTCTGTGTGGAGAGGTTGCACTTCGCTCTTGGTGTAGTTGTGGGGCTGAGGCAGGCAGAGCAATCCCCTTACATTGTAACACAGGAGCTCCAGGAACTGCCTGAAATTTGCCTGACTCTCCATGTGGCGTTCACAGTGCTGCTGGCCGGGAGGGCGTGCTGGAGGCATGGGGGGTGCTGGTGCCAGGCCAGTCCATGTCACAAAGGGATCTTTTCAAGCTTGAGGATGCTGCCTCTCTGCCACCTTCTCTGTGTGAGCAAGAGCTGTTGCTAATTGGGGTGGTATGAAGTACCTGAAAATTTAGTGGTGAAAAATTGGTTACATGCATGGGCTCCATGGGTCAGGAATTGGAGACAGCACCACGGGTACAGCTTGTCTCTATTTCAGCTGGGAGACTTGAAGTCTGGGGGCTAGACGATCTGAGTGGTCATTGACTCGTCAGTCTGACAATTGGTGGGGGCTGCAGGCTGGGAGCATCAGTTCTCTTCGTGTGGGCTAGTTGGGCTTCCTCACTGTATGGTGGTTGAGTGGGTCCTTAGAGAGGCCTGAGGAAGCTGCATGCTACTTATGACCTCACCATGACCATCATACAGCATCCCTCCCACCATGCTCTCCACACGTATACTGCCCAGGTTAAAGAGCAGAGGGCTCCCCTCAGTGAGAGGGGAGCACGTGGGATAGATATGCACACATGCAGACCTATACATGGGGCTTCCCCAGTGCCTCAATGGTAAAGAATCTGCCTACAATGCAAGAGAAGCTGGTTTGATCCCTGGGTCAGGAAGGTCCCCTGGAGAAGGAAATGGCAACTAACTCCAGTATTCTTGCCTGGAGAATCCCAAGGACAGAGAAACCTGGTGAGCTACAGTCCATGGGGTCACAAAAGAGTCGGACACGACCTAATGACTAAGCAACGCCAACAACAAGATCTATACATACATGGATGGAGTGGCATCTCTGAGTGACACAATCTGTAAATCTGTCACAATGTTCCTGTGATGATTTCCATAAAGAGACCGGAGCTTTGTTCGGAACCTCCATCCTGCACACTTTTGCTGGAGGTCCTCCGGGACTGATTTCTCAGGCTGTGAGAATGCTGAAGAGGAGGACCTCTGGGAAGAGGAGTCCTCCTGAACCCAGCCTCCAGATATGAGTGTCAAGTTATAGGAAGCCCCTGTAAGTGCAAACAAAAACAACAAGACATTTACACAACATTCTGAGACAACGAAAAGCCATGTTAACGTAAGATGTACTTAATTATGAAACTGTCCAGACCTCTGGTGTCTTCAAGATCTGAGAGAGGTTTCAGAGGTTTCAGGCAAAGCTGTTTCTCAGGAGTCACTTAGATGGATTTGTTGTCATTTATTAAAATATTAAAATATGTTAATAATATCTGCTGTGTAGAATTTAAAATAATTTATTTCTTCTTTAATTTGAAAAATAAAGGAAAAACCTGACCCCTCCTTCTTCAGAAAAAAACCTCCTTTTTCTTTCTTTTCTTTTTTTTTTTTAAATTGAAGAAGTCAGCATTCCGGCCTTATCTTTCCTGGTCAGCCCATGCTGGTGGCCACAGTTAAAAGCTTGATGTGTAGTGTTTGTTTATTAAAAAAAAAAAACAACACCTAGATTTTAATCATTTTATCTACTGCACAAAGCTTGCTCCAGCATGTTGGGGGCTGCAACCGCATGGGATGAATGACGACCAGGGCTGAGAGGCCTGTGTGTTCAAAGCCCCTCCTCCCCGACTGTGCCAGCTGTCCCCTTCTTTGACTGAGTGGTGGTCACTGGGGGAAGCAGTGCTTGTCCAGAGGAAGGGTTAGGGACTTCGATGGGGGCTTTAGGGGCTGGGACAGGGTGTGTAAGTGATTAACCACTCACATAACAGCTCCTGCACTAGCCCGCTAATTATAGTATTCTTTTTTTAGTAACTTTATTTATTTGACTATATTGGGTCCTAGTTTTGGAAGGTGTTCTTTGCATCATGTGGGATGTTTCTTTCTTTTTATAAATTTTAAAAAAATTATTTTTGGCATCACTGGATCTTCATTGCTTCGTGTAGGCCTGGTTTACTGAGGCATGTGGAATCTTAGTTCCTGGACCAGGAAATCAACCTGCATTTCCTGCATTGGAAAGCGGATTCTTAACAACTAGGCCACGATGAAAGTCCCCAGGTGGGATCTTTCCATGTAGCACATGGACTCTCTAGTTGTGGTGCAGTATTTGTAGCTCTCAGGCTCAGCTGCTCTGTGGCATGTGGGTTCTTAGTTCCCTGACCAGGGATGGAACCCACATTCCCAACCCACCACAAGGCGACTCCTCTCCAATGCACCACTAGGAAAGTCCCTATAGTATTCTTAATTGTTTGCAACATGCTGGTTTCATTCTCTGATCTTTCTCAGTTTAGAATGTATGGGTCATTGATTTTGGAGGCATTGTTTATTGAAATGATATGTCTGTATAGAAAAGGGCATACTTCGTATGGTGATGATGAACTTTTGCCAGGTGACCTACGTGTGCAGTCAGCTCAAATAACAACATTACCAGCCCCAGATGCCCCCTCAGGCCCCTCCAGTGGCCACTGCCACAGACAGTAACCATTGGCCACCACTGCTTGCATTCATTTCTCCTGGGACTTTGTAAGATTGGATCTGGCTTCTTTAGCTCCACATCACATTTGTGAAATTCAAACACTGCATTCTTTTCAACACTTTCCCCAAAGTCCCCTAAGTTGTGTAACACTTGCTCTATTTATAGAAGCTATTGTATAGCTATTGTTTTTTCTGCCAAGGAGCACCACAGCAGCTACAGGACTTCCTTTAAGGGCAGCAGGACAGGGGGAATTCCCTGCCAGTCGCAGGGTTAGGACTCTGCACTCTGACTGCTGAGGGCTCAATTCAATCCCTGGTTGGGGAACCAAAAGCCCACAAGCCACACAGTGCACCGCACCCCCTTCCCCCCAGCCCCGCCGCCTCCCCACAAATAGGGAATAGAACAGAGAGTGGATAGAAATAGCGCACATCGGCTGTTGTGAAGCCTGAAATGTACAGGGCTGGATATTCCCCAAACTCGACTCTAGCCCATTCCGTTTGGCTTTGTGATATCCTGACTGTTCCTTATCCAGCAAGAATACCTAAAGTAAGAACCTGAGTTTATTGAGGGCCTCCTTGAGCAGGGCTGTACAATACATCTTATTAGCACAACGTCCACTGAGGCTTCACCAGTACCTGGGGAGGCCTAGTCATTGTCACCACACACATGAACTAACCAAGGTAGGCACACAGAGCTGAGAAGGGGGTGCAGTGGAATCTAGACTCAGTGTTGAATGTCAGAGGCCAGGCGCCCACCCTCCAGGCTATATTGCTTCCATGGAGGAGAATGGGAACATCTATGGGCTTTTAAGCCACGGCCATCTTCCCATAGAGTCCACAGGCCTTCTACAGAGCCCTGGGGAAGGCCACTGTTCTTCTCCATTTGAAGGTAAGCATTCCCTAAATCCTTTCTACATCCAATGTCCAGGTTCAGGTTGTTCTGTGCGCTGGCCAGATGGCTCCTTCCAGCACATTTTCTTCCGTTAGCAAGTCCTGGGGCCACAGAGTGAGTCAGCTGGGACAGCCGTGTCCAGCAAGCATTTCATCACAATACACTTGGGGCATCTCTGTGGTCCCAGGAGCAGGTGCCCTCCACACAGAGACCCCAAAAAGCATGTCTCTTCAGAGAAGTGAAAACAGCCCTTTAGACCATCATACTGGCTTGCAGGCTTTTAAATCCTGGTATCTTCTAAGTGGTACTTCTTCTGGGGGTTCTCTTTTTATTTATGTAATTTATTTTGGCTGTGCTGGGTCTCCGTTGCTGCGTGGGCTTTTTCCTAGTTGCAGTTGGCAGGGGCTACTCACTCACTGCAGCGAGCGGCCTCTCATTGCAGTGGCTTCTCTTGTGGAGCCTGGGCCCTGAAGCATGTGGGCCCAGTAGCCGAGGCTCCCAGGCTCCAGAGCACAGGCTCAGTAGATGTGGCACATGGGCTTAGTTGCTCTGCAGCATGTGGGATCTTCCTGGACCAGGGATTGAACCTGTGTCTCCTGCATTGGCAGGTGGATTCTTTACCACTAAGCCTCCAGGGAAGCCCTGGGATCTTTTTTACATCTTAGAATTGATTCACACGTCTCCCTTTGCCCATGGGTGGGAAATATCACCCAAGGAGCCCAGAACATCTGAAACCATACTCAGGATCCTGGGGACACTTCTATCTGCAAATGATTAGTTGATTTTTCCTTTCTTCTTCTGCTCACTGAGCTGG
This sequence comes from Capricornis sumatraensis, assembly GCF_032405125.1. Lineage (NCBI taxonomy): Eukaryota > Metazoa > Chordata > Mammalia > Artiodactyla > Bovidae > Capricornis > Capricornis sumatraensis. Next base: position 97,370,149 of record NC_091074.1, on the reverse strand, counting down.
GCTTGGATGCCAGCCTGTTCACTTACTGGCCTGTGCATTCTGGGGCAGGCGGGGGCTTTCCTGTTGACATTAACAGGGCTTGGTGGGGTGCCTTGATGCCTCTGAAATAAGCTGGGCCTGGCTGAGATGGCCGGCATTGCACCCACATGGATTTCCTACCAGCAAGAAAGGGAGTCAGGCAGTGGGAAAGTGCCCTGTAGTGGTTTTCAGCTGAAGATGGTCTCAGGGGAAATGGAGGCTGAGGTTGGTGCCCTACAGAGGGGCTCCCAGCTGGGAGGGCTCCCTCCCACAGACTAAGACCACTCTCTCTCTCCCCGGCTCCGGGTCCTGGCCCAATCCTGGTCTTGTTACCAAGTCCAAGTGCGTCCTGCTCACTGCATGACAAATCAATGAATCAGGAGGCTGGCTGGCTATTGGGGTAAGGAAGAGCAGCTTCATTCTGAAAGCAGGCAGATCGAGAAGATGGTGGACTGTCCCTCTTCCCCTTGTAAGAATTCAGGCTTCTTTTATACTAAAAGAAGAGGGGCAAAATCAAATGTTTCCTAGTTCTGGCCAGACTCCAGAGGGGATGTGCAATCTCTTCCTTTCTGTAGCCATTCCTAAGTGAGCCTAATCAGGATGGTTTCCTGTGAGCTAAATGAAGGTATTTTAGCTTAATGCTCATTACCTGGGAAGCAAGGTTCCCAAAGATGTGCTATTGTGTATAATTTCAGCTTCTAGGCAGCATCCCTATAGTGATTACCTTGTAGCAAGAGCAATAGATTTCAAAGGTTAAAATAAAAGAAACAGATCCAGTATGGAGTCAGATTTGTTCTTCCCTATCATCCAATTACAGGGAAAAGGTATCTGCTGGGCTCCCAGCCTTTGGTATCCTAAGTTCTTGCAGGTATCTCCCTCATTTCCCAGGAGACTGCCACTAACGAACTGGAGAGGATATTGGGGCAGGGCGCCTGTCCTGCAGACACCCAAAGCGCTCTGGTCTATAACTCAGAAGCTTGGTAAACATCCACCAGGAACCAGGTGTCACCCTGACTCCCTGCCCTCCTTCTCCTGGGTCACTCGCCCCCAGACCCTGGCACCCCTGCATTCTGTGTCTCTTGGAGCCACATGTGTCCTCCTCGGCTCTGGATGTGCCTGTACTGTGGAAACAGCTGTGCTCTCAACCACTTTGCACAATGCCAGTTTGGCTGTTTGTTAACCTTTCTCAATATCAGCATGATCAATTTTGTCTGTCTTAGACTATTCAGTGCCCTTGTTGCTGTGGGCCAGGTCCTCCTCCTGACATGACACCATCCCTTACCTGCCTATCATTTTATTATCAAAGCTTTCAAACAGGCAGAAAAGTTGATTCAATTGTGCAATGAACACTCATCTTCTCACATCAAGATTCCAGGATTCACTGGCTTCATCACTCATCTCTCCTCTATCACTTGCCAATTCATCTTACATTTTTTGTGCACTGCAAGGGAAATTTCTGATATCAGTAAATATTTCACACATACAATTAACTAGAGTTTGATATTTGTTTACTCTTTTTTTAGGGGGTGACAGACGTTCAGGGAAACATACAGATCTTAACAGAACGATTTGATGATTCCCCCTTCATAATCCAGGCTTCCCAGGTGGCAGTAGTGGTAAAGAACATGCCTTCCAATGCAGGAGACATTAGAGATGGGGGTTCGACCCTTGGGTCTGGAAGATCCTCTGGAGAAGGGCATGGCAACCCACTCCAGTATTCTTGCCTGGAGAATCCCATGGACAGAGGAGCCTGGTGGGGTACCGTGCATTGTGTCACAGAGTTGGACACGACTGAAGTGACTTAGCATGCACTGTGTAATCCAAACTCTATCAATACATGGAACATTCCACTTACCCCAGAAAGTTATCTCACACCTTTCAGTAAATCTATGCCCCTCACCCCAGTGGCAGCCACTGTCAGCCTTTTACACCCCCCTTATTTAGCATTGCTTCTTCTAGAGCTTCTTAGAATGACCTCTACGGAGTATGTATGCTTCTGTGCAAGGCTTCTTTTGTTTGGGGTGTTTTCAAGATTTCTTCGGATGTATCAATAGTAGGTTCCCTATTATTGCTGAGTTAGATTCCATCGTGTAGACACACTGTGGTTCCCCTGCCAGTGGACACCTGGGCTCCTTCCAGTTGGGACAACAATGAATAACCGTGCAAGGCTGTCACACCCCTCCTTGCACATGTCTTTGGGTAGACATGTCACCAGTGTCTTAGGACAATCCCTTCGCTTACATCTACCTCAAGGCTGCCTGCGAAGAAGGGTGGAGCTAGTTTTCAAGGCTGGGATGTTGTTCACACTGGGGGATTGTGTGCCAGGGCCACACGCCACGTCTTATACTCCGGCCCTTCTACTGCAAGTTACATGCTGGACAATTTGAGTTCTTGAGGCCAGGACTGAGTGCAGGTTTTCCTTTTGGAGGTTGTCTCTGGAAATACTGGCAGGAGTGGGAGGGAGTCATCATCAGTGTGGACATTTGGGGCTCAGCCCTGGGGAACCTCAGGCCAGTGTCCCCTCTGGGAGGCAAGGGAGCTGGAGAGTGGGGTGTTTACCATTTGACCTCCCCTCTAATCCCATCACTGGCTGAGGTCAGTTCTTTAGGCAGGCAGACAGACAGCTTCCAAGCTCTGGTTTGTCCCAGCAAGGGCTGAGCCTTTCTTGGAGAGCCTCAGGCAGGAGCCAGAGGCGTGTACCAGAAGAGTGAGTTTCAGCGTGACGCAGCCTCCCCGTCACTTGCAGGCAGACGTAGGTGCGCTCTCTACTCTATGCTCTGATCGCGTAGGTGCACAAGCCAAGCAGTGCTTGGTTGCACTGTGTCCCTGTGGTCTGTTTATGAGCTTCCCTTCTCAGCTTAAAGAGGACCCCTAGAGTGCACGTGAGTCAGTTCTGATGAAGTGGATGAACTTAGAGCCTATTATACACAGTGAAGTAAGTTGGAAAGAGAAAAACAAATATTGTATATTAACGTGTATATATGGAATTGAGAAAGATGGTACTGATGAGCCTACTTGCAGGGTGGCAATGGAGACGCAGACATAGAGAGCAGACTTGTGGGCACAGGGAGGGGAAGGAGAGTACGGGGCGAATGGAGAGAATAGCTTGGAAAAGTATACACTACCATCTGTAAAACAGATAGCCAGTGGGAAATTACTACGTGACTCAGGGAGCTCTGTGACAACCTAGAGGGGTGGGGTGGGGTGGGAGGTGGGAGGTGGGAGGGCATTCAAGAGGGAGGGGACATATGTATACCTATGGCTAATTCATGTTGATGTATGGCAGAAACCAACACAAATGTAAAGCAATTATCCTTCAGTTAAAAATAAATAAATTAAAACATAAAATAAAATCTGACCTCTGGACTCCCAGCAGCTCACATGCACGGACACTCAACCATTCCCTGCAGTGACTGAGTTCAGTTTCAGAGCTATCCTGGGAATCGCTTCCTACACTGCCAGTCACAAGGGATTGGCTGGGGTTGCTGCTTCTTTGTCCCTCCTCCCTGCCAAGCTGTGTGCGTAAACTCTCCCTAAGTTTACCATCCAAAGGTTAGGCTGGCTTGGTTGGAGGTGAGGTGAGGACAGCGTGAGTCTGTAGTCGGTGGAGTTTTGCCAACTAGGGCAAGCTGAAGTCCACACCTTGGCTGAGCAAGGCTCCATGAAGAGGCCCTGCTTGGACTTGGAGCTGCCTTGGAGGACCTTGAAGGCTGGCCTTCATCAGACGGCAAGTACATCTGTGCCCTCATTAGGGCATGTCTTCTTGACTGTCTGAGGGAGTGAGCCCCAGGCTGGACAACTTCGAGGCCCCCTTAAGTCCTGTGTGCTTAAGTCTAAGCACCTCCTCTGGACCTCTGTCATGGGGATCGGTGGAAGCTGGTCTGCCTGGCAACGTCATGGGATCCCTTGATGGCTAAAGACCTGGGCTTGATATTTGAAACTCTTAATTTATGTGGTTTTCTCAAACAGACCCATATGTATGGCACAGAGTCATTCAGTTCTCAGCTCGCTTGGTGACTTCATTCATTCACTCAGTGCGGGTGTTTTGAGGGGCTACCAGGTGCAAAGCAGTTGCCATTGTATATTAATCAGTGTGGTTGGCTTTCACCCCAAACCCCAAACTCAATAGTGTTTTGAAGTAAAAGGAGATTTCTTGCTCATGTCCCCTGAGGAGTGGCTGAAGACTGAAGCTGGGGTCATACTCCTTGTATCATATGCCTCTGTCATTTTTTGAGGGTCTTGGAGTTTTCCGTAAGAATCTCTGAGTCCAGGAAGCAGATGAAACAGAGGTCCTTGTGGGAAGTTTCAGTTTCAGGGTGATGCACTTGCTTCTGTCCATGTTCCATTTGCTGGAAGCACCCTATGGTCCATCTAGCTGCTAAGGAGTCTGGTGGTTAGAGTCAAGTTGTGCAGAGGAAAGGGGTTTGATGACACCCTGCGTTATCTCGGCCTCACATGGAAGAGAGATGATTAGAAAACCATGTCAGCCATTGATGGCTCCTGATGGAGGAAGGAAAACCTACCACACCCATGATGATAACACCACTTCCAAAGAGATGTATACCTTCAACACAATACTGCAACTTCTGAGTCCTAAGTCAGGACACATAGTTGGATCTATATTTTTTCAATATAAAAATTTCCATAAAAATTCTAAAATTAAAGCACATTTGGTTTTATATGTAAAATATTTTCTACAAAATGGTATCCCACAACCTATAATTATACCTAGAGAGTCTCTTGGGGAGTTCATTACAGAGCTGCTGTGTGGGTGAATCAGTTTGGGACACTCAGAGTGGACCAAGGCTGTGGGCCATGTCTTGTGTGATTCTATAGGGAGGAGTATAGGAAGCTGTGTTTGCAGGTTTAGGGGGCAATGGAACAGCCTAAAGCTGGAACTCTATGTGCACAGGACAGCAGCAAAAAAAAAAGTAAAACTGCACCAAATTCGCCTATCATTGGAAATCTGAGACTTGAGTTTTCTGTCCCTGCAAGAGCTGAACAGACAGAGAACTGGGGAAGGAGATGCGGGATCACTTCATGGGAGAATGACATCTGTACTGGTGAGAGGGTGACTGGGGAGGAGTGAGGGGAAACATGGCAGGCAGAGTAGCTTGTCACAGGGCTGCTGAGGACAGGAGCAAGCTCTGATTAACTCCTGGGGTCAAGGGTAGAGACCAAGATGAGCTCCTGTCTTCACCATGTCTTTCCTTTTATGAAGAAGAGTTCAGCCTCTTTTATACCCGAAGTATTTACTACCCTAAGATTCCTTCAGGTTTTATTGAAGCTCTAGTTAGTTAGTATTGGTCTCTCAGTTGTGTCTGACTCATGAGACCCCATGGACTGTAGCCCACCAGCCTCCTCTGTCCATGGGATTCTCCAGTCAAAAATACTGGAGTGGGTTGCCATACCCTCCTCCAGGGGATCTTTCCAACCCAGGAATCAAACCTGGGTCTCCTGCATTAGCAGGCAGATTCTTTACTGTCCGAGCCACTAGGGAAGCCCACTGAAGCTCTAGGGGAGATCTTATTAATTAACAATTAGTAATTTATCCAACATAGCAAATAAAAACAATGGGCAGAATGAGGGGTACCAATAATAGTAAAGCGTTTTGTGTATGTGAATAAAACATCAACAATTGCAGGCTGAACTATTTTGTTTCACAATGAAAGATATTACAGGGAAATCTTAGAAATACTTATTTACTACCAGCTCTAACCCTGGACTAATCTCTTGGAGAACTGATGACATCTGAGAAGTGGACAGTGAGTCTCCTATTACTATTTCTCCATAAACTGGATGAACAGATAAGGACTGAAATTGTAGCAGAGCAACAGGGAACCATCATTGATATTGAACCATAAATATTTCTATTGCTATGGAGTCCCTCAGTAAACAAGATCTTATTTACACCTAAACATACTTGGTTTTATAGACATATGATGATTTTATATTGACAACAAGCATTAGCCATTCCCTTCTCCAGGGGATCTTTCTGAGCAGGGATCAAACCAGGGTCTCTTGCATTGCAGGCAGACTTTACCATCTGAGCCACAAGGGAAGTCCATTGAGAACTGAAAGAACCAAAATACTTCTGGACACATGGGTTCCAGGCTGGGGGTGACTGGGCAGGTCTGGGACAGCAGATGTGTCTGAGGTGTAGTGAGCTCCCCACCGGGTCTGTCCTGGGTTCAGGAGCAGGAGAGGGGGCCTGGGTGCTGGGCTGAGGGGTTGTGTTCCTGACGGGGTTATGGCGACCTCTTTTTATTGCTCGATGTTATCATTGAGGCAATGACACAGGCCTGCCAGGCTGACAGGTCATCTGGAATTGGGTAATATTGTAGCATGTATTGATCTTGGAGGGGCCCAGATCCAGGTTAATAAGTGTTTTCTTTCCCAAAGCCGCTTTCTTTGTGCTTACAAAATAAAAATACCATGCAACTTCTGTATTTTTACGCCCATCAGATGTCGGTTCAACAGAGGTCACCATGACACTTAATTCCAGAACTCTACTGGCCTCACAGGGACCTTGTTCCTGCCCTGCTCTAGGTGGTTCTCTGCTGAGCGGCTGAGTTTCTGGACCTTGTGCTCCAGAGTCCAGTCTGACTGCTGCGTCCTGGTGTCCCTAAGCAAACTATTCAGGTCTAAAGTCCGCTGCATGCCTCGGCCCAGTGTGGAGAAATTCTGGCTGGCACGCGGTGGGGTGGGGGTGCTTCTTCTCACCACTTGTCCCCTTGTCATGTGGGATTTCCTACAGCAGATATTTGGACCCATCAACAAAAAGAAATGTTTTACAGATTCCAGCTTTAAAAAGCACACACACTATGTTGAGTGCAGTAGCTGTTTGAAATAATGTGGTTAATGTTCAGTCCAGTAAACCAGTAAAGTTTAATAGTCATGGTTAGTGTTTCAGGAGTCTGAAAAGACAACACTGATAAGTCCCACAGGTACTTGTCATGAAATCCATTTTCTTCTTCACCCAGCAATAAACCAGATCATGCGCATCAAAACCTGTCTGCCACCTCCTCCGTCACCAGAGCAAACAAATCTCAGTTTGTCCTCAGCTGAGACCCTATTTAAAATGCACACTCAAGTCTTTTAAATGGCCACTTTCCCCTAGTCATCTGATCTTGTCATCGCGATAACTACAGGAGGGTGATTTTGTTCTTGTTTCAAGAGCCCCTCCAGGCCCCACCAGAGCTGAGAATGTGGAGATTTAGAGGAGGCTCATGCCCAAGATCCCACATCCATGGACTTATGAGTCAGATACAGTTCATGGACCTGCTTTTCCTCTCAAGTTTTTAATAAGTGAACACAAAGAACTCTTTAAGAAAAGTCTTATGCAATGAAAGCATCTATTTCATGGAAAAGGAAGTCTTATGTAAAGAGAATGCCTACTTCATGGATGCATTTTCACCACAGTCCCTTTTTACACTTTGTCATTGTCCTTTATTTTAATTTTATTTATTTGGCCACACCGTGTGATATGCAGGATCTTAGTTCCCTGACTAGGGATTGAACTCATGCCCGCTGCAGTGGAAGCTCGGAGTCTTAAGGACTGGATGGCCAGGGAAGTCCCTCATCATTGTCCTTTAGAGATGAGGACTGAGCCTTCAGTATTTGAGCAAATTGTCAACTACTTGGACTGAAGCAGATGCTTGTGTTTGTGAGGAGTCTTTACTTCTTCGTGGAGGGGTTAAACTTTTAATTTTTGAAAATAGCAGATGGTAGCTGACTTATCTGTTGGCTCTTTCTCTGTCTTTGACCTTGAGTTTTACATGTAGAATCAAATTTCAGCTGTTGAAATATTTGGATATGGGGATGTGTCTCTTTTCACTGCAGATCCTTGAAGTTTAGGTGACAGCCCTCTATTTCTATTTATTTATTTGGCTCTTCTGGGTCTTCGCCGTAGCACTCGGGATCCTCGAACCTTGCTGAAGAATACAGCAGCTTTAGCTGTGGCATGTGGGATCTAGTTCCCTGACCAGGGCTCAAACCCAGGCCCCCTGAATTGGAAGTCTTAGCCACTGGACCACCAGGCTCTATTTCTTAAGGCCCAACCCTCCATTTCTTAAAGATTTACTATGCTTTTTCCACATGACAAAAGTCAATGCCAAGGCCCTTACCTGGTGTCTACCCAGAGAGCCCAGTGTTTCTTATTTTTAATCCTTTCTCCACATGCACCAATAAAGTCTCAGGCCTATGTGTTCACTGTCAACTGAAAAAAAATACACGTGGCATAGAAGTTCAGAGTTAAGTTTATTTGGTGGGAATCATGAGGGCTTCAAGCCCAGGGGACAGCATCTGAGGTGACCCTGACAGAACTGTTTCTGAGGAGGTGGGGTAGGGAAGGAGCCAGGCTATATGGAAGTTTGCAGAAAGGGGCGGGTAATCTGAGTATTAAAGACCAGTTCAGTTCAGTTCAGTCGCTCAGTCGTGTCCGACTCTTTGCGACCCCATGAATCGCAGCATGTCAGGCCTCCCTGTCAATCACCATCTCCCAGAGTTCACTCAGACTCACGTCCATCGAGTCCATGATGCCATCCAGCCATCTCATGCTCGGTCATCCCCTTCTCCTCCCGCCCCCAATCCCTCCCAGCATCAGAGTCTTTTCCAATGACTCAACTCTTCGCATGAGGTGGCCAAAGTACTGGAGCTTCAGCTTCAGCATCATTCCTTCCAAAGAAATCCCAGGGCTGATCTCCTTTAGAATGGACTGATTGGATCTCCTTGCAGTCCAAGGGACTCTCAAGAGCCTTCTCCAACACCACAGTTCAAAAGCATCAATTCTTCGGTGCTCAGCCTTCTTCACAGTCCAACTCTCACATCCATACATGACCACAGGAAAAACCATAGCCTTGACTAGACGGACCTTTGTTGGCAAAGTAATGCCTCTGCTTTTGAATATGCTATCTAGGTTGGTCATCACTTTTCTTCCACGGAGTAAGCGTCTTTTAATTTCATGACTGCAGTCACCATCTGCAGTGATTTTGGAGCCCCCCAAAATAAAGTCTGATACTGTTTCTCCTGTTTCCCCATCTATTTCCCATGAAGTGATGGGACCAGATGTCATGATCTTCGTTTTCTGAATGTTGAGCTTTAAGCCAACTTTTTCACTCTCCTCTTTTACTTTCATCAAGAGGCTTTTTAGCTCCTCTTCACTTTCTGCCATAAGCGTGGTGTCGTCTGCATATCTGAGGTGATTTATATTTCTCCCGGCAATCTTGATTCCAGCTTGTGCTTCTTCCAGCCCAGCATTTCTCATGATGTACTCTGCATAGAAGTTAAATAAGCAGGGTGACAATATACAGCCTTGATGTACTCCTTTTCCTATTTGGAACCAGGCTGTTGTTCCATGTCCAGTTCTAACTGTTGCTTCCTGGCCTGCATACAGATTTCTCAAGAGGCAGGTCAGGTGGTCTGGTATTCCCATCTCTTTCAGAATTTTCCACAGTTTATTGTGATCCACACAGTCAAAGGCTTTGGCATAGTCAATAAAGCAGAAATAGATGTTTTTCTGGAACTCTCTTGCTTTTTCCATGATCCAGTGGATGTTGGCCATTTGATCTCTGGTTCCTCTGCCTTTTCTAAAACCAGCTTGAACATCAGGGAGTTCACGGTTCACGTATTGCTGAAGCCTGGCTTGGAGAATTTTGAGCATTACTTTACTAGCGTGTGAGATGAGTGCAATTGTGCGGTAGTTTGAGCATTCTTTGGCATTGCCTTTCTTTGGGATTGGAATGAAAACTGACCTTTTCCAGTCCTGTGGCCACTGCTGGTTTTTCCAAATTTGCTGGCATAGTGAGTGCAGCACTTTCACAGCATCATCTTTCAGGATTTGAAATAGCTCAACTGGAATTCCATCACCTCCACTAGCTTTGTTTGTAGTGATGCTTTCTAAGGCCCACTTGACTTCACATTCCAAGATGTCTCGCTCTAGATTAGTGATCACATCATCATGATTATCTTGGTCGTGAAGATCTTTTTTGTACAGTTCTTCTGTGTATTCTTGCCACCTCTTCTTAATATCTTCTGCTTCTGTTAGGTCCATACCATTTCTGTCCTTTATCGAGCCCATCTTTGCATGAAATGTTCCCTTCGTATCTCTAATTTTCTTGAAGAGATCTCTAGTCTTTCCCATTCTGTTGTTTTCCTCTATTTCTTTGCATTGATCACTGAAGAAGGCTTTCTTGTCTCGTCTTGCTATTCTTTGGAACTCTGCATTTAGATGCTTATATCTTTCCTTTTCTCCTTTGCTTTTCACCTCTCTTCTTTTCACAGCTATTTGTAAGGCCTCGTGAGACAGCCATTTTGCTTTTTTTGCATTTCTTTTCCATGGGGATGGTCTTGATCCCTGTCTCCTGTACAATGTCACGAACCTCATTCCATAGTTCATCAGGCACTCTATCTATCAGATCTAGGCCCTTAAATCTATTTCTCACTTCCACTGTATAATCATAAGGGTTAGAAGTTAGAGGTAGATCCTCTCCTGAGAAGTGCAAGCAGACATCCAGAAGTTTATGTGAGCTTGCTTAAAGAGTATACTGGCATCTAACACAGGACAGCCCCAAGGGCCTAAGCAAGCCTGTGGGCATCCTCCTGTACAGGGGTATGTGTAAGGGAGCTGTAATAGATGTACAGTTAGCAGGATAACTGAAGAGTCTGCACTGATTCAGGGATCTGAAGACTGATAACAGAGGAGGAAAAAACACCCCCAGAAAAAAAGAGAAATGCAGGAAAGAGCAGTGGAAGCGGTGCTAATGTCCAGGGTGATAATAAACATGTGACTGCATCAAATGCTTCATTTTGCCTTGACACAGCCTTTTTCTGAGAATCCCGGTTCTTTTCTGTTGGAACTGGGCTGCATCCCAGCATTCACCTGTGTGGCTGCACCTCTCTACCAGGTGGAGACCACGGAGCTAGGAGTCAGAGGAGAGTTTGAATTGGGTTTGTATACAGGATACATTTATGGGGTGAGGATCTGTATAGAAACAAGCCCTCTTTCTGTAATAACTCCTGATGATGGAGGAATGTTCTGTGAATGTTGGCACCGGGCATTCTGGAAGGGTCTGAGAATGGGCTGGGACAGGACCAGGGAGCAGGGACTGAGAAGGACATGAGTGTGAGAGCACAGAGGTCACTGACTCTCTCACACCCCTGCTCTGCCCCGAGGCCCACGGTGGGGAGACTGAAGGATGTGCTTGGAAGGACTCAGCACTGCCAGGGCCGTTTCCTTTATTCCTACTCTGTGAGGAGGGACTAGAGGAGACATGGAAAATGCTGCCCTGGTAGGAAAGGGGTGGATCCTAAATGAGACTTCATTTCACAGGCTGACCTACTTGGGTTTGTGTTTACCTGTGGGCTTGGAGTGAAGCTGGTACTTGGAGGAGCCTGAGGATAGGTCCCCAGATATACATGCCCTGCCCCAGAGGAAGTGAGTGGTGAAGCAAGTGAGGACCATGTAGTCACACAGGATATACATCTACAGCTCCACTCAGGGCCAGCCCAAGGTTATGTCCCCACTGTTTGTCTCAGATCTAGTATAAGGCTGTGGTGTGGAGTGGGCTGGGGCTGGAGGTTGGGGGAGGGGGGAGGGTTGTGGCTGCAAGGATTGAAATATCTGCAAGGATTGAGGTGGCTGCACTGCTGCCTGAGATCTGGGTTGGCTCTGTGGCAGACCTCACCCAGGACCTGTCTGCCCAGATCTAGTGCTAAGCTGAAAGACAAACCACTACATCTCCTCAGTGGGGTGTGTTCGCGATGGCCACCGAAGCCCCAGGTGGACCATACCCCAGGGCCTCTGGGCTGTCTCTGCCTAGTTAGGCCACATCCTCTCTCAGGGCCTGTCTGCTCGAGATTCACCCCTTGGCCCTTGCACGCTCCTGTTGTGCTGCCCTGTGCACACACTAATGTTTCCTGCATCTACACCTGTTGCTCTGAGCCCTCCTGACTGTGGCCTCTGAGGCTATTCCGGGATTACACCCCAGCTGTCCTGCAAAAGGGCATCAGAGGGCAGACACACTGAAACCATACTCACAGAAAACTAGTCAATCTAATCACACTAGGACCACAGTCTTGTCTAACTCAATGAAACCAAGCCATGCCTGCGGGGCAACCCAAGACGGGCAGGTCATGGTGGAGAGGTCTGACAGAATGTGGTCCACCGGAGAAGGGAATGGCAAGCCACTTCAGTATTCTTGCCTTGAGAACCCCATGAACAGTAGGAAAAGGCAAAATGATAGGATACTGAAAGAGGAACTCCCCAGGTCATTAGGTGCTGAATATGCTACTGGAGGTCAGTGGAGAAATAACTCCAGAAAGAATGAAGGGATGGAGCCAAAGCAAAAACAATACCCAGTTGTGGATGTGACTGGTGATACAAGCAAGGTCTGATGCTGTAAAGAGCAATATTGCATAGGAACCTGGAATGTCAGGTCCATGAATCAAGGCAAATTGGAAGCGGTCAAACAAGAGATGGCAAGGGTGAATGTCGACATTCTAGGAATCAGTGAACTAAAATGGACTGGAATGGGTGAATTTAACTCAGATGACCATTATATCTACTACTGTGGGCAAGAATCCCTCAGAAGAAATGGAGTAGCCATCATGGTCACCGAAAGAGTCGGAAATGCAGTACTTGGATGCAATCTTAAAAATGACAGACTGATCTCTGTTCGTCTCCAAGGCAAACCATTCAATATCACAGTTATCCAAGTCTATGCCCCAACCAGTAACGCTGAAGAAACTGAAGTTGAACGGTTTTATGAAGACCTACAAGACCTTTTAGAACTAACACCCAAAAAAGATGTCGTTTTCATTATATGGGACTGGAATGCAAAAGTAGGAAGTCAAGAAACACCTGGAGTAACAGGCAAATTTGGCCTTGGAATGCAGAATGAAGCAGGGCAAAGACTAATAGAGTATTGCCAAGAAAATGAACTGGTCATAGCAAACACCCTCTTCCAACAACACAAGAGAAGTCTCTATACATGGACATCACCAGATGGTCAACACCGAAATCAGATTGATTATATTCTGTGCAGTCAAAGATGGAGAAGCTCTATACAGTCAGTAAAAACAAGACCAGGAGCTGACTGTGGCTCAGATCATGAACTCCTTATTACCAAATTCAGACTTAAATTGAAGAAAGTAGGGAAAACCGCTAGACCATTCAGGTATGACCTTAATCAAATCCCTTATGATTAAAAACCAGATCACTATGGAAAACCAGATCTCTCACATTAAGGGATTTAGCCCTCTCCTATGTATTAGAAGACGCAACTGTCTAGCTTACTGTAATCATTTCTTTCATATACATCTCAGTTACAACTCATATACATCTCAAATCCTGCTTTATGATTTTTCAGTTCAGTTCAATTGCTCAGTCGTGTCCAGCTCTTTGCGACCCCATGGACTGCAGCACACTAGGCCTCCCTGTCCATCACTAACTCCCGAACCTTGCTCAAACTCATGTCCATCAAGTTGGTGATGCCATCCAACCATCTCATTCTCTGTTGTCCCCTTCTTCTCCTGCCTTCAGTCTTTCCCAGTATCAGGGTCTTTTCTAATGAGCTGGCTTTTTGCATCAGGTGGCCAAAGTATTGGAGTTTCAGCTTCAACATCAGTCCTTCCAATGAATATTCAGGACTGATTTCCTTTGGGATGGATTGATTGGATCTCCTTGCAGTCCAAGGGACTCACAGTTCAAAGGCATCAATTCTTTGGTGCTCAGCTTTCTTTATAGTCCAACTCTCACATCCATACATGACTGCTGGAAAAACCAGAGCTTTGACTAGATGGACCTTTGTTGGCAAAGTAATGTCTCTGCTTTTTAATATGTTGTCTAGGTTGGTCATAGCTTTTCTTCCAAGCGTCTTTTAATTTCATGGCTACAGTCACCATCTGCAGTGATTTTGGAGCCCCCCCCAAAATAAAGTCTCTCGTTATTTCCATTATTTCCCCATCTATTTGCCATGAAGTGATGGGACCAGATGCCATGATCTTCGTTTTCTGAATCTTGAGTTTTAAGCCAACTTTTTCACTCTCTTCTTTCATCAAAAGGCTCTTTAGTTCTTCTTCATTTTCTGCCATAAGTGTGGTGTCATCTGCATATCTGAGGTTATTGATATTCCTCCCAGCAATCTTGACTCTAGCTTCTGCTTCCTCCAGTCCAGCATTTCTCATGATGTACTCTGCATAGAAGTTAAATAAGCAGGGTGACAATATACAGCCTTGATGTACTCCTTTTCCTATTTGGAACCAGTCTGTTGTTCCATGTCCAGTTCTAACTGTTGCTTCCTGACCTGCATATAGGTTTCTCAAGATGCAGGTCAGGTGGTCTGGTATTCCCATCTCTTTCAGAATTTTCCAGAGTTTGTTGTGGTCCACACAAGTCAAAGGCTTTGGCATAGTCAATAAAGCAGAAATAGATGTTTTTCTGGAACTCTCTTGCTTTCTTGATGATCCAATGGATGTTGGCAATTTGATCTCTGGTTCCTCTGCCTTTTCTAAAACCAGCTTGAATATCTGAAAGTTCACAGTTCACATATTACTGAAACTTGGCTTGGAGAATTTTAAGCATTACCTTGCTAGTGTGTGAGATGAGTGCAATTGTGCAGTAGTTTGAACATCCTTTGGAAGTGCCTTTCTTTGGGATTGGAATGAAAACTGACCTTTTCCAGTGCTGTGACCACTGTTAAGTTTTCCAAATATGCTCGCATACTGCTGAGTGCAGCACTTTCACAGCATCTTCTTTTGGGATTTGAAATAGCTCAACTGGAATTCCATCGCCTCCACTAGCTTTGTTTGTAGTGATGCTTCCTAAGGCCCACTTGACTTCACATTCCAGGATGTCTGGCTTTAGGTGAGTGATCACATCATCATGGTTATCTGGGTCATGAAGATTTTTTTTGTACAGTTCTGTGCATTCTTTCCACCTCTTCTTAATATCTTCTTCTTCTGTTAGGTCCATACCATTTATGTCTTTTATTGTGCCATCTTTGCATGAAATATTCCCTTGGTATCTCTAGTTTCTTGAAGAGATCTTTCGTCTTTCCCATCCTATTGTTTTCCTCTATTTCTTTGCATTGATCACTGAAGAAGTCTTTCTTATCTCTCCTTGCTAGTCTTTGGAACTCTGCATTCAAATGGGTATATCTTTCCTTTTCTCCTTTGCCCTTTGCTTCTCTTTTATTCACAGCTATTTGTGAGGCTTCCTCAGACAACTATTTTGTCTTTTTCTTGGAAATGGTCTTGATCACTGCCTCCTGTACAATGTCATGAACCTCCGTCCATAGTTCTTCAGGCACTCTGTCTATTAGATCTAATCCCTTTAATCTATTTCTCACTTTCACTATATAATCATAAGGGATTTGATTTAGATTATACATGAATGGTCTAGTGGTTTTCCCTACTCTCTTCAATTTAAGTCTGAAAATGGCAATAAGGAGTTCATGATCTGAGACACAGTCAGCTCCTGGTCTTGTTTTTACTGACTGTATAGAGCTTGTCCATCTTTGGCTGTGAAAAATATAATCAATCTGATTTTGTATTGACCAACTGGTAATTTCCATATATAGATTCTTCTCTTGTGTTGCTGGAAGAGGGTGTTTGCTATGACCAGTGCATTCTCTGGGCAAAACTCTACTAGCCTTTGCCCTGCTTCATTTTGTACTCAAAGGCCAGTTGTGCCTGTTACTCCAGGTGTCTCTTGACTTACTATGTTTGCATTCCAGTTCCCTATAATGAAAAGGACATCTTGTTTTGGGTGTTAGCTCTAGAAGGTCTTGTAGGTCTTCATAGGACAGTTCAACTTCCGCTTCTTCAGCATTACTGGTTGGGGCATAGACTTGCATTACTGTGATATTGAATGGTTTGCCTTGGAAATGAGTAGAGATCATTCTGTCGTCTTTGAGACTGCATCCAAGTATTGCATTTCAGACTCTTTTGTTGACTATGAGGGCTACTCCATTTCTTCTGAGGGATTCTTGCCCACAATAGTAGATATAATGGTCATCTGAGTTAAATTCACCTATTCCAGTCCATTTTAGTTCACTGATTTCTAAAATGTCGATATTCACTCTTGCCATCTCTTGTTTGACCACTTCCAATTTGCCTTGATTCATGGACCTGACATTCCAGGTTCCTATGCAATATTGCTCTTTACAGCATCAGCCTTTACTTTCATCACCAGTCACATCCACAACTGGGTGTTGTTTTTCTTTGGCTCTGTATCTTCATTCTTTCTGGAGTTATTTCTCCACTGATCTCCAGTAGCATATTGGGCACCTACCTACCTGGGGAGTTCCTCTTTCAGTATCCTATCATTTTGCCTTTTCCTACTGTTCATGGGGTTCTCAAGGCAAGAATACTGAAGTGGTTTGCCATTCCCTTCTCCAGTGGACCATGTTTTTGATTGCTGTCACCTTTATTCCTTGTTACAGTAGGGGGTGGGTGTGGCAGATGGCTGTCTCTTGGACTTTCTCCCATCCCCTGAGCTACTCAGTGCCTTCTGGGGAGGAAGTGGCTGATAGTTGCTGGATGGCTGGTATTGTTTCAACTGGACTCATAAATTTGCACTTGGAAGGCTGAAATCCCTGATGGCTGCGGGGGCTTGTTTACTGATATAGCAGAAAATATTTCATTTCATAGAAATCTTCACATCATCCAGCAAGCACTTGGTGCCTATTGAATGCCAGGAACCAGGCAAACCCTGGGCCTACAGTTGTCACCTACATAGGCACACTGGTGCACTCCCTAATGGACCACATACTTTAGGATCAACAACAGCACCATCAGAAAAAATATTATAATTTAACAAGTATTTGGAAGGAACTGATCCAAGGGCTGAGAAGATCATGAATGAGGATGGGGGCAAGAATGGTATTATTGCTTCATGGGTCAGGAGGGGCACTGATGCTGAGATGGCAGGTCATGTGAGAAGTAGGAGGGACATTCTTAGCAAGAGGATCAGCTGAGGTGGTAGGAGAAAAATGAGGGGAGGAGTCAGTGGTACAAGTGAGTGGGAGAGCCAGGAGTGGCCCCATCATTTGGGGATGTAGAAGCCGTGTCAAGGGGCTTGAGTTTTCTTTAAGTTCAAGAAAAAGCCACTCAAGTAGGGAGGACCAGATCTGATTTAACTGTTAAGAAAACCACTTGTTGTTGGGTGGAGAATTGATTGGGGAAAGGAAAGAGTAGGAAGGAGCCCAGTTAAGAAGCCTCACCTTATAGCAGACCCTATTTCAGGGGAGATGATGGCCCTCTGGTTCTGGCAGCGGCAGTACAGACATGTTCCGTGGGGTCTGTCTGTGTAGGGGTGGAGATGTTGGATGAAGGAGAGGGAGGACTCTAGGTATGAGGTACGATCACCTGGGAGGACAGCAGTTTCATGACTGAGATAGGGATGAGGGGGTTGGAACAGGTTTGGAGAGGAAAATCAAGAGACCTATGGATATCCTTTGGGTTGTTTATTGCTGCATGAAAAAAGCACCCCAAACCTATTGACATAAAACAGCAACAGTTCTGTGGATTGACTGCGGAGAACTGGATGGTTCCTTGGTAGCTGGTCTTATTGGGGTGCCTCCTGTGGCTCCCATCATCTGGCAGCTGGGGATGGGTGTCCAAGATGGCTTTAGTCATGTATCTGGTATCTTTGAGGGATGGTGAATCCTGAGCTCAGCTGAGGCATGAGGGTGGCAGGGCCTCTCTCCTTTTCCATGAGGTGTCAGGTCCCTCCAGGCGGTTCCTCCAGGAGGGTAATTAGATTTCTCGCATGGTAACTTAAGGATGCTCAAAACACCAAGGCAAGTGCTGGCAACTTCCTTCCTATACACTGTGGGCCAAAGCCACTCTCTTGTCCAGCCCACAGTCAGTGAGAGAGTCCACACACAGGGCCACTTTGGGGGCTGGGAATTAAGTACCTGGAGGCAAATGTCCAACCACCGTTTGAGTGTATGAGTCAAGCTTGGGGCAAAGTCTGGATGGAAGATATAAATTTGAGGTTGTCAGTATGTTGATGGCATTTCAAGTCATAGGAGTAAGAGTGAATGAGATCCCTTAGAGAATGTGTGTAAAGGGAAATTTGCTCCAGGGAATCCCATCGCTTAGGAGTTGTGAACAACTGAGTCGGTTCAAAGAAATTAGATAAATATCCTGCATTGGTGTTGAGAAGGACCGCCGGGAGGAGGAAAGCTCAAAGGAGTGTAGTAAACATCCAAGGGAGGAAAGTTTTCAAGAAGCTTGTAGTTGACCATGTGTAATGCAGGCAAGGGTGAGTAAGCTGAGACAAGATGGGGTCTGTCAACATGGAACCCTGGGCAGGAATGCTCCTGGAAAGATGGTGGACATGCATACTGGATGATGGGGAAGACAGGAGTGCTGGCCCGGGGGAGACAGCTGATAAGATAGTTCTTCCTGGAAGTTTGACTGTTGGAGAGTCCCAGATGAAGCATGTCCTCGGATATCCTTCATGGAGGCAGGATGCTGTGGAACCTCTCAGCTGCTCCCACTTGTCTCCTTTCTCTCTCTTTCCTATGTTCTATACACTCACTTGACACTTAACAGAGGATAGCTTTCACTGTTATTTGTCTGGTCAGAGACTGGCCAGACTCCTCGGTACAGCCTTAGTCACCATCTGACCGCGTGCCCCTCTTCTGGCAGCTTTCTCCCACAGGAGGTCAGGAGATGGTTTCGAGTTCTGTCTTGGTTTGAGATGTTGGCTGCTTGGTCACGGTGGACTGAGGGAAGGGCACAGTGACCTACCTTCTACACGTCACACTTTCCTAGTTGGATTGTAAATGTTTTATAACAGTAGTTTTTCTGTTTTAATGACCAGACCATTTCTTCAAATAAAATTTCATGCTGAAGCCCAACAACACAACCGATGCAAGCCAGCTGCCCTGCCGACTTGCCGTGGTTGGAGGTGACAGTTTGGGGTTAGATGACAGTTGGGTATAGGGTCCTAGGAGGACCATCTGGAACCACCCTCTGTCCGCCAACAGGGCTCTGGCGGGACCCTAGCCGATGTGCAGAGAAGCTTTGTCTTGACAAAGAGGTGCATTTATCCTGTTCTTCCTTTACTCCTTCTAAAGAGAAAGGCCTCATGGCAAAATGACTTTCATTCCTTTCGTGAATTCAAAACTTCTGTAATCAGGCAGGGCTTCTCCCCTCAGTCCAGATGTGGAAATGGAGACTTCTCAGAATGCACATTCTCCCACATGTCTTTGCTCCTACTTCATTCCGTTTCCAAACCTAACCACTTTTATGGCCTCCTGTGACAGTGTTTACATCATAAATGCCAGATGATGGGTAATGGCCCTCAGTAATTGGGACAGAGATTCATGATTCAAATACCCACGAAGAATTTTGGCATCTTGTAAAGCCAAAGAATTGATGCTTTTGAACTGTGGTGTTGGAGAAGACTCTTGAGAGTCCCTTGGACTGCAAGGAGATCCAACCAGTCCATTCTGAAGGAGATCAGCCCTGGGTGTTCTTTGGAAGGAATGATGCTAAAGCTGAAACTCCAGTATTTTGGCCACCTCATGCGAAGAGTTGAGTCATTGGAAAAGATTCTGATGCTGGGAGGGATTGGGGGCAGGAGGAGAGGGGGACGACAAGGAGGATGAGATGGCTGGATGGCATCACCGACTCGATGAACATGAGTTTGAGTAAACTCCGGGAGTTGATGATGGACAGCAATTCATGGAGTTGCAAAGAGTCGGACATGACTGAGTGACTGAACTGAACCGAAAATAAAAGATATTTATAAACTTGAACAATAAAAATAAAACAAATCCTTTTACAGGGAGTAGAGAGGAATTCATTTTTATTTCTTTGTCGGCCTGATTAGAATCAGTTTTGAATGTTCTGGCAAGGTAAGGAATTCATTGGCTTTTATTTTAATGAGTGAATCTATCATTTCTCTTATCTAATAGCAAAAGAATATAACTTCATGTCCAGAGGGAAATGTTAATTCTAGCTGGAATATACTTAAGGTAACTTGGGTAACAATTTCTTCAATTTTTACTTGACAGATGACATACAAATAGTTAATCTTAGAAAAATGGATAAATCTTAAAAATGAATGCTTTGTATATAATCACCCCCATGGAAGCCAGGGCAATAATATTACATATTATTCAGATGAATTTATTTCTTGGAGTATCATGGTGATCTTGCAATAGGACCCAGGTATACTCCCCTCAAAAGCAGAATCCAGTGTAAGGACGGTTGATATGTCCTGTAG
Organism: Capricornis sumatraensis; assembly: GCF_032405125.1. Classification (NCBI taxonomy): domain Eukaryota; kingdom Metazoa; phylum Chordata; class Mammalia; order Artiodactyla; family Bovidae; genus Capricornis; species Capricornis sumatraensis. The sequence continues at coordinate 97,349,889 of NC_091074.1, read as the reverse complement.
ACTGCCTAGGAGATGCCTGATGTCTTGAGCCATTTTTCACCAGCAGGACTTCATGGCACTCAGGCTTAAACTCTCAGAGGGGAGCCTGGTATCCAGGGTGGATGATTACTGAGGTACCCATGGTGTTAGACAGCAAAAAGGCAGGCAGCAGAGTGCATATTTTTTGGTCTAATTTTAAAAGCTGTCTTGTGTTTTCACCCTGAGAGATGGTACTCATTGACTGGGCCTCTGTTGATGTGTATTTTTAAAAGTTTTTGAAACAGATTTACTGAGGTCTAATTCATATATGATGAAATTTGCCCATTTGACATGGCCCATTCAATGATCTTTAATAATTTTACAGTTGTGCAAACATTACCACAACCCAGTTGTAGAGTCTGCTATCACCCTAGAAAGATACCTTATGCCCTTTGGCAGGTAATTTCTGCTTCTCCTCTCCCCCAGCCCCAGGGAGCCACTCTCTGTTACCTGTCTCTAGGGATGTGTCTTCTGCATACATTTCATATAACCAGAATCATTCTGTGTCTGGCTTCTTTTGCTCAGCATAAGATTTTCAAGATTCATCCATGTTGCAGCATTTGTAAATGTTTCCTTGTTATTTTTTAAGTCATTGATTTTTATTGCTGACTAGTACTCCACTGTGGGCTTCCCAGGTGGCTCAGTGATAAAGAATCTGCTTGCCAAGCAGGAGATGCACAGGAGACTTGGGTTCAATCCCTGGGTGGGTACAATCCCCTGGAAATGGCAACCCACTCCAGCATTCCTGCCTGGGAAATCCCATGGACACAGGAGACTGGCGAACTATGGTCCATGGGGCTGCAAAGAGTGGAACAGGACCTAGTGACTCAACAACAGCAACAATTCCATTGTATGGCTATACTACATTTTGCTTACCCATTCACCTGTTGATGGACACTTCATTTGCTTCCATTTTGGGGCTACTGTGAGTCATGCTGTTGAGTTGAGTTGGTATTTATGATTTCTACCTCATAGTTCATTTCTTTATCTCTGGCTGCATTCTGCATTGCGGGCTGTTTGAGAATACAAGGGCTGGTGGTTAAACTGGAAATTCCAGAACTCAGTCTCATACTGCCTCTTTTGATCCTGGGGCTAATTATTGCCATTCTCCCTGAAGACGTTTCATGTGTGGGCAAAACTTGCAAAGAGAAAGAAGCATTCAGTACAATCAGCCAGTAAACTACAGCTGATGTATTGGTTATGATGGATTTTCTTCCTTACCTGGAGAAATATCTTTTTTAATTTATTTTTTAATTGGAGGAAAATTGCTTTATAATATTGTACTGGTTTCTGCTGTACAACAAAGCAAATCAGGCAGGCATGGTTATAATCTATCCCTCCCCTCATGAGCCTCCCTCCCCTCCCTATCATCCCACCCCTTTAGATCATCATAGAGAACCAGGCCGGGCTACCTGTGTTATAAAGCAACTTCCCACCAACAACCTCTTTTATAGATGATTGTGTATTTATGTCAATGCTACTTTCTCAGTTTGTCCCACCCTCTCCTTCCCCTGCCATGTCCATAAGTCTGCTCTCCACCTATGCACCGCAGTGTCCATTGCAGTACTGCTTACAGTGACCAGGACATGGAAGCAAACTAGATGCCCATTGACAGATGAATGGATAAAGAAAGTATGGTATGTATATACAATGGAATATTACTCAGCCATAAAAGGTAACAAATTTGAGTTAGTGCTAGTGAAGTGGATGAAACTAGAGTCTGTTATACAGAATTAAGTAATTCAGAAAGAGATAAATATCGTATATTAAAGCATATTAGAATCAAGAAAAATTGTACTGATGAACTTATTTGCAGGGAAGGAATGGAGACACAGATGCAGAGAAATGTCTTTTTAATAGTGGTAAATTACACGTAACATGAAATTTACCATCTTAGTCGTTTTTAAGTGACATTAAGCACATGTCATTGTGCAACCATTCTCCAGCACTTTTTTATCTTGCAAAACTGAAACTTGATCTCCAGTAAACACTAACTCCTGGTTCCTCCCTCCTCTTCAGTTCAGCTCAGTTCAGTCACTCAGTTGTGTTCGACTCTTTGTGACCCCATGGACTGCAGCATGCCAGGCCTCCCTGTCCATCACCAACTCCCGAGCTTCCTCAGACTCATGTTCATCGAGTCGGTGATGCCATCCAACCATCTCATCCTCTGTCAGCCCCTTCTCCTCCTGCCCTCAATCTTTACCAGCATCAGGGTCTTTTCTAATGAGAAAAGAGGAGGGTTGTTCCTTCCTTTTAAAGACTTAACGGTATTCCACTGTGTGGATAGACCACATTTTGTTTATACATTCATCTGGTCAATGAACACTTGGACGGTTTCCACCTTTTGGCTGTTTTGAATGCTGTAAACATGAGTGTCCAAGTATCTCTTTGTAACCCTGTTTTCAGTTCATTTGTGTACACACCCGAAAGTGGAATTGCCGAGGCATATGGTAATTCCATTTTAAGTTTTTGAGGAATTGGGTTAGGATGGATTGTAAGTGAGACTTCATTTCCTATTGTATTTTTCTTCTTACTATGTACCATAGGTTACATTCATTTAGTAAAAATATTCAGGTTTAATATTTAGAGGGAAAAGGAATACTTTGAATGTCATTCTTTATATTGAATAGAGATTTTGGCAGCAATGATTAATGTGATAATAACTCAGGGTGCCTGACACTGTTCATTTCACAACAGGAATGGATTAAGAAATTTCCATCTTTTCAGGTTAAGAAAACATAAGATTCTCATTGACGGCTCACTGATGTCTGCTCCGTGAAGCACACCCAAGGGAATAGCCACCTGTGGGTGCTAGCCTCAGTGACTCTGGGAATATTTTGGGTCCTCCTCAGGCTCAGAAAGTAAGAAACACACGGGGTACCTCAGTACAGGTCTCTCTGCTGCCTGAAAGTAGAGTGCTCCTATGAGACCTTTCATAAGCTGAAGTAACTTCATAAATCAAAGTAATTACCTTAGGACACATCATGCTATTGGATGCACAAGGTCAGTTGAGATAAAGCACAGATGCTAATGGGCACAGTTCAAAGCTGTGGACGCTTGGTGCTGAGATGCTGAGCAGTTTCTGGGGAAGGAGTTTGGCTATGTCCTATAACATTTCCTGCAAAACAAACACGGAATGCTATTTCCTATTTTTTATTTTGTCTTTGTTCTTAAAAGCAAAAATTCTCTTTGGATTTTTTTTTTCATTTCATTAAAACAGGTACTAAGGTAGGTCTTGCATAAAAGCGAAGTGGTACAAAATGCTCTTTCAACAACAGGGAGAAAACTGTACTTGATTATGGAGATCTCAGTGATAGGACTTGGATTTATTGTCTGAAATGCTTCCTGGAGGCAGAAATTTGTTACAACACAGAGGTACACATTCTCTGAAACAGACTGGGGTCGAGGCGCGGGGGTGGCGGGCAGCTATGAGACTCCATTAAATCTCAGGTAGTCCCCATGACTTGATGGGAAGACTTTCTTGAAATTTTTCTAGAAGGTAGGAAGCAGCAGCCACTGGGAACATCCTTTTCTGCTCTGGTCATGGGGTGGGGCCCGAGGCACACCCTGGGGAGGGCAGGAGCTGCTGAAGGTGGGGTGGCCAGGCTGCCCATGGCCCCGGCTGCACGTGCCGAGGTGTACTCTGCAGCGGGGCTAGAGCGTAGCTGTGGCACGTGGGCTCCTTTTGGGGTTATTTGTGTCCAGGGTTCTGAGGGGGCAAAGGCCGCCTGTGCTGTTGAAGGAGCAGGCTGGAATCGCATACTGCTGACAGTTCCTCTCCTGGGTTTCTGTGAGAATAAACTGAGGTGAGGTGTGTAGAATACTTGGCAAGGTGCCCGGGACAAACAGGCATGACTCTCTTATCGAGAAAGGTGTCCAGGCAGCTGAGTGTGGTGGGGCTGGGTAGGAGCAACAGGGGGCTTGGATGATCTTCCCAGGGACTGGTTGACCTCTCTTATCCACTGGTGGGCACTTTGGACTCCTTCATCTGGTTCGATAGCAGCAGCAACCATGGTGGAAGGGCAGGAACAGGGTCACTTTGAGCAAGCCTCATCTCTCTGTTGTCTGCAGGGATGAAAGGCAGCAGGATTCAAGTGTGTGTGTGTCTCCACATGTCATGCATGTATTTCCTTATGCTGTGTGTTGATGTGTGTATGCTTGTGTGTACAGGGTGCGCACTCACGTACTTCCCTGTGTATATATGTGTACATGTACATGTGGGTGTGTCTCCATCAGGGCTGGCTGGGGTGAAGGGTTAAGTAGAGGTCACGCACTCACCAGGTTCCTGGACGGAGCAGTCATAGTCCTCTTTGTGGGACTGTGGGGGAGATGGTGAGTTCCCGGGTGGCTGCCAGATAGAGGACAGGGAGCAGGGCCTGTGGGGGACTAGAAGGGGCAGAGGGTCAGGGCCGTGACATTGTGCGACTTCCATGGAGCACTATTAGACAACCTCACCCTGGGATGGCCCATGAGGGCAATGAGCCTGGATTTAACACCCTAAGGCTCGAGCCTCCTTTTCTCACTTCAGGGAAGGCTGTGCAGAGGTGCATGTCTTTCACTGTGGAAAACAGATAAACGCAAGTTTTATAGGAGTTTTGAGAACTGTGCCTCAAAGAGCCCAGTCATCCCTCCCCCTGAATTCATCTGCAGGTGACTTCACTGCGTGCACTACTTCAGAGACCAGAAGATCTCATTTAAAAGCTTAAGTCCTTACTGAACTCTGCATCCAGAGACCCTGCACACCTCATTTCCAATGGTATGGGGTACCCAGAGGTACCGTCACATCCTGAACTATTTCTAACTTTAGTTGGGAGAGGAGGGAACTTGCTGGTGTTATGGGGTCCTTTAAAAAAAAAGACTCAGCTGAGAGAGTAGCATTGAGTAAACATTTCCATATGTAAAATAGATAGCTAGTGGGAATTTGCTGTATGATGCAGGGAGGTCAACCCAGCGCCCTGTGACAACTTAGAGGGGTGGGACAGAGTGGGAGGTAGGAGGGACATTCAGGAGGGAGGGGACATATGTACACCTATGGCCAATTCACGTTGATGTATGGCAGAAACCAACACAATATTGTAAAGCAACCATCCTCCGACTAAAAATTAAAGAAAAGGCTCAGAACAAACGCTCATAATCTCACCTCCCAGATAATACCTATTGGAATGAACTGTATTCCACAGGCTAGGTTAGAAGCTCTAACAGAGGCAGTTACGACAAGCGGATGCCCCCTGCCCCATCCTGTGCCCAAGGACACTGCCCTCTACCTGCTTCTTGTCATTGCTGCCAGGAGAAAGCGCTCCCTTTTCTCTGCCTGCCAGTGGCCACTCCCTCTTGCTCACACAGTTTCTTCCTTCTCCTCACCCTCCACTCTTTGGGCTTTTCTCCTCGGTGCTCCCTGAAGCCACCTCCGCAGTCTCTGTTGCGTCCTCCTTCCTTCATCCTGCCCGCGCATCCATGCCCTGAACAGATGTGGAAGCGTTCACTTCCTCTGCACCTCTCAGAGTCCGGTCCCTCCCAGTCCTAAGAAGAGGCAGGGAGTTCTGAAACTAGGGCACCAGTTTGCAGCTTTGTACACTGTCCCCGAAGAAGCCCTCTGGGCCCTTGACTACCTGCCTGTGTCCATCAGCAAGACTGGCACATGCGACCAGACTGAGTTCATCCACCTTTGGGTCTAGGTCTCAAGAGGTCTTTGCCCCTTGGGTGCTGGACTGAGGGCTGGGGAGGCAGCCTGGGGACCAGAAGCAGTGTCCAATGTGTGAGCATGGCCCCTTGGGTCCCTCAGCATCAGCTGAGTGGCCCTGGTGGGCCCCACGTGGAGTAGAGATGGCTTTGTGCCAGGTCCTATGCTGTAGCTCCGTGAGTCCAGAAGCTGTTTTTGAAGTGTCTTGTCGCACAGCAATAGACAAAGGAAACAGCAGCACCAAGAATCCCTGCTCAAGCCTTGGTAGCCTAATCCTGCAAGGAGACAACAGGCAGGGGACGGGCAGACGGGCCCCAGAAAAAGGAAGCCTCTAGTTCTGCTAGTGCTGACCTCAGCTAACAGAATTCGTGTCTGTCTCTGCTCTTTGAAGTAATCAAGGACAAGTTCTTACAAGTGAAACATCTTAAAAATATGTTGTTCACACTTCACTGTCAAGTGTTTTCTGGTTAGTCCAAATTGAAGGTTAAAAACAGTCAGGGGCTGTTCTGGGTATATCATATTAACCCCCTGCACCAACCACTGTAAGAGATTACTATTCTTCCCATTTTATACGTGAGAAAACTGAGACAGAGATCTTCTAAGCTGTTCTCAAAGTTATACCTCAGGTGGGGAAGGGTTTCAGTAGGGAACTGAAGCCTGGATCTACAGCATGCAATGACCTCTCCTGCATCAAGGGCTTTCTTATTTGCAAATAGTCCTATTTCAAAGAACTGCTTAATCTACTGACCTAAATTGTTCTAGATTCTTACCCAGGTATCCATGAGGTTCTCCTTGACTGAAGCTGGTGAGGCTAAGGAGTTCTCCTTTTATAGAAGTAGGTTTTTCTCTTGTTTACATGAAAAGTTTTCATGCTGAGGAGACTTTCTTAGTTTTGGAGAGCAGTGATTCCTTTCATGGAGGGAAACAATGAATTAATACACGATTCATTGCTATATATTAGAGGAGGTCACTAATGTGGCCAGTGTTTTAGCCAATAAACATTGGGTCCCAATTCTGGGGGTCCACACAGGATTTTCCAGGGAAGAAAAGCTAGGTTTATTGGAGAAGAAAAGCTAGGTTATCTTTTTCAACTGACTATAACCTGGGGGACACACACCGAGCTGACAGAGGAGGAGCCTCATGTCTGGCTGCGTCCAGGAGCTGAGCCAACCCTGAAGCTCAGTCTGGTGACACAGGTCCTCACCAACTTACGTCAAAGCCCATTCCCAGTTAGCATGACCCAGTTGTCAGACTGGACACCCCTTAGGTCACGCCCTCATCTGCCTTCTATTAGGCCAACACAGAGGACTCTGATTATTTGGAGAACTTTCATTCTGATTTCTCCTCCAATTTTCCATCTTAAAAAGACATGGATGGGTAGACCAGATGGCTCATTAATCCCAGCTGGGCTCATTTTCTGATGTCACGGGTGTCAGACTGTCAGGGTTGAACAGTCATAGGTATAAAAAATTGAAATTTGTGTTCAAGTCATCATCATTCAGCTGCCTTTCTATTTTCAGAATTAGAATCAACCCATGGGTGACACATGGAAGACTTCCCCTGTCTCCTGCAAAACAGGATTTCACCCGTCATGACCACAGGAGTGGGGACGGGAAGAACAGAGTGAAGGAAGAAAGACCAAGACAGAGATGGGACATTAGTTCCCTGATGAGGGATTGAACTCACTCTCCCGGCATTGGAAGCATGGAGTTTTAACCACTGGACTGCCTGGCAAGTCCCCAAGAAAGAGAAACAGAAGCATATTTGTTTTTTAAAATAATGACCCCCCCTCCAAATAATAATAATGAAACTCATTTATATTTAAGAATAAATGTCATAGGCTAAATAATCATTATTCAGACGCATCCTAACTAATAATGTATATCAGCTTTTGTAGTTATGGTGTATTCAATGAATAATTAATAAATAGACTCAATAGGTAAATAACTGATGTAATAATACTATTACTAATAGCAGAGTGTATGTGCATGCTGCCCCGTACGGACAGGTGCTCGGTAATGTTGCACGTCATTCCTTCCCCCTGGTCTTTCTGGATGTGCCCTTGGCTCCAGGTGTCAGCTGCACCAGAAATGTTCCTCTCCTCGCCTTTGTGTAGCTGACTCCTTCCTGTCCTTCAGCTCTCAGCCTGCTCTCAACCACTCTCTTGATTTAAAATTTTTGCTCATTGCCTATAGTGAGCTGAATTAGTTTCTTGTTAGTTGCTCTGCAGCCTGCTTTTATGCCCCCCTGGCTGCTCCATGAACGTAGGGATATACCTACCTCTTCCCTTTTGTAGCTCAGAGCCTGGGACGCTGCCTGGCACCTCACTGGAATACTCAACAATATTTCCTATGGCTCCATTCACAGTCTTCCTTTGCTCTTGTCTGAGGCCTTGTCTTTCTTTGTTCCCTTCCCAAGGTGAGTCTGGCCACTGAACTAGTTCCCAGTCCCTGACACACACATCCTGTCTCCTCTCCAAGCCTACCAGCCTTTGGTAGGCTCACTTGACCTGTTCTCCTCCTTATGTAATTAGCTCCTCATCAGCTTGATGATTTCATCAAAGACCCCACTACTTCTGACACCAGGCTGAGCCCTGGGTGTGACACCAGCATAGACCCCTGAGGCCCTTCCTCCCTACTCCTGGGCAGAGCTGTGCTGGGGTGGGTGCTGCAGGACACACTGGGTGTGTTCTAGGATAGCCCACCACCCTCGTTGCTCTCCTGTTTCACAGGGCAAGTGAGAGCAGCTTTGCAGGAAGGCAAAAAGAGCTTGAGTTCCCACACCCAGTAATCTGAGCATAGAAGCCTGGGGAACATAGAGGACCCTAAGTGGAAGGGGAGACAGAGGCTCATCTGCAGGCAACCTGGAGAAGGTTCCTGGTGTAATTCATCAGGCAACCTACTTGAGGATACTCCTCTTTTAGCACTCATTATACTGCTTGTTTTTCCAACTAGTTTGAATGTTTTTTTACGGTGAGGACTCTGTCTTATTGACCATCACTGTTCTTGCACCCCTTGGGACTTCAGATATTTACAGCCTCTGAATGCATCCATGACTGAGTGATGTGTCTTCTGAAATGACACAAGTAAGGATCTGTCTGTCCATCCAGCTTCCTGAGCAAGCCACTGATCTTATACATATGTTGACTGTCTGAGCCTATAAAGGAATGCTCTAGTGGACAGAAAACCTTGCCAAGAGCCAAAGGAGAAAAACTCCAAGTGGAATAAAGGAAGTCTTTGGTATTCTCAGGGTGAAGAATCACATTCCTTTTCCCTCTTGTTTCTCATGCATGTGTGTGTGTGTGTGTGTGTGTGTGTGTGTGTGTGTGTGTGTGTGTGTGACTCTACACTGGCTTTGGTTAAGATCACAGACAATGTTTGCATCGGAAATCAAAGCAAAATCAGATCAGGGGGCTTATTAACCCCAAAAATAGGCTCCAAAGGTGTCAAGATAATCTAAAACATTGGCTTAGGTAATGCAACTCCTCCCTCTTGAATGAGTTTAAAAATCTTTTCTTCACATCCTGCATTTTGGGGGAGCACATTTCTGCCTTTCAAGATGTTTGTTGGATGAGAGGGAAAGCCATGGCAACGGGGGAGGGTGTTTACTTGAGAGCAAAGTTGCAGCAGGATCCTGAACAGTCCCCACTTATTGTCATTAAAGCTCCAGCCAGGCCCCCTTCCCTTCCTGCTGCTTAGAGCAGAGCGACACACCCTGAAGGAAGAGCAAAGGGTCGCACTGACCTCATAGGTTCTCTTACAGGCCTGCCGTCAACCTGAGACTCTCCAGGCTGCTAATAGACGGTTCAAGGCTACTCCTGGTGACTGATGGAGCACAGACCAACAGCAGCCTTGAATCTAAGCAGTGAGGGTACCAGGGTGTTTCTCAGCAGAGGCAAGATGTCTGGGAATGTTAAGCCCCACCTTCAAGAGAGGGACCCAGTCTGCTTTGCCAAGAATCAGGACTTAAAACTGGGTGTTTAATTTCATTCTCTTCTGAGAAGAAATGAATTAGATATACCTAAAATTGTCTTTAGTGGGAAAAACAAGTTAAAAACAGTGAATTAAACTTCTACTGATTTTTTTTAAAAAAACATATAAATGCTTCATGAACTCAATTGCTTTTGAACTGAAAATTGGATAAATTTTTTAGAAATGAAATCAGTGTTCTTAAATCTTAGATGAGACTCTTCTCTTGGATTAGTGCTCATACTTCATTCTTCAGAATGGGCTTCGCATTGTAAACGGGCTGATTTCTACACTGTGGGTCTAAACACACACCTATTGGAACCACCATACACCCATTGTTTTTCTTGGGAAAGATAAGTGCTATTCATTACAAAAGTGTGGGTGAGATCATGTTGCTGACTAATGAATGCCCTGTACTTGGAGGACTCTACTGGGATGGTGATGACTCAAAATACTTCTCAGGGTGATTTATCAAATGTCTAAATAGCTAACATAGAGACACATCCAAAGGATATGAAATCAGATCAGCACCAGCCTGTGAAGGGATCAGCCTGGCCACATGTGTGCACACTGGCTGTTGGATCAGAGGCGCACAGGGTGGTTTGGCCACTAAGCTTCTCTTAGTCTCAGATATGTGAAAAGAGAGTTGACCAGGATACATTTCCCAACCAAATTGTTAGAGAGTAGTCATTCTTCATCTTGGTGTTTGTGAAAAATATCCCACAGGAAGAATGATAGCATTTAAGGAGCACAGCAACTATTCTCTTCCATCCTCTTTTTCACCTTTTGTGCAGAACTTTTCTTGGATATTCTGAGCCTTCCTCCTACAGCTTGGCCATAAGGAGTCAGAAGCTGAGTGAGGCCTCCAGTCTGGTGTAGGTACACATGTGCTTTTTTATTTTCAAATATTCGACATTCAATAGGCTGAAACCACTTTCTCTCACCATGAAAGAGTCCTGGAAAGCAGTCCTGCACACTCCCTTGGGACGTTTCTGGTCCATGTTTTCAGTGTATGGCGGGGAAGTGGCAAACACATCTGCTGAATTGGGAACAGGGAACAAGGAACTGATCGTGTTGGGAATGGGCCACTTAAGTGTCACTCCTTTTGGAAAATCCAAGAGTGAGTTTATTTGGCCTAAAAGAAATGAATTTGTCTGTAGATTGCCAAAGCCCCATGGCATCAGGCAGATGAATCTATGATAGGATTACTTTTTTAGAATCTAGTAGATGTCTATGTTTCTGTGTTTCTGTTGCTTGAGTCCACCCTTCTAAGAGAATGAACAGTGTCTTCCACACACGAAGAAGGTGGAAGTGACTGCCCTGCACCTGACTCTTGCTTGCTTGAGGAGCACATAACAGCTTCTTTTGCTTTGGGGCTGAACAGAAATGGAAGATTAAAATAATGAAGCAATAAGATTTTTGCTGCTAAAAATGAATTATTTCAGTGACTAGTAAATAATTTTGTTTAAAATTATTTAAACAGAAAGTTTCTGTTTCTGTTTTGTAATATATATGTGTGTATATATACTGCTGTCTCTCAGTTGTGTGTAACTCTGTGACCCCATGGACTGTAGCTTGTCAGGTTCCTCTGTCCATGGGATTCTCCAGGCTAGAATACTGGAGTGGATGGCCGTTCCCTTCCCCAGCAGATCTTCCTGACCCTGGGATCAAACTTGGGTCTCCTGCATGGCAGGCAGATCCTTTACCATCTGAGCAACCAGGGAAATGCAAACTATGTAGAGAAAATCCTAAATATTTCCTAAAATGTAATAAGGTGAGAATTACCTATAATTTAAATAGATAACTCACAATTGCTTTTACAAAATGTATGTTAACTCTCTTATTGAACAACACACTTCACCTAAAAAAGATAAGAATATTTGTATCCATCGGTTCAATACATTGGGTATACCCATCCTGGATACAGTGTAACTGTGAACAACATTTTAGCCTTGGAAAACATTCTAGTTATATTGAAAAGAATCAAGGTCACTCACTGATCTGTAATGCTTTGGCTGTTACAAGGTGCTTTACTTTCTACTTGAAGACTGGCCCAAAGGATGAGTATTGCGAATACCTGGGGGGAAAATAGCGTACATTTAAATCTTTTAAAAAGAAAAGGAAACTGCCAGAAATCAGGGAAAGGACCCCAAGCACGACTTGTTTAAGGGAGTACTGGGAGGCAGGCCAACTCAGACTTGCTTCAGAGGGAAATGGAGTATGGCTTTTCTCCCTATTTTCCTGGACACTAGCACCAAACAACCCAGCCAGATCTGACTGAATTTAGAAAAGACGAAGTACTTCATGTCAATAGGCTCAGTGATTTACTTGAGTTTTTATCCAGTGAAAGCATTAAAATTTCTACAGCCTAAGTGGAAATTGTAGCTCACTGGAAATCACCTAAAATCTCTAGGAGGAAGGCAAGAGGGGGAAGGGTCCACCCTGCATCCGTGCTTTTCTTCTTTCCCAGGGACAGAGCCTGGAGTTATTCCACATAGCCAGAGGTGCACTAAGGCACATTTCTGAGGTGTCCCATTCTCAGGCCTGTGAGAAGGAGCACTCTATGAAAGGTACATGCCTGAGCTTCTCCCTTCCTTCCATCCTCCTGCTGGGAGAATAGCTCTGTGGCCTGGCACAGCAGCAGCCCCCATGGGATGTGAGGCAAGGACAACGGACTTAACTTTCAGGGAACTGAAGCACAAGTCTGGGGCCCTGATGCTCGTGCAGTCACCTCATCCTGGGCCTGTGGGAGAGGCTGCCGGGGCTATCTTTAAACAAGCTCGGCTGAGGTTGGAACCATCCTAGGCGTAGCAGAGCCAAGCCATAACTGGCTTGATGTGACTGCAAATACATGTGGGTCAAAACAAAATAAATATCCCTCGCCTGACTCACAGAAAGACAGCTCACTGTGTTAACTCACTGCTTCCACTGCCATCTGAGCACGGCGGTCTGAGAAGAGGAAATCACAAACTTTGTGACAATAGCAGGCAACAGTAGGGCTTTGCAAAGCAGTTGAGCCTGGTGCCCCTCAGGAATAAGGAGGTATGAGATTCCCCCGACCCCATTTTAAAGGGTATATCCATGCCATGCAAAGAGATGGGCTTATTTCCCTGAAAGTTGTCAGCAGTTTTCCCAGAGCTGGGCTTGCCTTCTGAGAGACGACAGGATGGAGGCCTTTAAGAGATGCAATTTATTTATTTATTTTTTTAAGACATGCAATTTATAACAATTTCTAAAGCATTGTTCTCTATCCCTAAAGGATCTTGCTGTCGTTTCTGCCTTTGCTCTCTCCCTTTCTCCCTCCTCCCTGTCTTACTCTGCAACCTTCCTCTAATCTTTCTACAGTTTTAGCAGGTTGTGGTCACACCTCACAATGACCTTGGCACAGAGCCCTGCCTGCCTGGAACTCCTCTTGGCTGCCTCCCAAACACACAGTGAAGAGCTGTGGTCATCGGGAGGCCCTGGTCTCTTCCTTCCATTTCCTTGGCCATGTACATAAACCATCCGTTTGTATCATTCATCTTGTAATTGAAACTCCCTTGGGTTAAATTCACAGACAGGCTCCGAGCCTCCCTGAACAGGGCATTCTTTCAGATCCTTTGAAGGAACAGGTGAGTCTCCTTGATCTCTGAGTCTTGTATCATTGCAGAGCTTCTTTGATCCTCAAAGCTGTTTTCAGACGGCCAGCTGGGGACTGGAGGGCAGATGCTGGAGCCCCTGACACCTTCCTGGGACAGGTGGGCCTCTAAGGGAGAAGGGACAGTTCCAGGAATTTGTTTGAGGAAACTCAGAATGGAAACAGGACGCTCGCCATCAAGCAGTCAGGGCCCCCAGTACCCCCCTCCCCTCCCTCACCCCCACCCCTACATCCACCCGCTATGGTGCACCCTGAGGGAGAATCAGGGAGAAAAAGCACAGGAGACTGGCCCCAGACAGATGAGGTGCATATCAAAGGAATGACGTCAGTGAACCCAGACTTTTGTATCTTCCCTTGCATAGGAAAGTGCTAACTTCCTTAATTTGAGATATCTGGTTTTCCTTTATTAACAGTAGTCTTTTGGTGTTTCAACTATGTAGTCTTTGCTGCAAAAACTCCTGTGTATCCTGTCTCTTCCCTTACCTCTTTGGAACAGTCTCTCAGAGCAATCTGAGAGGTTACCTCCCAGGCTCAAGTCCTCAATTTCATCTGTCAAATAAAATACAATTCTCGACTTTTAGGTTGCACACTTTTTCAGTTGACAGCACACTTGTAGAAGTTCTGTCCCTTGGGGGATTTTTCTCCCTCTCATTGACTTTTCAAAGTACTTGTTCTAACAGACGAGTCCCTGCTAATTAGATGAGGCTATCCTCCCGTATTTTATACATCATCTAAGTGAAACAGACAATGTACGTTGTCTTGTAGAACAGTCCCAACAGCTCAGTGAGGTTGACACAGATGGGAAAGCTGAGACTCAGAGAAATGAATTGCGTCCAAAGCTGTACAGATAAAACATTGCAGTGCTAGACTGGAGAGTCACATCTGAGTCCAACAACCTCTTTCATGAATTGATCTCTCAACTGACACTACAGGCTTCACTCTGTTAATTGTGGGCAGAATGGTTTTTGTACTTTGCACCATCTAGCTACAAGTATTCTTGTTTCTTACCCAAAATTATACCAACTGAAATATAAAATTATATGTGCCATACATAGAACACAACCTAATATAGAGGTGCAATGGTAGAATGCTACGGGTGGATTAGGACTTTTGGCTAGAGAATTATCTGATTTGATCTGAAAAAAGAGTTGAAAATTGCTTTTTTTTCCTCTCTCTTTTTTTTAGCATTTTAAAGTTAGTTTTACAAATTTATGGTTGCTGGGGGAGGGGGCAGTTAGGGAGTTTGGGATGGGTCATGTACACACTACTATATTTAAGATGAATAGCCAACAAGGACTGATTATATACCACATGGAACTCTGTTCAATGCTATGAGGCAGCCTGGATTGGAGGGCATTTGGGGGAGAATGGATACCTGTGTATGTATGACTGAGTCCCTTTGCTGTTCACCTGAAACTATCATAACATTGTTAATTGGCTATATCCCAATACAAAATAAAAAGTTTAAAAAAATGAAGTTAGTTTTAAAAATGCCTTCATGTGCAGTATTTCAGGTTGATTTTGCATCTTGCAACACTGTGACAGAGGTAAGCCTGGTATTTCCATTCTTATTTTTCGCAGCTGATGTTCACATATGCTGAGGAACTTAATGCTTAACAACTAAGAAACGTAATCTAGATCTCAATCTTCCATTTGTGTACTCCCATTCTAGCCCTTTCATGTACACATTCATTTTTCATTAATCTTACTTTTATATTTTCTACCACGTCTAGGGACTGTCCCCAGCACAGTGAAAACAAAACCTGAGCCAGATCTAGCCTCTTCTTTGAAACAGGTGCATTTTAGAGAGAGGCAAGACTGGTGACAAGATCATCAGAGTGCAGTGTGCTGGATGCTCAGATGGCAATTTGGATATCAGGATGGTATAATCAGTTCGGTAGAGAGAGACTGAAAAGCGTCACTGAGCTTGGGGCATTTTCAGCTGGCCCATGGATGTGTTTGGGCAAAGGAGGTGCTGAATATTTAAATGAAGACCAGCTACAAAGGAACTGGTGTTTGGTGGCCATTGAAAAAGGCCATGTGTTAGGAGATGCAGAGCACTCAGGAAGATGGAGGAGATGAGAACAGTAATGGATAATTCATCCTGAATTGTGATGGGTCATGTGTACATGCCAGGAAATGGTGAAGGCCAGGGAAGCCTGGCGTCTGCAGTCCATGGAGTTGCAAAGAGCTGGACATGACTAAGCGATGGAACAAAAACATGGTGTGCCACACTTAAGGGTCAGCAATTAATCCGGTAAATCTGTGTTTCTCAAACTGAGCTTTACCAAATACTGGAAGCCTATGGACCTATTCTCAGAAATCTGTGAGCACTTTTTGGCTTTTAATATTGATGATATTTAAACATTAAATATCCCACAAGTATGTTCTGGGTGATCTGGAGAACTAACTTGGATGAACTTGACTCAAGTCACACTCACTAAGATTTGTGCTGCCAACCTTTTGTGTTGAGAATAGTGTTCATGCGAAGAATGTCACAACGAGGTCATGAAAAATTTCCAGGGAGTCTGAGTGGAGAAGAGGTGTGTGGAGACCAAGTCATTGCAATGAACAAGGGAGTATTATCTTGGTGATGTCCAAAGAATGCGGGCTCTGCTTGTCAAAACCATAGTCACATTGTGAATGATGTTTTTTGCACAGCCTGTTCTGTTATCGACAGTATCATCACAGTTTATTTGCAGTAAGTGTTGGAGTAACGATTGAAGAATTTTCCCATTTTCCTTGCAGATTTTTATACTAGAAATAAAACATATGCTTAAGTAATAGAACAGTGATTATTGTATTTTTAAGTGAACAAGACAATGAGACTAATTTATCCAAGCATTTAATCAAAGTGACTTTTGAAGATTGCTTACTGGCCTTTTTGATTAACTCTAAGATTACCCTGAACTAATAAACAAATTATTAAGATACTTATTACTCTTTTTTTTTCTCTTCACTCAGTCAGGTTTGACTCTTTGCAGCCCCAAGGACTGTACCCCACCATGGAATTCTCCAGGTAAGAATACTGGAGTGGGTAGCCTTTCCCTTCTCCGGGGGATCTTCCTGACTCAGGGATCAAACTTGGTCTCCTGGATTGCAGGCAGATTCTTCAACATTGGAGCCACCAGGGAAGCCCATTATTGCTCATTAATAACCATTAATATTGAACAAGAATTCTTAATGTTAATATCATTTTTAAAATGTTAAATATTATATAGAATTGAACCCTAGACCATGTTGTCCTCCCAATTATCACTCAGTTGGAATTAAACAGCACCATTAACATTAAATACATAATTTTAGTGTGATGTTGGTTTTATAGCTTTATTTGTATTGTTATGTATTATTATTATTATGAAGCTAGATATGCTTTATAGCTAAACAAGAGTAAAAGAATAGTGTGCTTACACATAATTTTGTGTTTAAATATATTTAAATGCAAAATAAGAATGGCAAGAATGATACAGGACAATCTGAGACAACACTAGAAATGCAAGAACATTATTTTTTCTTTAAAAAGGGATATGATCTAAGATTTAGAAGCAAGTAGGTGGCACATGGTGATGAATCTGCCTGCCAATGCAGGAGTCGCAAGAGATGCAGGTTTGATCCATGGATTGGGAAGATCCCCTGGAGTAGGAAATAGCAACCTCTCTGGTGTGGCAACCCACTCCAGTATTCTTGCTTGGAGAATCCCAGAGATGGCGGAGATTGTTGGGCTGCCGTCTATGGGGTGGCACAGAGTTGGACACAACTAAAGTGACTTAGCAGCAGCAGCAGCAGCAGCTAGTGTTCTTTCCTGGAAAGTTTCATGGACAGAGGAGCCTGGCAGGCTGCAGTCCACGGGGTCACAAACACCTGGACATGACTGAGCACAATCTCACAAGAGGTATATTCTGAAGACTTTTAATACATGACCATATTTCTGTTGCAGGTAGGACATTGATGGCAGTGTGGGCAACACAGAGGGATGGGAAGTTGGAAGGAAGGAGACTAGCTAAGAAGCTGATGCCAGCGGTAGAGTGGGGAGAAGAGAGGCCATTGATAGGGTTTCCTGCAACAGAATAGAACATGTCTGTGACTGGGTGGGTTTTAAGGGTGTTGCTGAGATGGACCTGTGAGAAACAGATTACACACTACACATACACACACACACTCACAGAAACACACATGCTGAACACCTCCTAGCTGAGAAGGCAAAGAGAAAAAGATTGATGAGGGACAAATTGGGTGAGTTCCTTTCAGCTCTAACATTCCATGTGATTCTGTGGTGTAGAAATGACACTGGAGAATTTGTTTTTCCCTTTTGATCATTGCATGAAGCACTTCATATATTTTCTCTAAGGTCTTTCCCCAAATGAGTACTTTTAAAACTTTCAGTCGAAAGTTAGCGATAGGACAGTTCTGGTTCCAGGTAAAATGGAGAAAGTACACTCTATTCCTTCTCTCCCGCTGGATGAAACCAGAACATGAACAGTGTGCACAGAGTGGCTGCCTGAAGAGTCCAAAAAGCAAATGGTAGCAGGCATAATGGGGAAGGGACAAATAGCATGGTGGACCTGGTGGTGAATTCCTTTCCTCCCTCCCTCTGTTCCTTTTTGCCTCCCATAGCTCCCAGTTTGGACCTCAAGGCAACGTGGATCCTGAAATGATGCTCCAGACAAAGACAGGCCGAGAACTCCAAGGAAAGACTGTCATTCTGATCTGAGGAATGGAAAGGAGTAGAGAGAGAGAGAGAAAAGGGAGAAACCCATTTCCCCACTGGGTCCCCCCTCCGTGGCTGCAGCCCCATGGAAGTGGTGGAGTGGGATCTGGGAACACTCGAGGGAGGGAACATTTCTGTCTTCAGAGAGACTCTCTGAAGAGTGTGGGCAACATCTCCAATGTGTGTTTTTTTTTTTCTTTCTGTCCTCTTATAGATAAACTCTTGAGGTAAATAAATATTTCCCTGTTGTCAGACAGGGAAACAAAAACTCTGGCTTTCTAGCCAGAGGGTCAGGAGGGCAGATGCTTGGGAGCTAGAGACTGTGGGTGAAAGTGAGATAGAGGAACTCAAGAAAGTGATGCCTCAACTTACATAGGAACCTTTGGCCTGACTCCCAACCTGAACCATGTGTGGAATCACCCAAAACAGCATCCCAATGTGTTTGAAAACTATGGGGTAGACAACCGCCCCCGAACCCCCGCCAGGATTCAAACTCACTGTTGGGTGATGGAGAGGCAAAATAGACCTGAATAGCATTGCAAAGTCTTCAAAAACTGAACTGACATTAGAACCATAGCTCATAGAAGGCATGTTAGAATATACATTCTGAAACACCTCTGTCCATTGGCTGGCAAAGCAAAAAGCAAAACCCAAATATCCCCAGAGGATTTAAATATGACCCATAGCCTTATAACAATATTCAAAATGCCCAGTATACCATCCCAAATTATTCAGTATGTATAAAACCAGGAAAATCTGACAAATTCTCAATGGAAAGGATGATGAAGGCCAATCAACTCCATTATAACAGGCTCCAAGAAGTCAGAGCAAATACTCTTGGAATGAACAAATGAAAAAAGAGAAAGGCTCAGGAAAGAAAGAGAAATTACTAAAGAACAAAATGGAAATTTTAGACCTGCAAAAGGCAATAACTGAAATTAAAAGAATTCACTAGTTGAGCTCAGTAGAAGGATGGAGGTGACAGAGAAATTGACTTGAAGATAGGTCAATGGAAATTACACTTTTTATACAAGAGAAAATGTTAAAAAGAAATTATCAGAGCCTCTGTTGAACAAGATCTAAAGCGTACCATTTATGTCAGCAGAATCTTAAGAGAAAAAGAGTCCTGTGCAAAAATAATTTGATGAAATGATGCACAAAAACTTCCAAATTTTGGTGAAAGACATAACCTTACAGATTCTAGAAATTAATGAACTCAAGATAAGTTGAAGGAACTCAATCCTAAGCACATTAAAATCAGACCTGAGAAACTGGACAAAAATTTTGAGAGAAGACAGAGAAAAGTAACACGTTATATATGAGGGGAAAGCTTAGAAAGATAGAATATTTTTATCAGATCCAAAGACAGTGGAATAACATTTTTAAAGTACTGAAAGTAAAGTGCTGACAGTTCAGCTGTCGTATCTAGCAAAAGTATCTTTCAGAAGTAAAGGAAGAATAAATACCTGCTCAGATGAAGACAAACTAAGAGAATTTATCACCAGCAGAGTTGCTCTAAAACAACTGTGACGTGTTCGAATTTTCAGGTTTGAAAATTCTTTGTTGATATTCTGTGTATTATAGGATGTTTAATAACATCCCTAGGCCTACATACTGGAGGTCAGTAGACACCACCTTCTTCTAGTTACAGCAAGAGAATATTTCTTCAGATATTGCCCTTTGGAGGGAAATAGGACCCAGTTGAGAACCACTGCTCTAAACTGAATGTTACAGGCAATTTTTCAGTTAAAAGGGAAATGATATTGAGGGAAACTTGAAATTTCAGAAAGAAGAGAAGAGCAGTAACAAACATAAATATATGAGTCAGTACAATAGATAACCTTTCTCCTCCTAAGTTCCTTAAAATAGGTATGACGGCTGAAGGCAAAATCTTTAGGTACAATATATGCCAACAGCAAGATGAGACGAGTAAAAGTGACATGTTAAGTGTTGGTCACTCAGTCGTGTCTGACTCTGCGACACCATGGACTGTAGCCCACCAGGCTTCTCTGTCCGTGGAATTCTCCAGACAGAAATACTGGAGTGGGTAGCCATTCCTTTCTCTGAGGATCTTCCTGAACCAGGGATCATACCCAAGTCTTTGGTATTAAAGGCAGAATCTTTATCATCTGAATGACTAGGGAAGCCCCAGTGAATTCCATCTTCTCTTTGAAATGCATACTGGTAAATTCCCACATTCTACTTGAGGTGGTAAAATATTAATTCTAAGTAGTCTGAACAATTGATATGTTTATTGTAATCTCTATAGCAATCACCTAAAAGACTGTATAAAGAGACATAGTCCAAAACGCAACAGATAAGACTGAAATCTAAAAAACATTCAAATTCTTCAACACACAATATGAAAGCAGAAACAGAGTGGGGGAAAAAAATATGACCCAGCAATCCCACTGCTGGGCATACACACGGAGGAAACCAGAATTGAAAGACACACGTGTACCCCAATGTTCATCGCAGCACTGTTTATAATAGCCAGGACATGGAAACAACCTAGATGTCCATCAGCAGATGAACAGATAAGAAAGCAGTGGTACAAATACACAATGGAGTATTACTCAGCCATTAAAAAGAATACGTTTGAATCAGTCCTAATGAGGTGGATGAAACTGGAGCTGATTATCCAGAGTGAAGTAAGCCAGAAAGAAAAACACGAATACAGTATACTAACACATATATATGGAATTTAGAAAGCTGGTAATGATAACCCTGTATGTGAGACAGCAAAAGAGACACAGATGTATAGAACAGTTTTTGGACTCTGTGGGAGAGGGAGAGGGTGGGATGATTTGGGAGAATGGCATTGAAACATGTATAATATCATATAAGAAACGAATCGCCAGTTCTAGGTTTGATGCAGGATACAGGATGCTCGGGGCTGGTGCACTGGGATGACCCAGAGAGATGGTATGGGGAGGGAGGTGGGAGCGGGGTTCAGGATTGGGAACACGTGTATACCCATGTCGGATTCATGTTGATGTATGGCAAAACCAATACAGCATTGTAAAGCAAAATAAAGTTAAAAAAAAAAAAAAAGAAAGGAAGGAGAAGAAGCCAATAATAAAATGGGAGAACTAAACCCAAACATATCAATGATTACATGAAATGGCCAACACATATCAATTAATAGGAGCTCAAATCCTCTTTAAACATATAAATACAGCTAAATTAGCAGTATGGAAAAATACAAAATGTGCAAAGACTAATACAAAAGAGCTGAAATGGCTGTATTCTTATCAGACAAAGTAGAAGTCAGAGTAAGGTAATTAAGAAGGATAAGGAGGACATTATGTAATGATAGAAAAATCAATTTGTTAAGAAGCCGTGACAATTCTGAAGATGTAGGCACCTAACAAAAGAGCTTTGCATGAAGCAATACTGATAAACCTGAAGGGAGAAATGAACAAATTCCAATTAACGTTGGGGCACTTCAACACTTCTCTTGGTGATTGATAGAACTTGTTAACAGAAAATCAGCAAGTATATAAAAGAAGTGAACAATGGCACAATCAATTTGAACTAATTAATTTTTATCAAACACTTCACTCAACAGCAGTTGAATAGGTATTCTTTTCGGAGTCCCATGTAACAGTCTTCAAGAGAGACAAGATCCTGTGTTGTGAAACAAAACTAAATAAATAGAAATCTTGTAAAGTATGTACTTGGACTATAATTGAGTTAAACTAGAAATCAATAACAGAAAGATTGTCAACAAAAATCCCCAAACACTTGGAAATTAAATAACACACTTCTAAATAGCTCTTGAGTCAAAGAAGAAGTTTCAAGGGAAATTAGAAATTACCTTGAATTGAATGAAATGAAAGATGTAAAATTTTGTGGAGCAGCTAAACTAGTGTATAGAGGAAGTTTATAGCCCCAAATGCCTATAGCAGAGAAGTGGGGTAGGCAGAATAAAGGTCTCCATGGAAACTGTGAGTATGTTATGTTACATGGAAAAGGAGAATTAGTATAGCAGATGGATTTAAGATTGCTAATTGGCTGACATTTGTTTATTTATAATTGATAAACTAGTTTTATTTTTTATTTATTTATTTTTTTTAATTTTAAAATCTTTAATTCTTACATGTGTTCCCAAACATGAAACCCCCTCCCACTTCCCTCCCCATAACATCTCTGTGGGTCATCCCCATGCACCAGCCCCAAGCATGCTGTATCCTGCGTCAGACATAGACAAAATTGAGGTATAGAATTTAAGGTGTGCATTTAAGGGCTTCCCTGGTGGCTCAGAGGGTAAAGCGTCTGCCTGCAATGCAGGAGACCTGGGTTTGATCCCTGGGTTGGGAAGATCCCCTGGAGAAGGAAATGACAACCCACTCCAGTACTCTTGCCTGGAGAACCCCAAGAATGGAGGGCCCTGGTGGGCTACAGTCCATGGGGTCGCAAAGAGTCGGACACGACTGGGCGACTTCACTTTCAAGGTGTATAACATAATTATCTGACTTACATACTTCATGAAAGGATGACCAGGAAACTTATTGTTTAGTGGACATTCATCATCTCATGCAGATACAGAATTTAAAGAAAAAAATTTTTTCTTGTCATGAGAATCCTTAGGATTTCCTCTCTTAGTGACATTCATACATAATATATAGCAATGTTAATTATTTTTACCATGTTATACATTACTTCCCTAGTACTTATTTATCTTCTAACTGAAGTTTGAACTTTTGAACTGCCTTCATCCAATTCCTCCTCTCCCCACCCTATTCTGGAACCACAAATTTGACCTTTGTCTATGAGTTTTATTGGTTTGTTTTTGAAGTATAATTGACTACAAAGCTATGTCAATTCCTGGCGCACAAGATTCAATATTTCTATACATTTCAAAATGATCACCATGATACATTTAGTTACAATCTGTCATCATACAAAGATGTTACATAATTTTTGACTATGTTCACCATATTGTACATTTCACACCCAGGACTCATTTATTTTGTAACTGAAAAATTATTCCTCTAATTTCCATCACCTATATCTCTTGTTCCCCGCCACCCCAGCCCCACTGAGCTCCCTAGAAACAACCTGCTTATTCTCTGATGTGTTTTGCTTTGTTTGTTTATTTGTTCTGTTTTTTCAGTTCAGTTCAATTCAGTCACTCAGTCATGTCTGACTCTTTGCGACCCCATGAACCACAGCATGCCAGGCCTCCCTGGCTGAACTCCCAGAGTTCACCCAAACTCATGTCCATTGAGTTGGTGGGGCCATCCAACCATCTCATCATCTGTCGTCCCCTTCTCCTCCCGTCCTCATTCTTTCCCAGCATCAGGGTATTTTCAAATGAGTCAGCTCTCTGCATCAGGTGGCCAAAGTATTGGAGTTTCAACTTCAACATCAGTCCTTCCAATGAACACCCAGGACTGATCTCCTTTACGATGGGTTGGCTGGATCTCCTTGCAGTCCAAGAAAATCTCAAGAGTCTTCTCCAACACCACAGTTCAAAAGCATCAATTCTTCAGCGTTCAGCTTTCTTTATAGTCCAACTCTCATATCCATACATGACTACTGGAGAAACCATAGCCTTGACTGGATGGATCTTTGTTGACAAAATAATGTCTCTGATTTTTAATATGCTATCTAGGTTGGTCATACGGAGAAGGCGATGGCACCCCACTCCAGTACTCTTGCCTGGAAAATCCCATGGATGGAGGAGCCTGGTGGGCTGCAGTCCATGGGGTCACGAAGAGTCAGACATGACTGAGCGATTTCACTTTCACTTTTTACTTTCATGCATTGGAGAAGGAAATGGCAACCCACTCCAGTGTTCTTGCCTGGAGAATCCCAGGGACGGGGGAGCCTGGTGGGCTGCTGTCTCTGGGGTCACGCAGAGTCGGACACGACTGAAGTGACTTAGCAGTAGCAGCAGGTTGATCATAACTTTCCTTCCAAGGAATAAGTGTCTTTTAATTTCATGGCTGCAATCATCATATGCAGTGATTTTGGAGCCCCCCAAAATAAAGTCAGCCACTGTTTCCACTGTTTCCCCATCTATTTGCCATGAAGTGATGGGACCAGATGCCATGATCTTAGTTTTCTGAATGTTGAGCTTTAAGCCAACTTTTTACTCTCCTCTTTCACTTTCATCAAGAGGCTCTTGTGTTCTTCTTCACTTTCTGCCTTAAGAGTGGTGTCATCTTCATATCTGAGGTTACTGATATTTCTCCCAGCAGTCTTGATTCCACCTCTTGCTTCATCTAGCCCAGTGTTTCTCATAATGTACTCTGCATATAAGTTAAATAAGCAAGGTGACAATATACAGCCTTGATGTACTCCTTTTCCTATTTGGAACCAGTCTGTTGTTCCATGTCCAGTTCTAACTGTTGCTTCCTGACTTGCATACAGATTTCTCAAGAGGCAGGTCAGGTGGTCTGGTATTCCAATCTCTTTCAGAATTTTCCACAGTTTATTGTGATCCACACAGTCAAAGTCTTTGGCATAGTCAATAAAGCAGAAATAGATGTTTTTCTGGAACTCTCTTGCTTTTTCCATGATCCAGCAGATGTTGGCAATTTGATCTCTGGTTCCTCTGCCTTTTCTAAAACCAGCTTGAACATCTGGAAGTTCATGGTTCACGTATTGCTGAAGCCTGGCTTGGAGAATTTTGAACATTACTTTACTAGCTTGTGAGATGAGTGCAATTGTGTGGTAGTTTGAGTATTCTTTGGCATTGCCTTTCTTTGGGATTGGAATGAAAACTGACCTTTTCCAGCCCTGTGGCCACTGCTGAGTTTTCCAAATTGCTGGCATATGGAGTGCAGCACTTTCACAGCATCATCTTTTAGGATTTGAAATAGCTCAACTGGAATTTCATCACCTACAGTAGCTTTGTTCATAGTGATGCTTCTTAAGGCCCACTTGACTACACATTCCAGTATGTCTGGCTCTAGGTGAGTGATCACACCATCATGATTATCTGCGTGTTGAAGATCTTCTTTATACAGTTCTTCTGTGTATTCTTGCCACCTCTTCCTAATATCTTCTTAATATCTTTGTTTTTTAGATTCCCCATTTAAGTGAAATATACAATATTTCTCTTCCTCTGGCTTCTTTTACTTAGTATAATAACCTCTAGGTCCATCCATGTTGTCAAACAGCAAGATTTCAAGTTTTTATGACTAACACATCATTGTATGTGAAATATGTATACACACACTCTGGCATGTGTCCAGAATAAGAAGGACCTTGTCCAGCCTCGAACATCCTCAGGATGCTTGAGCCCCATATTCAAATGTTTTCAGCGAAAGGTTTGTCATCTTGAGGCCGCTGAGGTGGTTCTCCCCCGTCCCCAAGGAGCAGGCCGGCCCTCCTGTCCTGGTCTTCCTGTTGTGCCTCAGGGAGCTGTGCAGACGATCCTGCAGGTCTGCTCCGTCTCCTTTCTTTCCAGCAGGCCTCGTTCTCGGTCCCTGCTGCCCTGCCTCTCCACACTGGGTGCTTGGGTTGCATGTGTGAGGTTTCCTTTGTGGCAAGGTGAGCCATGTGTTGAGGGTCCACCATGTGCTGTGTCTGGCTCAGAAAGCCCTCCCTGTGGCCCCTGTGCTCTGAACCATGAAGGCAGGGAGGGAGCTGTTCCATCCGGGATGAGAAGACTAGATGACCTTCTTGCAAATAGAACTCTGCCTCTTCTAAATGCAGTGCAAAGTTCCCAGCATCTATTGGCAATACAAGGATTTCATGTCATTTCAGTAATAAGTGAGCATATGTATGCAAATTTTTAGAACTGGTACTAGAAGTTGAGGGGCTTCCCAAGTGGTGCAGTGGTAAAGAATCTGCCTGAATGCAGGGGCCCCGGGAGATGTGGGTTCAATTCTTGGGTCTGGAAAATGCCCTGGAGTAGGAAATGGCAGCCAGTGTTCTTGCCTGGAAAATTTCATGGTCAGAGGAGCCTGGTGTGCTGCAGTCTATGGGGTCACAGAGTTGGACACAACAGAATGACTGAGCATACATACACACACACAGACACACACACATCGCACCTTTTTTATCCATTCATCTATTTGGTAGTTAGGTTGCTCCCATATCTTGGCTCTTGTAAACAGTGGTACAATGAAGATGGGATGCATATGCCTTTTCAAACTAGTGTGTCCATTTTCTTTGGATAAATACCCAGAATTGGAATTTCTGGACCACATAATAGTTATATTTTGAATTTTTTGAGGAATCTCCATGCTGTTTTCCACAGTGGCTCTACGAATTTACATTCCCACCAACAGTGCACAAGAATTCTCTTTTCTCTACATCTTCACCCACACTTGTTATTTGTTGTCTTTTTGATGATAGCCATTCTGGCAGGTGTGAGGTGATATCTTTTGTTATTTCCGTTAGCTTTTCCCTGGCCACCTCATATGAAGAGTTGACTCATTGGAAAAGACCCTGATGCTGGGAGGGATTGGGGGCAGGAGGAGAAGGGGATGACAGAGGAGGAGATGGCATCACTGACTCGATGCACATGGGTTTAGGTGAACTCCGGGAGATGGTGATGGACAGGGAGGCCTGGCATGCTGTGATTCATGGGGTAGCAAAGAGTCGGACACGACTGAGCGACTGAACTGAACTGAACTAAACTGATGATTACTGATGTTGAGCATCTTTTCTTATGCTTATTAGTCATCTGTACTACTTCTTTGGAAGAATGTCTATTCAGGTCCTCTGCCCATTTTTTGATAATCAATTGAATGTAAAATAGAGAGACCATCCTGGATTATCCAGGTGGCCCAATGCAATCCAGTCCTTATAAGTGGAAGAAGACAAAATAGAGAGAACCAGGGAAATGGGAGCTTAAGAGAGATGACCCGACATCACTGGTTTTGAAGATGGAGAAAAGCATCATGAGTCAAAGGATGGGAGTGCCCTCTGGTATTTGGGAAAGGCAGATCATCCCCTAGAACAACCAACAGGAAGGTGAGCCTGCCAACACCTTGATTTTAGCCCAGTGAGACACATTCCAGCCTTCTGGCCTTTAGAAGTGTGAGACCGCAGATTTGTACTGCTTTAGCCACTAAGTATGTAGTTGTTACAGAACCTTAGGAAACTAATATGAGAGTCAAACAGATGACTTTTGTTTTAATCTGAAGAAAGTAGAAAAAGACAAGCAAATAAAATGCAAATCAGGGGTAGAAATAAAGCAACGAATAAAAGTGGAGAGATCAACTAAACTGAAAGCAGAAAGATAATAGAGAAAATCAATGAAAATAAAATATGTATTATAAAAGTTTAGTTACACTGTTATTGAGCCAATGGACCATTGCTGGATTCTTCCTCATTGCTCGTGACACTTTGAGTTGTATATTCTGTTCCTTGCAACCAAATGCATCTAAATTCAACATGTTATGAGACAAATGCCATCCCTCACGAGGCAGGTATAGAATGTTAACAAGTTATTTCTACATGTAATATACCCAGGGATACCTTCCTTAGATAAAGTGCTGAGTAACTCTTAGCTCTGATGGGCAAAGCAATAAATGTTCTTAAAATCTTTGCAACTGAAAATTCACATCTCCCCAAACATTATATTATAAGTAGCCATAAGGCATGGTTTAATTATACTCTGTGTATATGAGGCACTGGGGCTTCCCCAGTGGCTTACCAGTAAAGAGTCTGCCTGCAATGCAGGAGAGAAAGGAGATGTGAGATTGATCCCTAGGTCAAGTCAGGAAGCTACCCTGGAGGAGGGCAAGACAACCCACTCTAGCATTCTTGCCTGAAGAATCCCATGGAGAGAGGAGCCTGGTGGGCTACAGTCCCTTTGACTGCAAAAAGTCAGACACCACTGAAGTGACTGAGCACATATACAATGCATTAAAAAAAAATCGCATTAAATCAGTGTTCAAAAAAAAAAAAAAAAATCCAGACTCCAAGCATCTTGTATTACCCGGTTACTATGCTACAATGAATTTCAAGTTATAAAATACAGGGTTCTTAGCAAATCTTTGGAATACAATTTATTTTCACTATGTATAATATTATTAAATAAGAAACATTATATAGGATTATGACAGAAAGACTCCAAGGAAGAGGCCAGTCCCTCAAGAACAAGGGAAAGAAAGAAACTGATCACTATCCTAACTTGATTTGTTGGTGGGAGGGATGATAATCATTCATTAATATTGAAAATTCTGGAAATAATTACACTTTCAGAGAGTTGATGAGTTGAATGTTGGACTGGTGTTTGCAATACTGGTGGTGTTTAGTGGAGAGGGGGGATAACCAGGACTGGGACTAGGGGAGAAGGTCTAGGTTGAATATTCACATCTAGACATCATGAGAGTAAGATGGGTTACAGATACTAACCAGGGAGTTCGTAGAGGACAAGGACTGGACAGCTGGGAGAATGTCTTCATTTACGGGGGAAGCAGAGAAAGATGCCAAGGGGACTGAAATGGAAGGTAAGAAGGATGACTTCATGCAAGTCAACAGGAAAGGAATTTTGAGAAGGCAGCAGAGGTGCCAGCGCTGAATGCCAGGGAACATGAATTTTCATGGATTCAGATCAAGGTCTCAGATCAAGGTCTTGGACAGGACAAATACAGGTGAGCAGAGCTTGCGGGGCTGGACATTTGGAGTGGTGTGTGTCTGTGTGTTGGGGAGTGGGGTTTCCATGGTGGGTATGGTTCAGAGTGGAGATCACTCTGGAACCACCGAGAGTACACGGCAGGTGAGGGGAAGATATGCTTTGTGCTAATGTGCAGTGACTGAGCCTGAAAGGTGTTGGAGGACCTGAAGGCTGGGTTGGGCAGGTGACAGAGAGGGTGGGAGGTAAGGGCATGGAAGACTGAAAGCACGGGCAGTAGAAGGGACAAGCAGGTGGTGAGACCCTGTGTGACACGGTAAGATGGGGAGCCGAGTGGTCTGCGTCAAGAGGGAGGTAGAGAAATTAACTCTGAGCATGGAGGAACCACTCTTTCTTAAAAGAAAAATGATTATGGGGTACCAGGGATAATGGCACAGTCGTGGCTTGGGGATGGCATGGAGGTTTGCTGGCACATTCAAAATAGCTGGCTTTTAGATGTATCTTCCAGAGTTTCCCTCCAGATCCCCAGAGGCCTGCGAATGGAAGGGGTCCATGGCGGGCTGGGAGAAGTTGCAGCCCCTCCCTCTCCTCTTGCCATTCTGATCCTGAAGTGCTCAGCCATCTGAGTTAATCTCTAATGAGAGTCCCTTAGAATCATTCTTGCAGGAGGAATGCTCAGTCGCTTAGTCATGTCTCTTTGCAACCCTATGAACTACAGCCTACCAGGTTCCTCTATCAATGGGCTTTTCCAGGCAAGAAAACTGGAGTGGGTTGCCATTTTCCACTCCAAGGGATCTTCCCTACCAAAGGATCGAACTGAGTCTCTTGTATTGGTAGGCGGATTCCTTACCACTGAGCTACCAGTGAAGCTCCTGCAGGACAAATAGTTGGTTTGTTCATTTCTGAAACAGTTGGTCTGGTCACTTCCGTTTTTATACTGTTTGGGGAGAAACTGAGTCCTGGAGACTTCAGATGACCTGTGGGGCAACCAGGGCTCAGCTTAAGTCATCGTAGGCGCTCCTGACAGATCTTCAGTTGTGGGCACATTTTCAATACTTAGGCCAAACACAGGCCTCTATGTTTGGTGTGTAGGTAACACTTGCTTTGATTCGCCATGTAGCAGTTCAGGGAGGACACTTGGCTGATGTGCTCATCCTTGGAGTAGGGAAGGCTTTGGGAGAGTTGGTGTCTTCTAGGCCATTTCTTCCCCAGTCCCCTACCTGACTCTTCTTCTGCCTTGGGCGTTTTAGCCTCAATTATTCCCACCATGCTGTCTACTGAGCACCTATGAAGAAAAGAATCCTTCTAAAGCCTCATTCAAGGGATGGTTAAGGAGTTTGGGATCGACATGTACACACTCCCATATTTAAAATAGATAACCAATGAGGACTTACTGTACTGCACAAGGAACTCTGCTCAATGTTATGTGGCAGCCTGGATGGGAGGGGAGCTTGAGGAAGAATGGATACATGCACGCGTATGGTTGAGTCCCTTTGCAGTCCTCTTCAAACTATCATAACGTTAATCAGTTATACTCTAATACAAAATAAAGCCTCATTTGATTCTTTTGCTTGGTGGGGGTACTGTGAGGTTCAGCCCTAGGGGGCCCAAGTGGAGGAGCCTCTGGCTGACCTTGACTGGTGGTTCCCAGATACAGTACTAGGAGAACTGGCAGCATCCCTGGAGAATGTGCTAGAAATAGAAATCCTCAGCCTTCCTCCTCCTAATTGAGAGAGGAATTCCAGGGTGGGCCCACTAGGCTCAACTCCAAGAACCACTTGCTGACACCAACCTGTTCAATTCAATGTCTGCTTTCGCTCAGTGTCAACCAGGCAGACATGTGGACCCCACCTCCCCCCGCCCCAGAGAGTAGCCCTGTGGGATTACAGGTGGGCCTTACCATCATTACTCAGAAATTGTCCCTTTAAAAAGTATGGCCCCTCCTGGTCCTGGCCTGTCTTTTTGAGAATTGGGGAAAGAAATACAGGAATGAAATAAGTGGAAGGGATGGAGGAGGAGAAAACACAGTTCCTGGAGCAATAAAACCTCGAAAACTGCTGTGGGAAAATTTCCCAGTCATGGTGGATTAAAAACACGCGTCCAGATGAGCCGCCCTAAGTAGCAAAGAGCGGCTGAGAGCAAAGCGGAACATTAGGAACTCTGGCTGCGGTTGGCCACCAAGGTCTCCTCACACATCTGTCAGGGATCCTGAACTGATGTGGCCTGCTTCCAACCTGCAAACTGCGTGTGCATGCCACACACACACACGCACATGAGCAAACACACATACAGATGTAGATACACACATGCACACTCTGATATACACAGGCACGTGCATGTACACACAGAGACACACATGCACACACACATGTGCAGGCACACACACATATACACATGCACACTCAGATACACACAGACACACACATGTGCTGCTGCTGCTGCTGAGTCCCTTCAGTCATGTCCGACTCGGTGCGACCCCATAGATGGCAGCCCACCAGGCTCCCCCATCTCTGAGATTCTCCAGACAAGAACACTGGAGTGGGTGGTCATTTCCTTCTCCAATGCATGAAAGTGAAAAGTGAAAGTGAAGTCACTCAGTCGTGTCTGACTCTTAGCGACCCCATGGACTGCAGCCTACCAGGCTCCTCTGTCCATGGGATTTTCCAGGCAAGAGTACTGGAGTGGGGTGCCATTGCCTTCTCTGCACACATGTGCAGGCACACATATATACACTCTCATACACACAAACACACACTCATGGATACCTACACAAACACACAGATACACACACACAGACACACAAATGGGCAAAGACCAGTTCTGGGGCTCCCTTTCTAGCTCAGCTGAAGGCTTTTATCAAAACGAGTGCTGCCTCTCTCATCCGTCAGTCTCTGCCCAGGCTCTTCAGCACCCCAGGGCCACCAGGGGTGGGGGTTTACAAGGGAAAATCGAAGCAGGACACTGCATGCAGTGTCATCTGTGGGCTTGGTGGCACTGCTCTCCAGGAGGTGTGGTGACAGAGGCCAGCTGTCACTGGAACTCAAGAGGTGGCAGGAAAGGTGCCTTGCGTGTGATGAAGGTGGAGTCAGTCCTGGGGAGCGAGAAATCCTGGAAACTCTCAGCAGCGTCCAGGGGATTCTGGGTGGTGAAAGAGCCCCACACTTGGGCTGGTCTCTACAGAGCCTAGTGAGGGCATTCGGGCAGGCAGTCAGGCGTTTTTGGTGTCTGGGAAGATGGTGCACTCACATTTCCTGCAGAGCTCTGTAGTGCTACAGAGCAGAGGTGGCAGCATTTGGAAACTTCGAGAAAGAGCTTCGTGGTTTCATGCAGGCAGCTGGGGTTGACAGTGGTGGGAGTGCATGCTACTTACAGAAGACACAGCAGGCGGCTGAAGCCTGAATTCAGGCCCACGCTTCTGTGTATTCCCCTGGTCTCTGCAGTTGTGCATGTTAGATTTTAGATTAGTCTAAGTGGATAAAACAAGGAGGCTTAATATTAACTGGTAAATCTTGAAATCCTCTAAAGGTTTCTGTGGGGTGTGACTCTTAGTAGCAAGTGACTGTTACCAGGCTGTAATTTTCAGTTCTGTGTGAAGGAATACTCCTTCCCCTTCTGTAGGTTCTGCTCTTCACACATTGAGCGAGCTCTCTGAAGGAGCAGGGTGCCACCCTGGCATTATCTAGACTATGAGGCCATCCCACCCTGAACAGGGGCAGGGCTAGAATTGATGAGGACCGGGTAAGGTGGGTGAGGGCTCTAGGGTGCCCTGAAGGCCTTGTGAGCAAGAAGCCAGGCCAGGATCTTGAGACCACGGGGTTTTGCTTTCTACTCAACTGATGTTGAAACCTTGGAGAGGATTCCAGAATGAACCATAAGATTCTTTCTATATCCTTCAGCCAGAGTTTCCTGTGATAACCGTTAAATGCCCATGAAAAAAGTGCAAGAGAACAGGGGTCTTGGTTCTCAGAAGCCTGGGGTCTCAGCCTGGCCGTGGCTGGGCTGCTCCATCTCTGAGACAAAGTCTCCAGCTTCTCCTAGTTCTAGAATGTATTCTTCTACAAACACAGGGGCTCCATGGAGCCCCACAACCTCAATTCTTTTTGAAATTCAACTCCTTTGTGTGGAGAGTCTGGTAATTGCCCTGGGCAGAGTCTGGGAGGATTCTCAGTTTTAGTCTTATTCTAAAACTTCAGTTCAGTTCAGTTGCTCAGCTGTGTCCAACTCTTTGCAACCCCATGTACGGCAGCACACCAGGCCTCCCTGTCCATCACCAATTCCCAGAGTTTACTCAAACTTATGTCCATTGAGTTGGTGATGCCATCCAACCATCTCATTCTCTGTTGTCCCCTTCTCCTCCTGCCTTCAATCTTTCCCAGCATCAGGGTCTTTTCCAATGAGTCAGTTCTTTGCATCAGGTGGCCAAAGTATTGGAGTTTCAGCTTCAGCATCAGTCCTTCCAATGGATATTCAGGACTGATTTCCTTTGCAATGGACTTGTTGGGTCTCCCTGCAGTCCAAGGGACTCTCAAAAGTCTTCTCCAACACCACAGTTCAAAAGCATCAATTCTTTGGTGCTCAGCTTTCCTTATAGTCCAACTCTCACATCCATACATGACTACTGGAAAAACCATGGCACTGACTAGACGGACTTTTGTTGGCAAAGTAATGTCTTTGCTTTTTAATACTCTAAGTTGGTCTAGTCAAGGCTGAACTGAACTGAACTGAACTGAACTGAGGTTGGTCGTAACTTTTCTTCCAAGGAGTAAGCATCTTTTAATTTCATGGCTGTAGTCATCATCTGCAATGATTTTGAGTTAGTGTTCTCAATTTGTTTCTTTGACTGCTTTTGTTATTATAATCACACCTAATGGCCTGCCTCAGAGAATCCTGCCCCTCTGCGACTGTTTAGCTTAAGTGCCTTTGTTCTGAACCCTGTTCACCTGTGAATGCCAAAAAGGGAGAAATTAACATATCCCCCTGCCTGAGACTTGCCATTCTAGGAGATACCTGCAAGATTAAATGGCCTTTTACTTTGTTTCCTCACCTCCGCTCATCTCTGATCCATAAAATAACTTGGCATCCAGACCCCAACAAGATGCTTATTTTAACATTTTAGTCTGCCATCTTCTCTTTCAGCCAGCATTTCGAATAAAGCTGTTTTCCTTGCCTCAAAACCTTGCTTCTCTGATTCATGTAGCGAGGAGAGCGAGCTTGGACTTGGTAACATTAGGAGTAAAAATGGTGACCCTGAAGGGTTATGGAGTACCCTGAATTTAGTTTTATTACCCGCTTGAGATGATGGCTTCCTACCTCACTTTGCTGTTGGGGGCATACACGCTGGATCATTTAACCCGACTTCTTTGGCTGGGGTTCCTCCAGGCTCACACACAGTGGGTGGCTGACCTCAGGTTGGGGCAGTCATTCTTCAAGTCATCAGCACAGCAGCTGACGACTCATCCATGTGGGCATCTTGCTGGGAGGGAAGAAAGGACCCAGCCCTGTAGGGCAAACTCTTCACAGGATGGAGGTCGATGTTGGGTGGTGGATCTGTTCTGGTAACTCAGGACTGACTCTGCAGCCTCCTTCAAAGTGTGAAGCAGAATTGGGTATCCCTGAAGTGAGTTGAGGTGGGCTTTCCAGACACTGCAGGTCTCAGGGCTGGCTGAGCAGAGTGTGGGCTTCAGGAAAAGGAGGGTCTGATGGGAATCCCAGGGGTGGGTAGTTCTGGCAGGGGTCTGGGGAGTGAGAAGTTTGTGCTGCCTTCCCCTTGGTAGATTTTCCTGTTTCTACCAGGCTCAAGGTTCCTCAGGGCCCTCCCTGGGCCATTCTGGAAAGGTGGATGTGTTAGGCTGTCATAACAAAGCACCACAGATGGTGTGGCTTAAATAACAGAAATGTGTTTTCTCAAAGTCTTAAAGTCTGGAAGTCCGAGATCAAGGCATGAGCAAGGCTGGCTTCTCCTGAGGCCTCCCTCGCTGGCTTGGAGACGCTGTCAACATGTCACATGGCCTTCCCTCTGTGCGTGTCCTCATCTCCTGTCCTCATAAGGACACCAGACATGCTGGATTAGGGCCCACCCTCATGTCCTCATCTTACATTAACCCCCTCTGTAAAGGCCCTGTCTCCAAACACAGTCACAGTCTGAGGTCCTGCAGGTTAAGGCTCCAGCATATGGATTTTGAGGGATGTCCTTTCAGCCCATAATGGTGAGTGGGCCTGTTTGAGAGCGTGCCTGTCCCCTCTCTCCTCCAACATTCAACTCTGCTCTCAGAAAGTGCCTGATCTAAATCTCCCCAGAGAGAGAGAGACAGTGAGAGACAGAGGCAGAGAGACAGAAGTGCCTGGCTTCCACCCCGTGCCGTGTGCTCAGAAGAAAACCTGTTTAAAGGGAAGCAGATGGTCCCTGCACTCCTGATCTTGCACCGAGTCTGTTTAATACAATTGACCTTGGCTGTGCACTCGCCCTTAGCCCACCGTGTCACTCAGCCATGATCGAGGCTCTTACTGCTCTGACAGTTTCTCAGAGGGTCCCCAGCAGGATGCAGCTGTGTCAGCCCAGGGCTCTCACCCGCTCTTTCACATCTGCCTCATGGCCTCTGGGTTTCCTCCCTCTCCTTCCCCACTTCCCCACTTTCCCCAGCATCCAGACTCATGTCTCAGAGGGCTTTCGGGGGATCCAAAGTAAGACGGTGTGGACCAGGGATGTCATGCGCCCCCATCATGGCTGTGAACTATGGGGAAGCATTTGTTTACGTCCCTCACTGATAGTATCCTTTGGCCCCCAGTTGGCACTGAGATGTCACTGCTGTGTTACCTGCCTCTGTGCCCTGCTATTGAGGGTGACAAGGAGAGTGGGGTTTGTGGTACTAACTGGAGTTTCAACCCATATGCAGCACACACGGGAAATGACCAGAGGGGCCCACTGACAGCAGATGAAGCATAACGTGCTTTCTCTCTCTCTTTTATTTTCTTTTTTTCCTAATTCATTTTTTATACAAAAAATGTGATAAAATGTACATATGGTAAGATTTACCATCGTACGTATACAGTTCCGTGGCATCAAATGCATTCACATTGTTGTACAATGGGGTGATGACCACCATTTATCTTTGGAACTCTTTTCATCTCGGGAAACAAACATGTGTCACCATTCAGCACTAACTCCTGACCTACTGCATAGCACAGGCAACTATACTCAGTATTTTGTAATAACTTATAAGGGAACAGAATCTGAAAAGGAATTCAGATTTCCTTTTGTGTTGCATCCCTGAAACTAGCATGATACTGTAAGTCAATTATATTTCAATTAAAACAAAAATCACTAAATCCTCCTTCCCTCCTCCCCCCAGCCCCTGGCACCCACCATTCTACTTTCTGTTTCTGTGAATTTGATTATTCTACACCTCTCCTATTAGTGGTATCATATAGTATTTGTCCTGTTTCTGGTTTCTTTCCTTAGCATGATGTCCTCAAGGTTCATCTATGTGGGAACCTGTGTTTTTAAAGCTGAATAATATTCCATTTTGTGGATATACCACATTTTGTTTATTTATTTGTTTTTCAATGGATATTGGGGTTGCTTCCACTTTTTGATTGTTGTGAATAATGCTGCTATGTACACTGGGTGTTCAGACAGTTCTTTGAGACCATGCATTCAATAATTTTTGGTCAATACCTAAAAATAGAAATGTTGGATCATATGGGAGTAAAATGTGCTTTTAATAATTTTCAAAGATTGCAAATATCAAGAGTATCTGCTGGGTCACAAATACATCTTCAGGTAAAGGATCTGTGGACATTAGTATAAGAAAAGCCACTTGTCCAGGTTTAGTTTCCCACCGAAACAGACCCAAGATGGTGGCTTGGGTGCAGAAGTGGGATGTGATCCTGTGAGGGTGGAAAAGTAAGCCCCCCACCAGGGAAGGCCCAGAAACAAAGTGGGGGCCCACTACCTGATTACACTACTGCGTGCAGTCCTGCCTTTGCTCCGTGTTTGGGTGACTTGGGGAGACTCCTGGGTGACCAAGGAGAGGTGCTTCCCCCAGGCAAGGAGGGCTCTCATTGTCTCAGGGAATCCTAGCAAGACCGACTGTCTGTGGGCTGTTTATCATCACCATGCACTGAGGTTCAAAACAGGGCAGTGACAGATACTGCTCCCGAGAAAAACCTGTTTGTTCCAAACAGTGGCTCTGTTTGCTCTTGAATAGTAATCATATTGATGCCAAATTGGCATGCAATATTACTTATGCTTTAGTCAAAATCATGTTCTACATGGAAGTTAATTTGAAAGATTCCAGTGACACGGGTGACCCAACAAACATTTCTTTTAAAAGGAAGCTCATAAAGGCTCAGAATCATTTCCATTCCATTCTCATGAGGTGCACGACTCCCACAGTCATACATGACCTTGTTTTTAAACAGTCGTTTGAAATAAACAATGATAACTCAGTGGTTTAAAAAAAAAAGACCAAGAATCAGCTCTAGAGTTATCACAGCTTTGTCCTTCTATGGGTACTTACAGCAACGGTGAACTCTCAGGTATAAGTGCAGATTTTAGTGGATTTGTTTCATTTCAAGATTATTTTTGATATTTTTATCATAGAAAACATACCTGTAAATATACACGTTCTCATATCCCTGACTCATGTTCTCACTCTGAAATGGGTCCTGGGCCTGGGCAGAGGTGCCTGGTGTCCGGTGTTTTTTCATGTGGAGGATGAACTCATAGCCGCAGCAGAGGGGGGCCTGGCTGTTAACGACGATTGCCTTAGGGCGAGATGAAGCTGCTCCTGTTTCGAAAGGACATTTCTGTCTGTGAAGGAAGATAAGGGGACTGCCTGTGTGAGGGCACCTGGGAGCAAGTCAGGACCCTGACACCCCAGAACTGCCCACCCTGGGGTGTTATTTTGCTGATGACTCAACCTGGATATTTTTATGTGATTATATTTGTTTCTTTGAGAAATGGATTATTTACTGCCATTCTTGTAAACGAGAATGTCACAGTCATTAGAGACTGCAGCCCTCCAATGTGAGCCACCTACCCTCTTAGGTCACAAACAGTTTTCAGTCACTTTCGGCCACGAGCACAGTTGATCTGGAAAGACTGAGCATGTGTGGCTCAGGATGATTAGACTGTAAACTTGAGGTAGCATCTCATCTGATCCTGGGTAAGCTGATCCTCCGCAACCTCCGAACTTGCTAGATGTTTCCGGAATCTCCAGGGTAAGGGTGGCTGGAGAGAGAAAATGGATGGAAGAACCCTGCTGGGGGTCAGAGGCTCTCTGCTGTTCCATCTCTAGGCCCCTTGAATGTGCTCTGGGTAGATTTGGTTTCCAGTGGCTCCTAAAGCCCCTGCGGTATAGGTGACCTGTGGAATTTCAGGCCTCTGTGCCCCTCCCCTTCCACCAGTGTGGAGGACAGCCCCTCTGTCTCTCACCTTGTAAGTTTCCTTGGTGAGGGACTCAGACCCAGGCCATAGTGTCCTGACTGTAGACAACACTTGTCATGCTCTCAGAGTGGTCCTTCTGGGCCTAGGATCCGGCAGTGTCACTCTCCCTCACCCATTAGGCACCCCAAGGCATTTTGAATTCGACTTGCACAATTTTAATTGCATGAGCCATTTTGGAAAGCAAACAAAAAACTTTACCCTTGATCTTCCCTCCCACTTATTTTTTATTCATTTATTTATTTTTATTTTTTTTAGAAATCTAGGGAAGGGCTTTGAAGTGTCCTAGAGCCTTGCGGTGGGAAGGGGTGGAATTCCTCTGTCTGGGCTCAGCAGGCTTCTCTGTCAGGAGCAGATGGATTGGGGCACCCGCAACAATAGCAGCAAATGCAGCCCAGTCCTCTCCTTTGATGTGCGAAGATTAAACATCGTGTCAAGTGAGCGCTGGAAGCTGGACTGAAATGTGATAATATGGAAGCCTGATACCTTAGGGCCAAAGCCTTATAAAGATAAAAATCAGATTATTAATGACAGTTTCCAGTTTGAAAAAAAAAAAAGCCTTAAGATGTGTTTGATCAGCAGGTTCCAGGCAGACACCCCTGCTTGCGAACACATGCAGACCACATGCTTGCAAATGGAAAAGACCCAGGCTGGAAAGCAAAGGCTTTGGGAGCAGACTGGCCTGGAGAGCTGGGAGTCCGCATT
Organism: Capricornis sumatraensis; assembly: GCF_032405125.1. Taxonomy (NCBI): domain Eukaryota; kingdom Metazoa; phylum Chordata; class Mammalia; order Artiodactyla; family Bovidae; genus Capricornis; species Capricornis sumatraensis. The sequence goes on along the minus strand of NC_091074.1, from coordinate 97,311,182 downwards.
GCCTCCACAGGAGGTTTGGCGAGAAGCCAGGGCCACTACCGAGAGGCCACCCCTCCAGGCGTGTCGCTCTCTGAGGGTGCCTGTGCTCTCTTTCCAGCTGTCGCGGAATCTCTGTGCAGAGATCCGAATCTGGCTGCAGCCCCTGCCTGGAGGCTGTGGGGGGTGAGGGCAAGCGTCTCTCACGTGGGGAAGAGACAGGTTTCTGCAAATCCCCTTCTATCTGATGTGTTCTTCTAGAAAGCTTATTTGCAGTGGATGGGGGGATTGAGATTTGAGGAACCCCCATGGGGTGGGGTTTCACTGGCTGCCCTGGACCTAGAAAGCCTGTCCAAGATGTGTTTGCAAGAAGGCATATTCCGTTCTCCAGTTGAGATGGTTTCAGTTAGGTGGTACATGAGGCATGTGGGGAAAAGGTCTCTGGAACTGTGAGGGGGAGGGGTGGACCCCAGACTGAGTGAGGCTCCCAGTGGGCCTGTGATGTGGGCCTCAGTTTTCTCAGCTGTAACTGCAGAGGGTCAACCCATGTGATGACACTGGTCCTCTGCCGTCATGGCCATTAGTCATCGACACCTCAGGGTAAATAGTCCCTAGCATCACTCTTGGGGGGTAAGACTTGGTACAGACACTCAGATTAAAGAAAGGGATTGGAAGGGAAGTTTCTAAGTGCAAGGATCTGCCTGGGCTGCAGGTTTTTGGAAGCCCTGGTCAGGTAGCAGGGTGACAGGAGAGGGATTGGGAGCGAAAGCACAGGTGTGTGAGGTGGGAGAGGTTCCAGGTGTCAGGGTCATTACCATCCTCTGGGTGGGGTGTTTCTCCATCGGAGCTTCACCGCACTCGCAGGGGACGCACAGACCCTGTCTCCTTTGTATTGGATGAGTAAACCGAGGCTCAGAGAGGTTGGATATCTTGAATCAGAATTTGAATCCCAGCCTCTTGAGTCTAAGCTAGGTCTTGTGACCGCAGAACATTTAGTTTATCACTTGGGTCAATCCTTTTGCAAAGCCCGCCCCTGGGGTTGGCCCCTGGTGCCCCTTTCCACTCTTGGTGGTGGTTTAGATGCTAAGTCGTGTCTGACTCTTGCGAGCCCATGGACTGTACTCTGATAGGCTCCTCTGTCCATGTGATTTCCCAGGCAAGAATATTGGAGTGGGTTGCCATTTCCTCCTCCAGGGAATCTTCCTGACTGAGGGATTTTCACCATTGATGGTGTGCAAAGGCAGCCTGGCCAAATGAGGGATTTGAGAGACTCCTGAACAATCTGTGGGCTTCCCTGGTGGCCCAAATGGTAAAGAATCTGCTTGCAATGTGGGAGACCTGGGTTCAATCCCTCGGTTGGGAAGATCCCCTGGAGAAGGGAGCAATGACCCACACCAATATTCTGGCCTGGAGAAGTTCATGGGCAGAGGAACCTGGTGGGCAGTTCATAGGGTCTCAGAGTCAGACATGACTGAGTGACTTTCACTTTCACTGAACAATCTATTCACTCAGAGGAGATGGTACTGGCCTGTCAAGGTCACCTATGGAGATGTACGGCCACGGCACCAGCTGCATGGTGGTTCCAAGGACAGATGATAGGATGCTGGTATAGCATCACAGATCAGACTCAGAGGCTGTTTCCCAGTGTTCAAACGAGTCTTCTTTTCTCTGTCCCTCTGCTGGTCAGTCAAGGCGGGCAGGGAGCACACTTCCTCTGGAGTTGCTGGATGGCTTGAACTAATGTATTATTGCCAAGTCTTGACCTGGCATGGCAGAATGCCCTCAAATGGCGGTGGCTACAGAATACTCATTGATTGTATGACAATTAGTGTGTGGGCTGGAAAGCAGAGCAGAGGTATGGATGTTGGATTAAATGCTTCTTGAAAACAGAGCAAAGCCTTCATACCTTGCAGAATTGTTCTCAGGCAGGTCTTTATTGTGAGTTGGAGGATGATGGGCAGTGGGTGATGGGCACGCCCACACAGGATCCTCCATGGAGCCAGGGCAGAAGCAGGCTGGACATGGATGATCTCTAGCAACTGCCCACGTCTGTATGTCACAGGAAGACAGGCTGGTCCTTGAGGATGTAGGAGGGCGCATGGGATGGAGAGCCACTTGATCAGCAATGATGACTCATCCTAGGAAGAAATGGGCCAGGGATGGAGGATGGACAATGTCGGTCATCTGCATCCTCTTGGTTGGAATGATAGTGATGAGAGTTCAGCCTGCTTATGCACTTAACGACCGTTTTTGTCCCTGTGAAATCACTGTGCAGGTGAGAAAGGGTAGATCTTTTGCTCCTCTGGGGAATCCTGCTGTCAGCTGGACTTGAGAATCTGCCTCACAAATGTGATATTCCAAGTCCTGAAGAAATCTATATTGACCCATTTCTGCCTGTCACTGTCACATTGCATCCTACAGCCCTCAAGGACTCCAATCCAATCCACCCTTGAACGCTGGGCCTTGAGCAATCTGGTCCTTTTCAGAGGTCTGGGCTTCCTATGAGGGCTGTGGCTCCTGCACCAGCTCTCTGCCTATCTCCTGGCAGTGCTTTCTCAGGAAGTGTTGCTATTTCTGGCCCACGGTGGATCATACATTTCTCCTGGGCAGATGGTTGTAGCGGGTCTCACTTTAAATAGGCCAGATTTTGTTACTGTATCCCGTGTGTGATGCCGACTTTAGGGAGAGGTCTTCACATACATCTTTTTTTCAAAGGTGAATGAAGAGGGACTTCCTTGTGGTCCAGTGGTTAAGACACTGTGCTTCCATTTCAGGGGGCACCAGTTCGATCACTGGTCAGGGAGCTAAGATTCCGCATGCCACATTGCACAGCCAAAAATAGAAAGGTGAATTAGGAATGTTCCCAAGCTCTGTTTGATGCCCATTTACCCAGAAACACACACATCAAGCATGGAGATCTGTGATGACGCAGCAGCTTCACAAGGCCTGCACTGCTTTTCCACAAAATGTTCTAAAGGAGTGGGAGTCGCAGCCCAGATCCTGGACCTTCTCACAGCACAGGGGAGGGGAGGTGCCTGTCTCTCTCTTCTGCCTACCTCCAGGTATTCACATTTAATCTGCAGCCAGATCTCGTCCTGTGTTGAAAAAGGGCTGAAAAACTATAGCCACAGTCACATTGTCACAATGAAACATAGATGTGGGTCATGCCTTGGGACAGGTAAACAGGGCCGCAGTTCACATGACACTAGAGCTAGCTGGCCCTGGGTGAAGCTTGCGTGATGAGACCTGACCTCACCTCCCTCCCCACACCTCAGGGTCACCTGCTAGGATACTCTCCTCTCATCCAGTCTCTTCCTATCGGGCTACATTTAGAAAATTGTGCTTATGCATTTCCTTCAATACTTCATCTATAATAAAAAAAGTGGGGTGGGTGGAGAGGAATAACCTAAAATATAATGATTGACATACATACTACTATATATAAAATAGATAACTAATGAGGACCTGCTGTATAGCACAAGGAACTCTACTCATTACTCTAAGGGCCTAAGGGAAAAGAATCTAAAAAAAAGGTGGATATAGGTATATGCATAACAGATTCACTTGACTACACAGCAGAATCTAACACAACATAATCAACTATACTCCAATAAAAATTGTTATAAAAGTTTTTTAAAAAGTGGATTTCCAAAACTCAGGTCAAATGGGCTCAGATGGCCTAAAAATGTGTCTAAGAATGAACAAAACTCCATATTCCTTAGCTATAAAATTTCACCCATTAGCCAAGTTGTCCATGTTATTATTGGTGTTGGAGAAGACTCTTGAGAGTCCCTTGGACTGCAAGGAGATCCAACCAGTCCATCCTAAAGGAAATCAGTCCTGAATATTCATTGGAAGGAAAGATGCTAAAGCTGAAACTCCAATACTTTGGCCACCTGATTTGAAGAACTGTCTCATTTGCAAAGACCCTAGGCTGAGAAAGATTGAAGGCAGGAGGAGAAGAGGACGACAGAGGCTGAGATGGTTGGATGGCATCACCAACTCAGTGAATGTGAGTTTGGGTGAGCTCTGGGAATTGGTGATGGACAGGGAGGCCTGGCATGCTGCAGTCCATGGGGTTGAAAAGAGTCGGACAGGACTGAGCAACTGAACTGAACTGAACTGATGGACAGTAGTCTGCCAGGCTCCCCTGTCCATAGGATTTTCCAGGCAAGAATACTGTAGAGGATTGCCATTTCCTTCTCCAGGGGATCTTCCCAGTCCAGGAATCAAACTCACGCCTCCTACATTGGCAGCTGGATTCTTTACCACTGAGCCACCTGGGAAGCCATAGCCTATAACAAGAAGGTGCTTCCAGGCCAGCCAACCACAGAGCCCTCCACACACATTCTGCTCCAGTCTGGCTTCTCTTTTTCCTTCTCTAACTTGAGTCTGGGGGGTTGGTTGCAGGATCAGTATTGGTCACAAAGTCTCCCTTGCTACTAAACTGATGCAATACACTTGCCTCTAACCATGAAGGGTCAAGTGAAGCATCATTTAATTTCCACTAAGCAGAAGATATTAAGAAGAGGTGGCAAGAATACACAGAAGAACTGTACAGAAAGGATCTTCATGACCCGGATAATCACAATGGTGTGATCACTCATCTAGAGCCAGACTTCCTGGAATGTGAAGTCAAGTGGGCCTTAGAAAGCATCACTATGAACAAAGCTAGTGGAGGTAATGGAATTCCAGTAGAGCTATTTCAAATCCTGAAAGATGATGCTGTGAAAGTGCTGTTTTCAGTATGCCAGCAAATTTGGAAAACTCAGCAGTGGCCACAGGACTGGAAAAGGTCAGTTCTCATTCCAATCCCAAAGAAAGGCAATGCCAAAGAATGCTCAAACTGCCGCACAATTGCACTCATCTCACACGCTAGTAAACTAATGCTCAAAATTCTCCAAGCCAGGCTTCAGCAATACGTGAACCGTGAACTCCCTGATGTTCAAGCTGGTTTTAGAAAAGACAGAGGAACAAGAGATCAAATGGTGAATATCCGCTGGCTCATGGAAAAAGCAAGAGAGTTCCAGAAAAACATCTATTTCTGCTTTATTGACTATGCCAAAGGCTTTGACTGTGTGGATCACAATAAACTGTGGAAAATTCTGCAAGAGATGGGAATACCAGACCACCTAATCTGCCTCTTGAGAAATCTGTATGCAGGCCAGGAAGCAACAGTTAGAACTGGACATGGAACAACAGACTGGTTCCAAATAGGAAAAGGAGTCCATCAAGGCTGTGTATTGTCACCCTGCTTATTTAACTTCTATGCAGAGTACATCATGAGAAACGCTGGAATGGAAGAAACACAAGCTGGAATCAAGATTGCTGGGAGGAATATCAATCACCTCAGATATGCAGATGACACCACCCTTATGGCAGAAAGTGAAGAGGAACTTAAAAGCCTCTTGATGCAAGTGAAAGAGGAGAGTGAAAAAGTTGGCTTAAAGCTCAACATTCAGAAAATGAAGATCATGGCATCTGGTCCCATCACTTCATGGGAAATAGATGGGGAAACAGTAGAAACAGTGTCAGACTTTATTTTGGGGGGCTCCAAAATCACTGCAGATGGTGACTGCAGCCGTGAAATTAAAAGACGCTTACTCCTTGGAAGAAAAGTGATGACCAACCTAGATAGCATATCGAAAAGCAGAGACATTACTTTGCCAACTAAGGTCCGTCTAGTCAAGGCTATGGTTTTTCCAGTAGTCATGTATGGATGTGAGAGTTGGACTGTGAAGAAAGCTGAGCACTGAAGAATTGATGCTTTTGAACTGTGGTGTTGGAGAAGACTCTTGAGAGTCCCTTGGACTGCAAGGAGATCCAACCAATCCATTCTGAAAGAAATCAACCCTGGGATTTCTTTGGAAAGAATGATGCTGAAGCCGAAGCTCCAGTACTTTGGCCACCTCATGCGAAGAGTTGACTCATTGGAAAAGACTCTGATGCTGGGAGGGGTTGGGGGCAGCAGGAGAAGGGGACGACTGAGGATGAGATGGCTGGATGGCATCACTGACTTGATGGACGTGAGTCTGAGTGAACTCTGGGAGATGGTGATGGACAGGGAGGCCTGGCGTGCTGCGATTTATGGGGTCGCAAAGAGTCGGACACGACAGAGCGACTGAACTTAACTGAACTGACCCTTATTTTAAAAGACCCTGATGCTGGGAATGATTGAAGGCGGGAGGAGAAAGGGATGAAACAGGATGAGATGATTGGATGGCATCACTGACGCAATGGACATGAGTTTGAGTAAACTCCAGGAGGCGGTGATGGACAGGGAAGCCTGGTGTGCTGCAGTCCATGGCGTTTCAAAGAGTCGCACATGACTGAGTGACTGAACTGAACTGAACTGACCCTTAGTTCAGTTTAAAATTTTCTGACTTTGACATTTAATGGTATTAGATATCAGCTACAAAACTTATGACCAAAGATAGACTATCTCACAAAATAAAAGATAGCATCCCACATATTTCAACATAGTAGCATTCGGTCTGTCAACCCATGTTCCTGGCCAAATACAGAAAGAGTGATGTGCTTTGCCAAAGCTGGTTTGGGCATTTGAATAATACTATTCTTGTGATGAGCTTCTTTAAGAACATCTTCTGTGAGACTGAGCTCCCTAGCTCACATCTCCAAAGGCTTTTCATGTCCAAGTCTGCCGAAGCACTTGGCAAGCACCCTCTTTACTGTGCTCTGAGCAGGAACTGAGGATGGGGTTCCCAGATGAAGGAGCATCAAGAGGGTGGCAGGCTAGTGGCCAGGACACTGGCCCTGGGGCAGGAGGAAATAAATGAAACCAGAGTCAGAATCATAGCGCTGCCTTGGCTTCCTAAGGACACCCTCTTGCTCTGCCTGGGCTCTCTGGGTAATCAAGAGGCAGCTGGATTCAGAGAGCTAGCTTGACACTGGGTGGAATCAGAGATTCATGTCCCAGCTTGAGTGCAGAGTGTCCTGTGCAAAGCCTGGGTGGTCACTGGGCATCTCTCCACTGGGCAATGCCATGCTTCCTTTCAAAAGCTCTTTAGAGACTCCCCTCTTTTCCAAAGGCATGGAGCTATTCCATGTGTTGTTTTCAATTTGTCCATGATATGACTCCAAAGAGCCTGTGACTACTAGAGGGTGTGTTTGTGAAACTGAAGGAGTCTTCCAGACCACAGTTCTGTAGACAGCGTCTCACTGAGCTTGGGATGCAGAGGCTGGGAGCAGACAGCAGGGCACTGTTTTCAATTCTCAGCCTGGCTCTGCATCTGAATGAGGATGGTGTGCACCCTGTTCTAGGAGGAGCTGAAGGTCAACTTTGATGCTAGCTTTTAAAAAATGGGGGAAATCAAATACAGATTCCTGAAATATTAGCAACACTGGGGCTCTGGGGATTTGGAAAAGAGGATGTGGGAAGACCTTGGACCTGACTGTCCTTCTCTTCAAACTCATTAATTTCTCCCCTCTCGCTGCTTCTTTCTGCTTTTCCACTGGTCAGGCATCTTTGCTGCCCGGGGCCGGGCAGTGTCACAACTGCAGTTGCCAGTTGGTTAGACGGGTGTGAGTACCGGAGATCTGGCTCAGTTCCCCCACTCTGCTCCTGCTCTCCTTCTCCCACTACTCCTCTGGGCACCAAGGAAGGGAGCCTGGGTGCATGCGTGAGTCTAGATGGCTGCAGGCTTCTCTGTGTATTATATTGTATTATATTGCTTTGTATTCTATGTGTGTGCTCAGTCATGTCCAACTGTTTGTGACCACATGGACTGTGGCTTGCCAGGCTCCTCTGTCCATGGGTTTCTCCAGGCAAAAATACTGGAGTGCATTCCCATTTCCTACCCCAGGGGATCTTCCCGACCCAGGGATCAAACCCAGGTCTTTGAGTCTTCTACATTGACAGGATTCTTTGCCGCTAGCACCATCTCTTTATGCTGGTGTCCTAATGCTCCAGCCCTGCCTTCTCCAGGTGTGAACACTGGACGACTTTCTGCCTGTTTTCACTCTCATTGTTTGCTCCACCCGCTTGCTTCTTCTTGAGAAGTAAGGCCCTGTGGCCATATTGACCTGTGCAGAGACCTTTGCACAGGCTGAGTAGCGAGGAGGCCTTTCTGAGACTGGAAGGTGACTCGGTTTCCCATGTGTGGCATCATGTTTTGAGAGAATGAATAAGCCTGGGAAGCCAAAAGGGGCCAAGTCCCTGGAAAAAGTTCATATCAGTGCCTTCTGTGTCAATATTCTTTTCAACTCTTTCCCAGTTTGCATCAGAAAAGAGGTCGTGCCTTAAGAGGGTGATCAGTGAACTTGCAGAGTGTTACTGACCTGTCTGGAAGGTTGTGACCTCCAAGATAGTCACAAAACCTGTTGGGTCTCAGGGCACAATAGTCATGAAGGGTGACCCCACTGGCCAAACTTTTATTGTCTGTGGAATGTCTGCTGAATGAACAAAGCAGTTGGGAGTCTGAACCCAGAAGCAAGGCCCAGGAAAGACCCCGGAGTCAACTACACAGAGGCACATGTCCTGGCATGGGGTGGTTGGAAGGATGGATAGACATCAAGCTCTGGCAAGGAGGTGCTCACAGCTGCGTAAATGTTCTGGTCACCCAACTCCAACGTGAGGAGGGAGGTTTCCCACACCGCCATGCAATTCTCTCAGACTAGCTGGGAGCCCTACAGTCAACTGAATTCTGACACTGTTGATCCAGCAGTAGTATCAGGTCCCACAGGTTAAGGGCTCAGTAGTGCAAGACTGTCCCCATGTCCCCTCAGAGGCCAGGTTCAAGTTCAGGTTGGCACCTGGGCTTCTGGAACAGACTGGATATAAGTTTCCCAAGTCTAGCAAACTAATCCATAGAATTTGATTAGTTCGCTAGAATGACTAGATTACTAGCTTACTGATTTATTATAAAAGGACGTAACTCAGGAATGTGTATAAGGGGGATGGAGCTTCTATGCCCCTCTGAATGTGTCATTCTCCCCAAATCTCCAAGTGTTCAGCAACTGGGAAACTCTCTGAAGCTCTTCTTTTGGGTTTTTATGGAGGCTTCATTATACAGGCATGATGGAGTCTTTCACTGGCCAATGGCAATTGAACTCAACCCCCAATCAACCTGTCTCCCTTTCCAAATCAGGGGGACTGCGGGACTGAAAAATCCAATTCTCTAACCACTTGGTTGGCTCCGCCTTCCCACTCACCCTCACCGCCTTGACCAGTCTCATTCTTAGGCAACCTAGGGGCTTTTCCCAAATCACCTTGTTAATGTAATAACACATGTTTATCACTCTTAGAGCCTGGTGCTAGAAAAGGGGATGGAAGACCATGTAAATATTCCTTTTAAAAAATATATATATATTAAAAAATTTTTGTATATGCTAGATCTTTGTTGTTGCACAAGTTTCTCATTGCAGCGGCTTCTCTTGTTGTAGATCCAGGCTCTAGGCATGTGGGCTCGGTAGCTGTGGTTCATGTGGTTAGTTGCCCCAATGGCACGTGGGATCTTCCCAGACCAGGGATCTAACCTATGTCCTCTGCTTTGGCATGCAGATTCTTAACCACTGGACTGCCAGGCAAGTTCTGTATTTCTAGTTACAATCACAATATCAATAAGCCTTGCCACATGGCTATGTTGGAGGTGGGAAAGGGTTTTTTAAAAATAAAACAGGTGTATGGACTGGTATTTTGACAGTTCAGTCCCCACAACAGAGGGCCCCAGGAGAGGCAGTGTTGATGGAGAGAGCAGTCCCACTCCTGGCTCCTTGAGCAACAAGATCTGAGTGAGGATCCCCACCTCAAAGAACTGGGATACTTGTGCCTCATCTGCACCTGTGTTTTGGACCCCAGAGCCCATTTGTTCCTCACTCTGTTAGGCAAAACACACTGACAGAAACTGCTCACCTTGGCCAGCAACCATGGCAACCATTTATGTGAGTTATTTTATGACAGGAGGTCCTGGTAAGGAACATGGAACTAACAAGCCGTCATCAACTGGAAGAGTTCAGAAAAGGTCAAAAGGAGATGCCATGTGTCCTAACACTTCCCAGAATCTTTCTTGCTGTCATCCATCTTGGCCAAGCAATGCATATGCTACCAAGAAGGACCTTGAGTTGGAACGATTGGCCAAAGAAAACCCAGAAGCTAATCCCATCACCATAAAAGCCAAGGCTGCGAGCCACGTGGCAGAGCAGTCCTTCTGGGTTCTCTTACCCTTCTGCTGGGCACCTCTTCCTAATAAAGCCTCTTACTTTGTCAGCATGCATGTCTTCTAGGACAGTTCATTTTGAGTGTTACACAAGAGCCGATTCTCGGGCCCTGAAAGGGGTTCCCCTTCCTGCAAAGCCCCCCTGCTGCCTCATCTATTTCAATGTCTGCATGAGTGAGTTTGGGATCAGCTACCCAAATAACGTGAACAGAGAAGAGGGAGTCTGGATTCAAAGATAAATATTGCCTTTACCCATAGTTATTGTTTCTTTATCTTTACTTGGAGTCACAATTTTTTTTTGTTTCTCTTGTTTGCACCAGTGCCCCATACAGTAGGCATTCTCATTAGACACATTTAATTGTTTAAAGAACAGAGGTTCAGAGAGGTAGAACTCAGATTCCTTGGGACATTACACACATTACAGGCCGAGTGAGAGTCAGAATGAGATAGAACACAAATTCTGACTATTCTTTCTAATGTGTTCTGTAACTGAAAGCGAAGTTCAGACTTTTTTCCTTTTTTGCATTTGATACTTTAATTATGATGCCAAGAAGGGGCCTGTGGGGCTCCTGGGGACAAAGACTTTTGTGTCCCCCATTTCTTTGATTTATAAGAAAGAGCCTTCTTTCAGTCTCCATGACCTTCCTTGAGTTCCAACAGGCAGATTCAAGCAACTTGCAAACTAGGGAAGGGAGGGGATGCAGAGACAAGAGAGACAAATAATCAAGAGAAACAATAGTGATGGCTTGGGGTAAGGTCTTGGTTCTCATGAAAGGATATACACAGCAACATCTCTCTTTGCAAATACTGAAACCCCCTCTTGCCTTGAGAACCCCATGAACAGTATGAAAAGGCAAAATGATAGGATACTGAAAGAGGTACTCCCCAGGTCAGTAGGTGCCCAATATGCTCCTGGAGTTCAGTGGAGATATAACTCCAGAAAGAATGAAGGCATGAAGCCAAAGCAAAAACAATACCCAGCTGTGGAAGTGACTGGTGATAGAAGCAAGGGCCGATGCTGTAAAGAGCAATATTGCATAGGAACCTGGAATGTCAGGTCTACAAATCAAGGCAAATTGGAAGTGGTCAAACAGGAGATGGCAAGAGTGAATGTCGACATTCTAGGAATCAGCAAACTAAAATGGACTGGAATGGGTGAATTTAACTCAGATGACCATTATATCTACTACTGCAGGCAGGAATCCCTCAGAAGAAATGGAGTAGCCATCATGGTCAACAAAAGAGTCCGAAATGCAGTACTTGGATGCAGTCTCAAAAATGACAGAATGATCTCTGTTCGTTTCCAAGGCAAACCATTTAATATCACAGTAATCCAAGTCTATGCCCCAACCAGTAATGCTGAAGAAGCTGAAGTTGAACGGTTCTATGAAGACCTTCAAGACCTTTTAGAACTAACACCCAAAAAAGATGTCCTTTTCATTATAGGGGACTGGAATGCAAAAGTAGAAAGTCAAGAAGCACCTAGAGTAACAGGCAAATTTGGCCTTGGAATACAGAATGAAGCAGGGCAAAGACTAATAGAGTTTTGCCAAGATAATGCACTGGTCATAGCAAACACCCTCTTCCAACGACACAAGAGAAGACTCTACACATGGACATCACCAGATGGTCAACACTGAAATAACATTGATTATATTCTCTGCAGCCAAAGATGGAGAAGCTCTATACAGTCAACAAAAACAAGACCAGGAGCTGACTGTGGCTCAGATCATGAACTCCTTATTCCCAAATTCAGACTCAAATTGAAGAAAGTAGGGAAAACCGCTAGACCATTCAGGTATGACCTAAATCAAATCCCTTATGATTATACAGTGGAAGTGAGAAACAGATTTAAGGGCCTAGATCTTAGAGTGCCTGATGAACTATGGAATGAGGTTTGTGACATTGTATAGGAGACAGGGATCAAGACCATCCCCATGGAAAAGAAATGCAAAAAAGCAAAATGGCTGTCTGGGGAAGCCTTACAAATGGCTGTGAAAAGAAGAGAAGCAAAAAGCCAAGGAGAAAAGGAAAGATATAAGCATCTGAATCCAGAGTTCCAAAGAATAGCAAGAAGAGACAAGAAAGACTTCTTCAGCAATCAATGAAGAGAAATAGAGGAAAAGAACAGAATGGGAAAGACTAGAGATCTCTTCAAGAAAATTAGAGATACCAAGGGAACATTTCATGCAAAGATGGGCTCAATAAAGGACAGAAATGGTATGGACCTAACAGAAGCAGAAGTTAAGAAGAGATTGCAAGAATACACAGAAGAACTGTACAAAAAGGATCTTCATGACCCGGATAATCACGATTGTGTGATCACTCATCTAGAAACAGACATCTTGGAATGTGAAGTCAAGTGGGCCTTAGAAAGCATCACTATGGACAAAGCTAGTGGAGGTGATGGAATTCCAGTGAAGCTATTTCAAATCCTGAAAGATGATGCTGTGAAAGTGCTGCACTTAATATGCCAGGAAATTTGGAAAACTCAGCAGTGGCCACAGGACTGGAAAAGGTCAGTTTTCATTCCAATCCCAAAGAAAGGCAATGCCAAAGAATGCTCAAACTGCCACACAATTGCACTCATCTCACACACTAGTAAAGTAATGCTCAAAATTCTCCAAGCCAGGCTTCAGCAATACGTGAACTGTGAACTCCCTGATGTTCAAGCTGGTTTTGGAAAAGGCAGAGGAACCAGAGATCAAATTGCCAACATCTGCTGGATCATGGAAAAAGCAAGAGAGTTCCAAGAAAAACATCTATGTCTGCTTTATTGACTATGCCAAAGGCTTTGACTGTGTGGATCACAATAAACTGGGAAATTCTGAAAGAGATGGGAATACCAGACCACCTGACCTGCCTCTTGAGAAATCTGTATGCAGGCCAGGAAGCAACAGTTAGAACTGGGCAAGGAACAACAGACTGGTTCCAAATAGGAAAAGGAGTACGTCAAGGCTGTATATTGTCACCCTGCTTATTTAACTTCTATGCAGAGTACATCATGAGAAACGCTGGAATGGAAGAAACACAAGCTGGAATCAAGATTGCCAGGAGAAATATCAATCACCTCAGATATGCAGATGACACCACCCTTATGGCAGAAAGTGAAGAGGAACTCAAAAGCCTCTTGATGCAAGTGAAAGAGGAGAGTGAAAGAGTTGGCTTAAAGCTCAACATTCAGAAAATGAAGACCATTGCATCCAGTCCCATCACTCCATGGGAAATAGATGGGGAAAAAGTGGAAACAGTGTCAGACTTTATTTTTTTCGGCTCCAAAATCACTGCAGGTGGTGATTGCAGCCATGAAATTAAAAGACGCTTACTCCTTGGAAGAAAATTTATGACCAAACTAGATAGCATACTCGAAAGCAGAGACATTACTTTGCCGACTAAGGTCCGTCTAGTCAAGGCTATTGTTTTTCCAGTAGTCATGTATGGATGTGAGAGTGGGACTGTGAAGAAGGCTGAGTGCTGCAGAATTGATGCTTTTGAACTGTGGTGTTAGAGAAGACTTGAGAGTTCCTTGGACTGCAAGGAGATCCAACCTGTCCGTTCTGAAGGAGCTCAACCCTGGAATTTCTTTGGAAGGAATGATGCTAAAGCTGAAGCTCCAGTACTTTGGCCACCTCATGCGAAGAGTTGACTCATTGGAAAAGACTCTGATGCTGGGAGGCATTGGAGGCAGGAGAAGAAGAGGACGACAGAGGATGAGATGGCTGGATGGCATCACTGACTCGATGGACGCGAGTCTGAGTGAACTGCGGGAGTTGGTGGTGGACAGGGAGGCCTGGCATGCTGCGATTCATGGGGTCGCAAAGAGTTGGACATGACTGAGCGACTGAACTGAACTGAACTGAACTGAACTGAAACCCCCTCTAGGTGGGAAAAGTTAACGATCAATAATGGTATTTGCCCATAAGCATGTAGACCTCCAGACTACTTGGAACCTGAAGGTTGATGATGCTGACTCTTACCTCACCACCAACCCAACAGAAGAATGCAAGCCCATCACAGCTTTGATCCTTATGACCTACCTGCCTTTAAGACCTCTCCCTATTCCCCAGGGAGGGACGACACACTTCTTGAGGCCCTAGCCTACTGTGCTTCCTCTTTGACTGGCAAAGAAATAAAACCACTCTTTCTTTCTGCTCCAAAACTCTGTTTCCATATTTCTGTTCAGTATTGGTGCACAGAGAACCAGGATTTTGGCATCAATTACAGTGATACTTCAGTGTACAGCCCAATTCTTTAATCTGTAGTAATAGAGAGAGTATACAAGTCACCATCAATAATCTCAGTGAGTTGACCTGCAATGTTCCCATTTTTGGAAAGATGTAAAGGGCAAAGAAGAGAATGTCCAGTGATGTCCCATCCTTGTCACCCACCTCATGCCTTCCAGAGGTCTAAGAGTACAAAATGGAGATTTTTTCTTTCAGTGAAGAGGCTCTGGGGTTCCTGCAAGTTTCTTGGATGCCACTGGAAATACATTTAGGTTCAGGACATTCTCTTCTGGCATATTTTAGGGATGATTTGGACAGCAAGGATTGAAACAGAGGGGTTCTGCATAATTTTCAGTTTAAAAAAATAATGCATTCCTGGAGTCTGCAATGGTTTGCAATTATAATCAGATCAGTATCAGTTTATAGAGAACAGCTTTCTGGAGGGGAGTACTGTTAGGAAGTTCACATATTTTGAGTGTTGTCTTTGCCAGGAAGTGTCATGTCTATTGTGATCTTTTGCTATTTCCCCATGAGCCTCAAATAGAGTTCTGTTGTGTTGGCTTTATGGGGCATGTGTAGGTTTTCCCATGTGGAGTGGTATCAACTGATACCCTTCTATGATGTGTGCTCTGGAAGCAGAACTGACTGTGATTCGAAGATTTGATGGAGAATTATACAGCAATATCTTATTTCTGGTTGATGGCAACAAATCTGAGACATTGGCATATCTTTTATTTCATTGCAGAGATTTGTTATGCAGGTTTGAGTGCCTGAAACACAGTGAAACCAAACAAGTGAAACATAAGAATTTGGAGCAGAGAAATCTTACTGCAAGGCCAAGCAAGGAGAACTGGTGGCTGATGCTCAAAATACCCTGAACTCTCTGATGCTTTTCACAGAGAAGTTTTCATAGGCAAAGTTTGAGGTGAGGGCCACAGGGGTGTGTGACTTTCTTCTGATTGGTTAGTGGTGAGGTAACAAGGCAGTGTTCCAGAAATCTTGTGCTCAGTTTGAAGTTACCATCCATCACCTGGGTGGGGGCCTTAGTTCCTGCAGAAGAACTCTAAGGTATTGTTATGCATATTATTTCAGGAGGAACCAGGAACCTGCCTCATTGCTGCACTAGTGTTTCCAGACCATTCCTCCTTTGTTTCTGCATCTCCTCCCTTCCCTGATTAGCAACGGTTACAGAATCTGCCCTACAGAACTCTGGGAAGGTCAAAGAGGCTGAATGAAACCTATAGACAGGAACATGGAAAGGATTTGTACCTAGGAGGGCCTTCAAAGTGTCCTGCTGGGTTTCAGATTCATGCTACAAAATAGATTAAAAAGGTGTTTCTAGAGGACAGTTCAGTTCAGTCACTCAGTTGTGTCCGACTTTTTGAGACCCCATGAACCACAGCATGCCAGGCTTCCCTGTCCACCACCAAATCCTGGAGCCTACTCAAACTCCTCTCCATTGAGTTGGTGATGTCATCCAACCATCTCATCCTCTGTTGTCCCCTTCTCTTCCTGCCCTCAATCTTTCCCAGCATCAGGGTCTTTTCCAATGAGTCAGCTCTTTGCATGAGGTGGCCAAAGTATTGGAGTTTCATCCTTAACATCAGTCCTTCCAGTGAACACCCAGGACTGATCTCCTTTAGGATGGACAGGTTGGATCTCCTTGCAGTCCAAGGGACTCTCAAGAGTCTTCTCCAACACCACAGTTCAAAAGCATCAATTCTTCGGTGCTCAGCTTTTCTTATAGTCCAACTTTCACATCCATACATGACTACTGGAAAAACCATAACCTTGACCAGATGGACCTTTGTTGACAAAGTAATGTCTCTGCTTTTTAACATGTTGTCTAGGTTGGTCATAACTTTCCTTCCAAGGAGTAAGCGTCTTTTAATTTCATGGCTGCAATCACCATCTGTAGTGATTTTGGAGCCTCCCAAAATAAAATCTGTCACTGTTTCCACTGTTTCCCCATCTATTTCCCATGAAGTGATGGGACCAGATACCATGATCTTAGTTTTCTGAATGTTGAGTTTTAAGCCAACTTTTTCACTCTCCTCTTTGATTTTCATCAAGAGGCGCTTTAGTTCTTCTTCGATTTCTGCCATATGGGTGGTGTCATCTGCATATCTGAGGTGATTGATATTTCTCCCAGCAATCTTGATTTCAGCTTGTGCTTCCTCAAGCCCAGTGTTTCTCATGATGTATTTTACATACAAATTAAATAAGCAGGGTGACAATATACAGCCTTGACGTACTCCTTTCCCAATTCGGAACCAGTCTGTTGTTCCATGTCCAGTTCTAACTGTTGCTTCCTGACCTGCATATAGGTTTCTCAAGAGGCAGGTCAGGTGCTCTGGTATTCCAATCTCTTGAACAGTTTTCCACAGTTTGTTGTGATACACACAGTCAAAGGCTTTGGCATAGTCAATAAAGCAGAAGTAGATGTTTTCCAGGAACTCTCTTGCTTTTTCCATGATCCAGTGGATGTTGGAAATTTGATCTCTGGTTCCTCTATCTTTTCTGAAACCAGCTTGAACATCTGGAAGTTCACAGTTCACATACTGTTGAAGCCTGGCTTGGAGAATTTAGTGCAATTGTGCAGTAGTTTGAGCATTCTTTGGCATTGCCTTTCTTTGGGATTGGAATGAAAACTGACCTTTTCCAGTCCTGTGGCCACTGCTGAGTTTTCCAAATTTGCTGGCATATTGAGTGCAGCACTTTCACAGCATCATCTTTCAGGATTTGAAATAGCTTCACTGGAATTCCATCACCCCTACTAGCTTTGTTTGTAGTGATCCTTCCTAAGACCCATTTGACTTTGCATTCCAGGATGTCTGGCTCCAAATGAGTGATCATATCATCATGATTATCTAAGTTGTGAAGATCTTTTTTGTACAGTTCTTCTGTATATTCTTGCACCTCTTCTTAATATCTTCTGCTTCTGTTAGGCCCATATCATTTCTGTCCTTTACTGTGCCCATCTTGCATGAAACATTCCCTTGGGATCTCTAATTTTCTTGAAGAAATCTCCAGTCTTTCTCATTCTATTCTTTTCTTCTATTTCTTTGCCCTGATCACTGAGGAAAGCTTTCTTATCTCTCCTTGCTATTCTTTGGAACTCTGTATTCAAATGGGTATATCTTTCCTTTTCTCCTTTACCTTTAGCTTTTCTTCCTTTCACCACTGTTTGTAAGGCCTCCTCAAACAACCATTTTGCCTTTTTGCACTTCTTTTTCTTGGGGATGGTCTTGATCCCTGCTTCTTGTACAATGTCACAAACCTCTGTCCATAGTTCGTCAGGCACTCTATCTATCAGATCTAATCCTTCAAATCTATTTCTCTCTCTATTGTTTAATTGTGAGGGATTTGATTTAGGTCATATCTGAATGGTCTAGTGGTTTTCCCTACTTTCTTCAATTTAAGTCTGAATTTGGCAATAAGGAGTTCATGATCTGAGCCACAGTCAGCTCCTGGTCTTGTTTTTACTGACTGTATAAAGAAAGCTTGTTCATCTTTGGCTGCAAAGAATATAATCAATCTGATTTCAGTATTGGCCATCTGGTAATGTCCATGTATAGAGTCTTCTCTTGTGTTGTTGGAAGAGGGTGTTTGCTATGACCAGTGCGTTCTCTTGGCAAAACTCTATTAGCCTTTGCCCTGCTTCATTCTGTACTCCAAGGCCAAATTTGTCAGATTGTTTCTTGACTTTCTACTTTTGCATTCCAGTCTCCTATAATGAAAAGGATGGGTGTTAATTCCGGAAAGTATTGTAGGTCTTTATACAACCATTCAACTTCTGCTTCTTCAGCATTACTGGTCGGGGCACAGACTTGGATTACTCTGATACTGAATGGTTTGCCTTGAAAATGAGCAGAGATCATTTTGCCCTTTTTGAGATTGCATCCAAGTGCTGCATTTCTCTGAGAGACTCATAGCTCTCATAGGTCTGAGAGACTGCTCCAAAGTGGCAGTGGAGGAAGGTCAACATATCAGATTTTGGTGAAGGGGGAGGTCAATACCATGAAGCACTCATTATACAAAAGGTTTTTTGTTATTCATGAGGATCTGATGTCATCACTAAGGAATTTAGTGCTTCTCTAGTTATGAGGAGATGCAAGGACTGAGGTCATAAAATCTGTTGCTAAAAACATCCAACTATCTAAAGACCTGTCCCACAGGGAATTTCCCTGGAGCACAAAGTGCCTCATTCCTTCCTGAACTTCCTCAGGGGTTGTTGAAGGTTAGCAGCTCTAGCAGCATGGGGTTCAATCTCTGTAGAGTCAAATGGCAAATGCCTTTGTTGGTCAGATGCCTTTGTAGTTGACTAGCTGTTGAGCTTGAAACCTGAAATTTTTGTACAGCCAATTTGATTGAACTTTGTCCCTGATTCCTGGAAAGTATCTGCTAAATCCTTGGAATTTCCAGTGTTTTTCTTATTTGAGGTGGGCCTCCAACCACTCTTGGAATTATGCTAATAAGATGACTCAGAATGGGGGATGGTCACACTTGGAAGAACCACTATACCATAGGATTAGAGCACTGGGGCTTTGAGCCTAATGCTAGTGAAACCCTGTATTTTAGCCTGGGACTTGGACCCATATGCCTGTTCTTTTAACTGAGATCACATACCTGGTCTCAGGACTTAATGAGTCTCAGGTTCTTGATGTTTCATTGCAGAAAGAAGTCAGTGTGAGACAAAGTGATATGTAAAAATTGGGTTTATTTAGAGAGAAACTCCCACTGCAGACACAGTATGGGCCATCTCAGAAGGTAAGAACAGCATCAGGGTATGGGGCTGTCAGTTTTTTATAGGGGTGGGTAAGTTCATAGGCTAATCAGTGGGAGGAGTATTTCAGCTATTTTAGACAAAGGGTCAGAATTTCCAGGAACTGGAAGACCACCCATATTTTGGTCTTTGATGTTGGCCTCAGAACTGTCATGGCACATGTGGGTGTGTCATTTAGCTTTCTGATGGCTTACAATGAGTGTATATTGAGGCTCAAGGTCTAGTGAAAGTCAGCTCATCTGCCATCTTGGGCCTATTTAGTTCTAATCAGTTTACGTTGTGTCCTCAGGCTATGAAATTAATAGATGATTGCTCCTCAAAAGAAAAGCTATGGCAAACCTAGACGGCATATTAAAGGGCAGAGACATCACATTGCCAACAAAGGTCCACACAGACAAAGCTACGGTTTTTCCAGCAGTTACGTATAGATGTGAGAGTTGGACCATAAAGAAGGCTGATTGCTGAAGAACGGATGCCTTTAAACTACAGTGCTGGAGAAGATTCTTGAGAGCCTCTTGGAGAGCAAGGAGATCAAACCAGTCAATCCTAAGGGAAATCTACTCTGAATATTCATTGAAAGGACTGATGCTGAAGCTGAAGCTCCAATACTTGAGTCACCTGATGTGAAGAGTTGATTCATTGAAAAGACCCTGATGCTGGGAAATATTGAGGGCAGGAGAAGGGGGCAATAGAGAATGAGAGGATTGGATGGCATCATTGATTCAATGGATGTGAGCTTGAGAAAGGTCCAGGAGTATGTAAAGAATAGGGAAGCCAGGTGTACTGCAGCCCATGGGGTTTCAAAGAATCAGACACGACTGAGCTATTGAACAACAACAACAACCTCAGGCTAGATCATTCTTTTAGAGGGTATGCCCTGCCCCATTCCCTCCTGTTTCACTAGCCACCCAACCTCTGGGAATAGAGGCAGATGGAGACTGACTCAACCTCAGGGCCATTCACACAATTAAACCTACATGCTGAGACTCCAGTAGAAAATACTCACCTGAAGTTGGATCCTGCTTCCATGTACTGGGAAGGGATGGATCCTGAGAACATGATAGCTTTCTGTCTGGGAGACCCCACCACAGGCCCCGTACATGTTCTCCTTTGGCTGGTCTTGAGTCACATATTTTATAAGAAAATGACAATCCTAATAGAGTGCTGTCCTGAATTCTGCAAGTTGTTCTAGTAAAGCATTGAAACTGAGGGTGCCAAAGGATCTCCTGAATTTTTAGCAGGCTGGTGACAACAGCAAGGGCCCTGGAGGCCCCCGAGTTTTCAGCTGCCAATAGCAGTGAAGGCAGTTGTATAGAGGATGGTGTTTCAGTTGGTAAAGTCTGACCTCATGCTGGTAGCCAGTGTGTCACAATTGCTCTGCAGCCTGGGACCTCTCAGAGTCAAGAAGCCATGGCCAAACACTGTCTCTTAAAATGCTCTTCATCAGGTTAAGTCTGTAGGTTAAATTGCTAGAAACTGTAAATATATATATAGTAACAGAAAACATGGTGCTGATAGTAATCTATAAGTTGTTGATGAGCCTCAGATTCTAAGATCAGCACTATGGGGATTTGGCATCGGTACTAGACCACCCCATTGGGTTTTATTGTCTCTCCCCAGAGCTCCTTCTGTGCTTGTTTATTTCTGTGTTAGAACCCTCATCACACCTTTCATGCACCTTCCTTTTTTCCCCAACTTCTGCTGCAGAGGGTAGAGGACAGGTTTTGTTTACCTTAGTAACCCTGCTGAAAACAGGGAACTGTATGCTAGAGGGTGTGGTTCTGCAAAGACTCCACCAACAATGCAATTTGTCCAGAAAGGAATCCCACTTTATAGACCCAACACTGTAGTTTACCATTGTGTGTGCTGCTGAACCCCTCAAGCATCTTAGCACTTCATCTCTGAAAGCTCAATGGACCCGAGGCAGGTGGTGTCTGGGCTTCGTTTTGCACCCCTGCAACCTATGCTGGTGGGTCACTTCCTGACAGAGGAATCACAGGGAGTTCTTTGTGGCTCTGGGTCATTGTTCAAAGCCCTTTGAAGAATGCAGGGTTTCAAAGGGGAAGGGCAAGATAGCAGTGGGGATTAAGAAGTACAAACTACTATGTATAAAATAAGCTCCAAGGATATATTATAAAACGTAGGGAATATAGCCAATATTTTATAATAACTATAAATGGAATATGGGGGCCTCCCTGGTGGCTTAGACTGTAAAGAATCTGCCCACAATGTGGCAGACATGGGTTTGATCCCTGGATCGGGAAGATGCCCTGGAGAAGGGCATGCAACCCACTTTAGTATTCTTGCCTGGAGCATCCCATGGACAGAGGAGCCTTGTGGGCTACAGTCCATGGGGCTGCAAAGAGTCAGATGCAACTGAGTGACTAACAAACACACACACACATAAATGGAGTGTAAGCTTTAAAGTTTGTGAACCATCTTGTTGTACACCTGAAACTTATATCATATTGCACATCAATCTTACCTCAATAAAAAATAAAAAAGAACGGACGGTTTTGGCCTCACCTCTCCTGCATTCCTGTCCTTTTTATTTCTGCTCCTAGTCAGCATCCTGCTGAAGCTGACAGTTCAGGAAGAGAGACGATTAGATACAAGCGTTTTTCCTGCTAACGCTTCCCGGGGAACATTCATGAATATCCTTAGCCGGTCGACCTCCCTTCTCTGCTGGAGATTGTTTTCTGCTATCAAATGTTCCGCCAGCTGTGGCAGCTGGAGTTCAAAGCTGTCCCCTTGCAACAGAGTGTGTCCTTGGTGGGCTTTCTGGAGAACAGATTAATGCCTGGCAGTATGTGGCCCTCCAGGCAGCAGCCCTGTGCTGTCTTTTTCAAGGCAAATAAGAATCTACCAGAAAGAGTGATAAATCCTCCCTGGCACCAAGCCCTCAACCTTGGTTTTCACAAACTTGCTTCTGTAGAGTGGGGAGTCATAATCTGAGTGTTTGCTCGCTCAGAGCTATTCCTCTGCGATGAACTCAGAGAGGGCCAAGTGTAATGTGCCCTGTGCAAGACCCAGGCCTCTGCCCTTAGCAGCTTTCAAGAAGACTTAATGTGGTTGTGATCTGTCTGCCTGTGTGCTTGATCCTATAAACTGACAGTTGGTATAGAATGACCCTTGTGTTGGAACTGGGAGACACAGTGGCACTGTCAGAATGGAATTATACAGACATAATAATGGCCAGTCCCCTATAATATAGGAAGTCAAGAAACACCTGGAGTAACAGGCAAATTTGGTCTTGGAATGCAGAATGAAGCAGGGCAAAGGCTAATAGAGTTTTGCCAAGATAATGCACTGGTCATAACAAACACCCTCTTCCAACAACACAAAAGAAGACTCTACACATGGACATCACCAGATGGTCAACACCAAAATCAGATTGATTATATTATTTGCAGCCAAAGATGGAGAAGCTCTATACAGTCAGCAAAAACAAGACCCGGAGCTGACTGTGGCTCAGGTCATGAGCTCCTTATTGCCAAATTCAGACTTAAATAGAAGAAAGTAGGGAAAACCACTAGACCATTCAGGTATGACCTAAATCAAATCCCTTATGATTATACAGTGGAAGTGAGAAATAGATTTAAGGGACTAGATCTAATAGATAGAGTGCCTGATGAACTATGGAATGAGGTTCGTGACATTGTACAGGAGACAGGGATCAAGACCATCCCCATGGAAAAGAAATGCAAAAAAGCAAAATGGCTGTCTGGGGAAGCCTTACAAATGGCTGTGAAAAGAAGAGAAGTGAAAAGCAAAAGAGAAAAGGAAAGATATAATCATCTGAATGCAGAATTCCAAAGAATAGCAAGAAGAGATAAGAAAGCCTTCCTCAGTGATCAATGCAAAGAAATAGAGGAAAAGAACAGAATGGGAAAGACTAGAGATCTCTTCAAGAAAATTAGAGATACCAAGGGAACATTTCATGCAAAGATGGGCTCAATAAAGGACAGAAATGGTATGGACCTAACAGAAGCAGAAGATATTAAGAAGAGGTGGCAAGAATATACAGAAGAACTGTACAAAAAAGATCTTCAAAAACCAGATAATCACAATGGTATGATCACTGATCTAGAGCCAGACATTCTGGAATGTGAAGTCAAGTGGGCCTTAGAAAGCATCACTATGGACAAAGCTAGTGGAGGTGATGGAATTCCAGTGAAGCTATTTCAAATCCTGAAAGATGATGCTGTGAAAGTGCTGCCCTTAATATGCCAGGAAATTTGGAAAACTCAGCAGTGGCCACAAGACTGGAAAAGGTCAATTCTCATTCCAACCCAAAGAAAGGCAATGCCAAAGAATGCTCAAACTACTGCACAATTGCACTCATCTCACATGCTGTAAAGTAATGCTCAAAAATCTCCAAGCCAGGCTTCAGCAATACGTGAACCGTGAACTTCCTGATGTTCAAGCTGGTTTCAGAAAAGGCAGAGGAACCAGAGGTCAAATTGCCAACATCTGCTGGATCATGGAAAAAGCAAGAGAGTTCCAGGAAAACATCTACTTTTGCTTTATTGACTATGCCAAAGGCTTTGACTGTGTGGATCACAATAAACTGTGGAAAATTATTCAAGAGATGGGAATACCAGAGCACCTGACCTGCCTCTTGAGAAATCTGTATGCAGGTCAGGAAGCAACAGTTAGAACTGGACATGGAACAATAGACTGGTTCCAAATAGGAAAAGGAGTACATCAAGGCTGTATATTGTCACCCTGCTTATTTAACTTCTATGCAGAGTACATCATGAGAAACGCTGGGCTGAAAGAAGAACAAGCTGGAATCAAGATTGCCAGGAGGAATATCAATCACCTCAGATATGCAGATGACACCACCCTTATGGCAGAAAGTGAAGAGGAACTCAAAAGCCTCTTGATGCAAGTGAAAGAGGAGAGTGAAAAAGTTGGCTTAAAACTCAACATTCAGAAAATGAAGATCATGGCATCTGGTCCCATCACTTCATGGAAATAGATGGAGAAACAGTGGAAACAGTGTCAGACTTTATTTTCCTGGGCTCCAAAATCACTGCAGGTGGTGATAGCAGCCATGAAATTAAAAGACGCTTACTCCATGGAAGGAAAGTTATGGCCAACCTAGATAGCATATTCAAAAGCAGGGACATTACTTTGCCGACTAAGGTCCGTCTAGTCAAGGCTATGGTTTTTCCAGTGGTTAGGTATGGATGTGACAGTCGGACTGTGAATAAGGCTGAGCACTGAAGAATTGATGCTTTTGAACTGTGGTGTTGGAGAAGACTCTTGAGAGTCCCTTGGACTGCAAGGAGATCCAACCTGTCCATTCTAAAGGAGATCAGCCCTGGGATTTCTTTGGAAGGAATGATGCTAAAGCTGAAACTCCAGTACTTTGGCCACCTCATGCAAAGAGTTGACTCATTGGAAAAGACTCTGATGCTGGGAGGGATTGGGGGAAGGAGAAAAAGAGGATGACAGAGGATGAGATGGCTGGATGGCATCACGGACTCGATGGACGTGAGTTTGAGTGAACTCCGGGAGTTGGTGATGGACAGGGAGGCCTGGCATGCTGCAGTTCATGGGGTCGCAAAGAGTCGGGCATGACTGAGCAACTGAACTGAATTGAACTGAATAACAGCCTGATATGTTTAAGTGAAAAGCGCAACTAAGTGGTTGGGGAGAAAAGTCTCCTCACCTGGGGTTGGACTTTTCCAGATCATTTGAGTATGGCCAGCATGCATTGAACTTCACAGGAGGTGGGCCTCTCTCAGTGGATGGCTAGCCTTGATGAGCTTTTCCCTCCAAATTGACCTTGAGCTTGCTAAAACTATGTGCTATCACTCCTGATGACTTGTGCCCTACACTGGTAGGAATCCCGATTTACCAGCTGCTGTCCTCAGCTAAGAGACTGTCAGGGATGCCTGACAGAGGGCACCTAAAAGGCCCGGTTATTGTTCTTCCTTTTTAAAAATTCTGGATATGAATCTCAGAGAAAGCACAAAAGCAATCCTAAGACAGAACTCAGGTGAAGCCCTCTTAATTGGGTGAAATCAAATCAATTGTTTTCTTGACTCAGAGGCTGGGATTCCTAACTAGACATGGAAGGAAATGAAGGAAGACTTGATAGGCTCTGTGTGTGGAATGCCTCAGTAACACCTGCCTTCCAATCATCCTGATAGATCATGTTTTCCAGAAATGTTCACACCTCTCTACTTCCCACCTTCCACTGGTTTCTTACTATGGGACATGGGGTTCTGCATGAAGGAATGCCCTCTGTGTTCCCTCTCTTTGGATCCCACAAGTCTTTGTAACTGTTTCCACTAATAGAACATGGTGGAGGTGGTGTGGGGGCGTCTTTGGAAATCAGATCATCAAAGTCCTAACAGTTTCTGCCTGAGTCTCTTAGCTCCCCTGCTCTTGGGACACTTGCTCTAGAAACCTCACGACCATCATGGGAAGAAGCTGGGGCCACATGCAGAGGCCACGTGTGGGGGTTCCAACTGAAAGCCCCATTGTGCCTGCATGGACTGCCAGACCTAGGAGGAAATGGTCTTCAGGTGGCCCCTTCCTTGATTTGACTCCCCAGCAGAGGCCCCAGACACAGTGGGGCAGAGACAAGCTGCCTGTTGCTCCCTGTTTGAACTCCTGACCCCCAGGAACCATAGAGGTAATAAAGGATTACTGTTGTTTTAAATCATTAGGTGACTCAGTCAACCATCTTATCTGAAGTAGTGGAAACTGACTGGGCACGGGCCCTAGCATGACCCCCTCCATGACCCCTTCTCATCTTCCTTTAAAGGAGGATGCATGAGAGCCTGGTGTGCGGAGGGGACTAAGGGAACAGGAATCACATGACTATCACCAAGGCAGCGGGCCTCTGTTTCTGGGCATGCCCTCCTGCTGCTAGTTTTAGCTCCACGGTGATTTGTGAAATCTGTTTATAGCGATGGTCAGGCCCGCCTCTAGGAATAACAAAGAAAAGGCGAATGGCTGGAGGAAGGAAAATTTGGTGAGAAACACGGATATATGAGTTCCATAGGAATTCACAGACATGCAGGAAGCTGTAAGAACCCTCATCTTTGAAAAAAAAAAATTTTTTTTAAAGTTTTGTTGTGAACCATTTTAAATTCTTAATTGAATTTGAACGCCTATCTTTTAAGTGGCTTTCCTGTGCTGTCGTGTGCTTAGTCCTGAAGGACTGTTTGTGACCCCATGGACCATAGCCTGCTAGGCTCCTCTATCCATGGAGATTCTCCAGACAAGAATATTGTAGTGGATTGCCATGCCCCCCTCCAGGGGATCTTCCCAACCTAGGGATTGAACCCAAGTATCCCACATTGCAGGCTGATTCTTAACCATCTGAGCCACCAGGGAAAGCCAGGAATGCTTGAGTGGGTAGCCTGTCTCTTCTCCGGGGGATCTTCCCTCCCCAGGAATAGAACCAAGGTCTCCTGCACTGCAGGTGGATTCTTTCCCAGCTGAGCTACTAGGGAAGCCCAAGTAATTTTCCTCAACCCCAAGTAATTCTTAGCCCATTAAGTCCATCACCACATTTCCAGGCATTCTGTATCTGCAGCCCTAGCCCTCCACCCAGGATACCAAGATAAAGAGTGAAAATGCTTCATCTTTCTGAGGCAGGGGCTGACTGCTGTGTCCTCTTTGCAGCACGTGGTGTCAGCACGCCAGGGGTTTCCTTGGAGTGTGTCCTGGAAATGTGAGAAAGCATGCGAGGCATCTGACACCCCATTACCTAGAACTGAGTGTTTTCATGACATTCGCCCAGCTGTACCTTTATATAGTCATAGGGCACGGATATTATGCAGGTTCAAAGAGATTAAGCTTCCTTCCCCACCCAGCTGCTGGGGCATGATGCCTGGCATATGGAAGACGGATAGAGTTACTCACTCTGAAGGGTATTAGGAAACCTGTCTTGATTTTATTTTAGATTTTTAATAAGTAGCTCAGATCGTCAGCCATGCTTTGGGATGGGATGGCAGGCATCTGAAGGACAAATCCCACGTGTGGCGTCAGCTGGGGTGATCTGGGAGCAAGGAGTCTTGTTTGTTCAGCCACATTTAGCATCTCCAGTCAGGTGGGGGGGGGGGTGTCCCTGCCCCCTTGAATTGGGACACATGTTTGATTCCCTATGGGAGGCCTGTTTCTTTGCTGGGGAGTCATGGACAGGCCGGACTCCCTTGCGCTCCCTTGTGTGGGGTCTTGAGCACATGGCCACTCCCCACTGGCTCTGGCTCCCATCCTCTGGACTTGTTCCACGAAGATTGGAACTCAAGTGAGTCTTGCAGTTGGATGTACTGCCCCTTGAAACATCTCTGGCAGCTCCTGGATTCCAGGAAGAGGCCTCCCCTCCCAGGGCTGCAGGGCTGAGTTGAAGGGGCCACTTATGGGTCCGGCCTCTAGGGGAGGAGGGTTCTGTGGGAATGCGACCTTGCTCCAGGAAGGCAGCCAGGAGCCAGGCAGGAGCTGGCCATGGAGGGACCTGCAGCTTGGCTTGGGGTGTGTAGGATAGAGAACACACAGGGGGAAGGGCCAGTTCTAGGCCTTACTTTGGAGGGTAGCCACAGAGGTTGGGTGGCCCTCTTATTGGGGTCGTTGACCGCAGAGGTCACACAGGTCCTGATGGCTCCATAGTGCCCATTTCAGAGCATGAGCAAGACTGGCTCTGGGGACAGTCAGGGATCCCAAAATGTGGGCACAGCGTGGCCTTTCTTCCCCAGCAGTCTTGCCACTGTGGCTGGCGGGGAACCCAATAGAGTGGAGCTGAGAGGTGAGAGAGATGGAATAGGGAGGGGGATATGGAGTAGAGGAGATGAGATTGTGGGGGAAGCGGATGGAAGGTGGAGCTGGGGGAGGTGATGGGGTGGGATGGGGGTGGAAAAGATGGGATGGGAGAGGTGAGAGTGGGAAGGAGGGCAAGGTAGGGGCATTTCTAGTTCCAGGTGAGACAGCCTATCTAGGGCAGGTCCGACAGTCTCCATTTCCTTCCTGCCCTGATGTTCTGTGGCTGAAAGAGCAACTAGGAAAGTTGATGCAAAACTCTCAGGACAGCACCGAAGGAAACCAAAGTTCACATTCATTGACAGCTGAGGCCCAGGTGAGGCAGTGACACTATGGGGTGGAGGCTCTGGGCTGGGCTCCTTCTCTCCAGAAAGCCCACCTCCTTGGCCCATGTGCCCCTGTAGCACCCAGACCCGGTGGGTCTCAGGCACAGGCTCTGCGGGTGGCCCTGATACTTGGGGGTGCCTTTCATGGCACAAGAGCTGTCTGAGGCCATGACCCAGCTTTGTGGTGCTGCCCTGATCTCACACCTTGCTGGAGGATAGGCCTCCTATCCCTCTGCACAAATGGGTGTAAAGGTGCCCCTCCTGTACTGACAGAAAGCAACTTGGCCCCCGGAATGGAAGAGAGCCCTTGGTGTCTTTCTCAAATTCATCCCCATTTGGGATGAAACTTTCAAGGTTTGGGAAAGCCAAGCTGCCTCTTGGATTATGGGGTTTTCCTGGTGGCTTAGATGGTAAAGAGTCTGCCTGCAACACAGGAGACCTGGGTTCGATTCCTGGGTTTGGGAGATTCCTTGGAGAAGGGACTGGCAACCCACTGCAGTATTCCTGCCTGGAGAATTCTCATGAACAGAGGAGCCTGGTGCGCTACAGTTCATGGGGTTGCAAAGAGTCAGACACAACTGAGCAACTAACACTTTTCACTTGCTAGGTTTGGGAAAGCCATACTGCCTCTTGGATTACGACCGTCTCCTTTGCTGCGCTTATTTCACTCCTTTGGATGTGGAGGATGTGGATCCTCTAAGGAATCTAGGGTGCTGACATCCTTATCCGTCTGGATAACTTGTAGGATGGGCCCTGAGATGTCTGTACTAGGAGAGGACTGGGAGGCTGAGCACCTTCAGGCAGAGTGGAGGAGAGCGTCTCTCAAGCCCAGTTCAGGCTGTTGATGTTTCCAGGGCCATCAGGGCTGAGCATAGTGGAGCAAGTGGATGGCTCTGTTCGGGTTCTGATGGGGCTGAGTTTTGGCCTCTGAGTTGAGCCTAGCCCCTGGGATCCCAGCGCTGATGTGGGCTCCAGTCCCATCAGGGGGAAGGGTGGCTCAGAGGTGCATTGGTAACGCAAGCACTCCTGGCCTGTCTCCCGTGAACATGTTGGGAAATCTGGGTCAGTGTAGCTGGGCCTGGGTGAGGTGGCCGTGGTTATGTGACCGCAGATTTGAGGGCACTATCTGGGGCCACGTACTTTTGGCCTTTTGCCCCCTTACCAGAGTCTGCAACACCAAATACACCCGCTGCCTTCAGTTGTCCAACAGCCCCTACCACCCTGCCCTGGGCAGTCCATCTGGGAGTCTCTTGTGATCTCTCACTTAACGGTTAGTTTTATGTGTTAATTTACCTGGACCAGGAATGCCCATGTTTTGTCAAACACGATCCTGGGTGTATCTGGGAGGGTATTTCTGGATAAGATTAGCACTTGAATCTGTAGACTGAATAAAGCAGATTACTTCTCCAGTATGGTGGGCCTCATCCAATCACTTGAAGATCTGAACAGAACAGAAAGGCAAAGGAATAGAGAATTTTTTCATCTTGTTTATTGTGCTGGGGCATCAATCTTTCACTGCCTTTGGTCTCAGGCTGAAATATTGGCTATTCTTAAGTCTCAAGTCTTCCAGCCTTCAGACTGGAACTTCCATCATCACTTTTGCTGGGATTCAAACCAGAACTATAGCATCAGCTTTCCTGGGTTTCTAGCTAGTTGTCTGCAGATCTTGGGTCTTGTCAGCCTCTGTGATGATAGGAGCCAATTCCTTATAATAAAACTTTCTGCATCTGTGTCTATACCCTACAGGTTCCATTTCTCTGAAGATCCCTGGCTAATCCACTCAGTATTCTTCATCACTAAATTCATGGCCCTAATGCCTGCTCCCTACTTGGACCTGGGACAAAGATGCAAAGCTGCCCTCTATGCTCAGATGTTAGAATGGGACAGTGGACAGGCCTGGTCACCCCATAACAAGGCTTAGCTTTATGTGGGAGGCCACTGCAGGCCCAGTCATGGCAGAAGCAATATTTAACAGATACCCCTGCATGTCTAAGGGCTTACAAAAACTTACAAATCCTAGCAAAGACACTTTTGCTAAATGATGACCTAAAGTTAATCTGGATTTCTTGGGAGAAGTCTAAAATATGATAGCATGATAGAGGAGTTTAGATGTATTTTAGAGAGAAAGCTGAGAGTCCTTTTACTCCTGCACAATTTGAGTCTCAGATGGTGTTAGCTACATTATTTCCTGAGTGTGGGAAGTGTGGGAAGGGAATAAAAAATTTTATTTTAAAGAAGTGCTAATCTAGCACATGAGTTTGACACAAGATCCGTCTGAAAGCAAAGGAAGCAAAATAAATAAATAAAGTATATTTAAACCTGAAAGGTGGGGTTGTGGGGCTGGCAGTTTCAGTAGCATTCACATTTAGAAAGAGTATTTGGAAATCCTTTAAGGAGGAGCCGTATGAGAGGTCATAACACACACATACACACACGCATGCACATCCACACGTATACAGCCCACCTATACTATTTATGTATTGCTGCTGCCTTCCTGAAAGCAATTTGAAATTTGCTGGCATGTGGTGATGTAAATCTAGGAACTTGTAACAGGCCCTTCTACGAAAAGCATGTTTATGCCACTGCAGATGACAGAGTGAGAGATTTCTTTTTATTCTTTTTTTTTTAATTTATTTTTTAATTGGAGGATAATTGTTTTACAGTATGTTGGTTTCTTCCATACAATGAGAATCAGTCATAACTATATATTTATATATCCCTCCCTCTTGGCCTCCCTCCCATCCTCCCCATCCCCCAACCCCATCTCACCCCTCTAGGTTGTCACAGTACTGGGCTTGGCTTCCTGTGTTACACAGCAGTTTCCCACCAGCTATCTATATTCCACAAGATAGTGTATATACGCACATGCTACTCTCTCAGTTCCCCCCACCCTCTCCCTCCCCCGCTGTGTCCACAGTCTGTTCTGTCCACATCTGCATCTCACTTCTGATGAAACCACTGCCAACAGGGGAAAGTGAGCACCAGAACCAGGAGCACAAATGCAAAGGTCAAAGCGAGAGCTGAAGGCCGGCTCCATCTGTGGCCAGATCAGGATGGAAAGCTCTGGGCATTTCGAGGCTCAGACTTCTGGCTTTGCTGCTGGGGATCAGAGCAGAGGGCCACCCCAATGCTCAGAGCACCTTCCTGTCCTCCCTCAGGCATTTAGTCCATTCTCATTGACCCAGAGCTAAAATGCCTCCTTGCCTTAAATATCACAAGAGGGAGACGCGACTTTGGCCTTGGTTGTGCCCTTCTGGGCCGCTTCTTCCAGCCACTAGCAAAGCTCCTGTTTTGTGAGGCTGATGGTTCCAGCTGTGAGATGAGTCTCACTAAATAGTTTATGAGAAATGGCTATTTTTATGTGAGCAGAAAAGGTCAGTTCCTGGAAAGCTGGGGCAGCCACAGTGTTAGCCGATGAAAGAATTGCTCCAGGAAGCCGCTGCCCTTGGGCTGGTCCTCACTTCACTGAAGCCTCTGCCCAACCAGTGGGAGATGTGGCTCAGGGAAGCAGCTTCTGTTGAAAGAAGGTGACTTATCTCCAGTCCACATTCACTGCTTTTCGTGTTCTAACATTTAAGAAGGAAATCCTAAACTGGAGAGAAGACTGGAGAGGAGCTTTTGATGCAGCGTGGTTTAAATTGGTTTTCAAAGTGGGTCCCTGGAAACTGGTTAGAAATACGTGTTTTCGGACCCACCCACCTGCTGAGTGGGCACCTCAGGGGTGGGGCTGGGACCTTCTAAGTCCAGAACACTCCTTCCTCTCACTCACCAACTCCTTTTCTGAGCAGGCCTGGCTTGCTCCCTATCACTACATTCTTTATTTCTTTGATAAGACTGATCACAACCTATATTCGTTTTCCCCGGCAAATGCATTGATTCTCACCTATAAGCTCATCAGCTTGAAGGCCAGCAGGGCTGTCTTTCAATTGCCAGTGTTACACCCTGCCAGGAGCAGATCGTACGCTCATGTTTTGAGTATGAATGTGTATGTGAATTTTCTTAGCTTCTCATCCACAGTTTGGAGGTAGACTCTGCTTCAAAGATCCGTGGCTAGGATGAGGGCAGGCAGCACCTGTAACTCACCTAGCCTGCTGCTGCTAAGTCGCTTCAGTCTTGTCAGACCCTGTGCGACCCCAGAGATGGCAGCCTACCAGGCTCCGCCATCCCTGGGATTCTCCAGGCAAGAACACTGGAGTGGGTTGCCATTTCCTTCTCCAGTGCAGGAAAGTGAAAAGTGAAAGAAGTCGCTCAGTCATGTCTGACTCTTTGCGATCCCATGGACTGTGGCCTACCAGGCTCCTCCGTCCATGGGATTTTCCAGGCAAGAGTACTGGAGTGGCATTGCCTGTGTTCTGCCTATTAATGACCTCTAATAAATGCTAGTGGCCTTCCTTTATATCACACAGGCAAGGGAAAAACAAAAAAGAGTGCGATAAAGGGCAGACGGCAGCCCGCTGGGTAGGAGTTCTTGCTCTGTCTCTTGGGAATTGCAGATGCAAACACTGGATTACTGCAAAGTGCTAGACTTGCAAGTTCAGAGCGTACAGCTTGGATCTCTAACCCACCATTTCCAAGGTTGCCCCTCGGGTGTTTCTCTGAACCACTCTGACCTTCAGTTAATGTCCTCATCTGTAAAACAGGGTAATAAATGTTTCCCTTAAAAAAAAATTTCATACACAGAGAATAAACACATGGATACCAAGGGGGAAGGGTAAATGGGATGAATTGGGAGACTGGGACTGCATAATACAGTCCCAATGAGACCGGGAGCAGTCTTCATTGCTCTGTGGTGACCTAATTGGAAAGGAAATCCAGAAAAGAGGGGATATATGTATACACGGTCTTCCCTGGTGGCTCAAAAGGTTAAGAATCTGCCTGCAATGTAGGAGACCCGGGTTTGATCCCTGGGTTGGGAAGATCCCCTGGAGAAGGGAATGGCAACCCACTCCAGTACTCTTGTTTTGAGAATTCCATGGTCAGAAGAGTCTGGTAGGCTACAGTTGAGCAGGTCTCAAAGGGTTGGACACAACTACAGTAGAACGGTAGAAACAATAGTTACAGTAGGAACTAACACAACTCTGTAAAGCAAGGATATTCCAATAAAAATTAAAAAGCATTTAAAAATCTCATACAGATTCACATTTCCAGGCCCCTTCCTGGATTAGAGATGGGGGGAGGCTAAATCAAGCACCCCAGTGGATTCTTCTGGCAAGTTTGGAAAATACTGACACCAGATGCTTGCTAAGGTCTGGCTCTCTGCTATGATCTATACATTTAGATAAATAATTCTTGAGAAATAAGGTGAGGTATTATAATGATTTTGAAATGATATGCCTTGTATTTACTGAATATCATTCATTGTGATCCTTAATTTTCATGTGTAATCACTTGAGGGGCACAGTTTGCATTTTCCTTTTCAAATGAAAACCTCTCCCAGGGGCTGCTCCTCAGTGCCCTTGGCCATCATGACAGGTAAGAAAATCTTATGTCAAAGGCACAATGTATGTTATCATTAAAGGGAGGTTAACTCCAAAGCATGTGGTATAGAAGGAAACTGGATCAGGATTCCAGAAACGGAAAGACCTGTGGTGACTCAGATGGTAAAGAATCTTCATGCAACGCAGGAAACCCAGGTTTGATCCCTGGGCTGGGAAGATCCCCTGGAAAAGGGAATGGCAACCCACTCTAGTATTCTTGCCTAGAGAATCCCATGGACAGAGGAGCCTGGCAGACTACAGTCTATGGGGTTGCAAAGAGTTGGACAAGACTGAAACAACTTAGCATGCATGCACGCATAGGCTGACATACAAGCTAGCCCTTGAAGGCCAAGGAAGGTTTGTATAAGGAGGACAGTGAATAGGAAAATGGACCCGAAAGTGATAGGAGGAAATTCCTACACTAAGCAAGAATTTGGGTGAAAGCATGCTATGGGCTGATTGGGCTATAGAGGCACCGTTGTTTCTGGAGGACAGGGAGTGTGTCAGCGTTGTTGGGAAGACAGGGCTCTTGGAGGTTCACTGGGACCACACTTTGCGCCTTACTTAAATGATACAGCAGAGTTCTCAGAAGTTAGTGATTCAGGCCATTGGCAGATAGGGCAGGTGTGCCAGGGAGAGCTCTGGTGGGGAGCGTGGTTCAGTCTGGCAGGTGTGGTCTTGGTGAAACAGTGGGAATACTGAGGGAGTGTTGTTGGAGTGAACTTCCAGGAAAATAAAGGACAGACCTTAACATTTGTGGAAACAGGAGTAGGAGGGACAGCTCCAGGAGTGCCCCAGGGCTTCCCACAAGGAAGAGCCCAGAGGGTGACCTCGGGACCACAGGGTGACAGTGAGCTGGAGCTGACGTGGGAGCAGCGGGAACTTGTGTTGAGGTCAGGGTGGGCTGTGCCGGTGTGGGCTGAATGCAGACAATGGCAAAACTGGATTTGACTTACAAGAAATCAGGGTTCATGATAGAGAATTCTGGAGTCTCTTGCATTGAGTCTGCGCTTCACTTTGGGGAGAGTCATCATAGTAACCGTGTCCCGGGAATCTGACATATTTCTTGTTTATTTAGACTTTGTTCAATTTCTTTCAGTAATACTTCATCACTTTTAGTTTTCTTTTCAAAATACAGTGGATATGTTTTAATTGATAAAGTAAAATTTTAAAACAGTGTTTGGGAGAGGTAACTTGAGTGTTCAGTCACTCAGTCGTGTCTGACTCTTTGCAACCCCAGGGACGGTAGCCCGCCAGGCTCCTCTGTCCATGGGGATTCTCCAGGGCAATTGGATGAGATAAATTTGCTGGAAAAGCTCAGCAGTCTCTGTAGAAGATACCCCACTATTTAGTTCTCATCATACAAAATGCATCCTCCTCATGGGACCATCCCATTGTTTAGCACATACCAGACCATGCAAGCCCCTTTGTTGGGGCCCCCTAAGCTCAAGTGAACATGTTGCTGTGACGAGGCCCAGGAACGTGTGAAGTGACATGGACTGTTGGAGAGTTGTGAGGATTTAGGCCAGGCCCTCTGGGGAGGTGACTTCTCAACAGGTTTTCTCAGGTAACGGGCATTCTGAGCAAGGGCGCAGTTGGGAAGCCATGGAGTCCAGGCCCAGCCTGAACTTGGCCGTGCCAACAGAGCCAGCGTGGTGGCTTAGAGTCGGTGAGAAGGAAGGTGGTACGAGGAGGTCAGAGGTGTGGGCAGAGTCCCCAGTTGAGACCACAGGAGCAGACTGGTGAGATCAATCCCAGGTACTTCTTATAGATCCAGGCAGAGGAGCCCCAGCCTCCTGCTAGTGGCTGAATGGTTTCCCCCAAGAACTTCTCAGCCACGTCAGATTCTGAATCTTATTCTGAATGGATTTT
Organism: Capricornis sumatraensis; assembly: GCF_032405125.1. Taxonomy (NCBI): domain Eukaryota; kingdom Metazoa; phylum Chordata; class Mammalia; order Artiodactyla; family Bovidae; genus Capricornis; species Capricornis sumatraensis. Next base: position 97,275,566 of record NC_091074.1, on the reverse strand, counting down.
AGTGGGATGTGCTCTGACTCAGATGTTCACAGTGTCTCTTGTTGAGTTGAAGCAGAGGCCATGGGGACCCCACATTGGACTTCCTCATCTACCCAAGGAGTGAACACTGAGGAAGTGGGGGTGCTCATGGAGAGTCATCTGCATGTCTGACTGTCAAATTTTGGGCTCACTCTTAAAAATCATGCAGAACCCCTTGAGACTTTTGTTTGTGTAGGTGTATCTAACAGTATTTACTACATGAACTATCAAAACTGAAAAAGTCTTAAAACACAAGTTCTTTTGCATGGATGTGGTTGCCAGAGTGATGGACTTGCTAACACTTCACACGCCCTCCAGAAATATCCACTGCCCACCTCTGCATACTCACTGGGGAATGAGAATGAAAGGGGAATATCACGTACTATTATGAAAACAACCGACTTTACGTGGCTCCAAGAGAGGCTTGGGGAACTCCCAGGGGCTCCCAGGCTGCACTTGAGCACTGCAGACTCAGGCCAGTGCTTCCTGTTTCTCACAAGGTGTCTTGGAGGTTAGGACAAGGGCCTCTCCCACTGCAGCCAGGGCGTAGCTCCGACCAGTTCCCTGCACTCTGCAGAACAGGGCTAGGGACGCCGCCTGCTTGGGAGGTAGTGAAAGTGAGGGGCCTACCCTCCTCTCTATTCAGGTTCTGAAACTGAGAAGGCACACAGTTGAATGGGAACCTCACTGCCATTTTCCTCCTGACAGAGGCTACGATAGGGACATGGCATGGGGTGTCAGCCTGGAAGCTTCTAAAGGGCCCTGCTGCTGCTGCTGCTAAGTCGCTTCAGTCGTGTCCAACTCTGTGCGATCCCGTAGACGGCAGCCCTCCAGGCTCCCCCATCCCTGGGGTTCTCCAGGCAAGAACACTGGAGTGGGTTGCCATTTCCTTCTCCAATGCATGAAAGTGAAAAGTGAAAGTGAAGTCCCTCAGTAGTGTCCTACTCTTAGCGACCCCATGGACTGCAGCCCACCAGGCTCCTCCATCCATGGAATTTTCCAGGCAAGAGTACTGGAGTGCCAATGAACACTAGCCTTTGGCAAACCTGCTGGGCTCCTGTGGGTGGGGCCAGGGCTCCCTGGGCAGCAGGCAGGCCCCACCTGGATCGAGGCGGGATGCAGAGGGCATGGCCTGCATGTGCCCCCTGTTATATCCCCTCACCCTCGACTCCAGGGCCAGGTGCAGAGAAGACAGGATATCTATCTTGCCCTCTGTGTCCCTCACGTCAATTGACAGCTAACTGAAGCCCAGTTGTCCTCTCAGGTACCGGATTCATTTTCTTCCCAGTGAAGGTCTGGGGTTTTAGTCCAGGGCTTCAGCCTGCCTGTGATGCTTTGCAGAGAGGAGGTGCCTCTGTTTTGCTGATGGTGTGGTGGTCGGCCTTTCAGTGACAACAGCTCCTGCGGCCTGCCTAAGCTACCATGTGGGGCATCCCCTGCTCAAGACACTCAACCCTCTGTCCCTTATCCTCTGGGAAATTTCTCACAATTCAAGTCCAACTGGAGGACCCTCTACATGTTGTCCAAGGGTGCGTATGTGTGTGGTCTCACAATTCTCATTTCACCATTTTGGTGTAGTCTCTGAGTTGAGGTTTTTAAAGTAAAATATATTTCCTAAAAAATAAAAAAAATTAGTTTTTTGTTTTTTGGGTTCCAATATCACTGTGGACAGTGACTGCAGCCATGAAATGAAAAGATGCTTGCTCCTTAGAAGAAAAGCTATGACAGTCTAGACAGTGTATTAAAAAGCAGAGACATCACTTTGCCAACTAAGGTCTGGATAGTCCAAGCTATGGTTTTTCCAGTAGTCATGTGTGGATGTGAGAGTTGCACCAGTAAAGAAAGCAGAACAATCAATGTTTTCCAATTGTGATACTAGAAAAGACTCTTGAGAGTCCCGTGGACAGCAAAGAGATCAAACCAGTCCATCCTAAAGGAAATTAACACTGAGTATTCATTAGAGGGACTGAAGCTGAAGCTGAAGCTCAGATATTTTGGCCACCTGATGCTAACAGTCAACTGTTTGGAAAAGATCCTGATGCTGGGAAAGATTGAGGACAGGAGGAGAAGGAGGTGGTAGAGGATGAGATGGTTGGATGGCATCCCTGACTCAATGGACATGAGTTTGAGCAAACTCTAGGAGATCATGAAGGATAGGGAAGCTTGGTGTGCTGTAGTCCATGAAGCTGCAAAGAGTTAGACATGACTTAGTGACTGAACAACAACAGCAACAAAATTTCCTGGAAGAATTGGTTCTCTCATTCTCACAGGTTGTGAATGGCCCTAATGAATGAGCTGCTCGTTTCTCCCAAGAGCAGCTTTGCCCAAAGTTATATGAGATGGCATAGGAGGAGAGCAGATGTATCAGAGACCTGGGTTGAGGGACCTGCACAAGGGCATGGCATCCTGTGTGAAGCAAGCGTTGTCCCCCGGGGCAGTTACAGGGGTAGGGGAGGGGGCTGCTCAGGGTCATCCCTTACCCTTGAGCCTTTCCCTGTGGGTAAAATGACTTTGGTTCTCTTTTCCTACTGACCTTTAGTCCTTATGACTGAAATAGCCTGAGTTCTGGGATGGGAAGCCCAAGGCTCCCTAAGAGATTGGTCATTTCTCATCAGGACAATAAACCTGAAGACTTTCTTCCTGCTGAGACTCTGAATGAACCCTCATGAGCTCAGTACAGTCTGGCTGTGTGGTCCTTTTCTCATCACAGAGAATGCCTGCCTTTCAGGACATGGCTGTCTTAGTCACTATCAGGTTTTAAAAGATAAAATAAATTTCATATTCCTTATAACCCCAGAAGCACCCGTGATTCCCATGAAGGATATGTGAGCATCTTGGTCACTCCTTAAGCTCACATATGCCATTGCCAGAGGAAGTCACTGTTTAGTATACAGCACTTGGGGGGCGCCTCAATTTATATGTGTTATGCACTTTTGCACAGATGGAAGCCATAAGTGGCTACTGTTTTGCTTTCAGCATATGTGTGTTTTATATCACATTATATTCTGGACACGATTCCGCATCAGCACATGTTGATTCACCTGATTTTTTTAAGAGACCACAGTGTATTCCATAGTGTGGATTGGGACTTATTTAACCAGTTTCCCCTGGAAGGATGTCTGTCTACTTGTCTCCAGCAGAAATGTAATATATTTGACAATAAGATCACAAGATTGTATTGAAGCAAGGAAATGCCACCAGATGGTAACTCAGATCCACAGGAACAGATGCAGAAATCTGAGATGAGAACTGGAAGGTTAATAACTCCATTACTGTATATGTGCTCTCCTTTCTTCTTATAAAGACATTAAGCAATCAAGTTTAAAAAATGTTTCTCCAGGGAAGATATAAAAATGGCCAATAAACACATGAAAAGATGCTCAACATCATTAGCTAACAGGGAAATACAATCAAAATTACAATCAGCTATCATTTCACACCCAGGAGGATGACTGTCATCATAAAGACAAACAATAACAAATATTGGTGAGGACCAACACCAGATGGAAGAGAAATGGAATCCTCATTCCCTGCTAGTGGAACTGGAAAACAGTCTGAGAGTTCTTCAAAGCGTTGAACATAGGTTAATATGTGACTAGTCAATTTCACTTCTGAGGCTACAAGCAAGAATAAAGGAGCACATGTCCACCCCAAAACGGACATACCCATGTTGGTAGCAGAATTATTCAGAATAGACAAAAATGGGAACTAATGAATGGATAAGTAAAATGTGGTACACACATACAATGGAGTATTATTCAGAAATGAAAATTAACGAAACTCGACTACACACTCTAGCATGGATGAGCCCTGAAAATACGGTAAGTGAAAGAAATTAGTCCAAAAAGCCCACATAGATAATTCAGTTTATATGAAATATCCAGGACAGGTGACTCTAAAGAGTCAGGAAATAGAATAATGGTTGTCTAGGGCTGGGATGGGAGAGTTTTAGGGCAATGTGGGCAATGACTGCTGATGGATGCGGGATTTCTTTTTGGGATAATGAAAACGTTCTAAAAGTGGTTGTGATTATGTTTACACAAGTCTGTGAATATACTAAAAACCACTGAACTGTTTAGTTAAATGCAAGAATTATAAATATGTCCAATTAAAATGCATGATTTACAACAAATTGGCTCAGTGGGTAAAGAGTCTTCCAGCAATACAGGAGACCAGGGTTCAATTCCTGAGTCGGGAAGGTCCCCTGGGGGAGGAAATGACAATTCACTCCAGTATTCTTGCCTGAAAAATCCCATTGACAGAGGAGCCTGCCCAGCTACAGTCCACTGGGTCCCTAAGAGTCAGAAATGACTGAGCATTCACACCGGCTTGACTGGTTAGACGTATATAGCTAACAATAAACTGATCTATCATCTATCTATTTCTGCCTATCAGTCTTCTATCTTCTCATCTCATGTTAACTTTGGCCTCATGACCGATTGGTGAAACTAGGACTGTTTGCATGGTTTACATTTAAGCATGTTAACCAATTTCCTCTGCTATTTTCCACTGTTTTATTTAGGGTGTGCTCTTGATGTTAACACTGCAGTTTAGTTCTTAGACTATTCCAGGATACTGAGCAGGGGTTTTTATGGAGCTAGGTGAGCAGAAAGCAGCTCTCAGCTGTAGACCTAGTCACAGATGAGACCCGGGTCTTCACTTCTGGAAGAGGTGGGTGTGTTCCCTGGAGGTGGGGAGGACTGCATTTTGAAGGAGCAGATTGGGGCTGTCACTTGGGGCGTGATTACTGTGAGAATGGCGTGGAAGGATGTTGAGAAGCCGCAGGAGGGCTCAGAGGATACGATGGCTCCACTCTTCCCTCCTAGCCTTCCCACATTGCAGTGACAGGAGAGCTCAAATGCATGATTCTGGGACCCCGTTCAAGTTGGGCTTCTATGTTCAATTTTGGTTTAAAGTCAGATGACTTGGCCTGAGATTTGCAAAGCAGAGGGCCAAGAGGGCTGCACTTTGGCCGCAACTATTGTTTCTGCCAACAAACATGGCGGTGGAGACGGTGACTTGCTGGTGAAGGGATGAGCAGGGCAGAGCAAGGTCCAGTTTCTGGGGCTGCGAAGCCTGACCAGGAGGACACAGGGCACCCATTCGATGGGTCACAGCAGGGTGGTGTGACCCTGGAGCTGGCAGTGGCCTTTCCAGTCAGACTTTCCTGATACTAGTGGCTTTCTGATGGAGGCAGTTTCTTGGTTGTGGCATTCTTTGGCAGTGTCAGGGTGATGCTGGAGAGCCAGTGGGTTTCTCATTGAAGAGGGAGAAGCAGCCCCTTCCTAGCTGCTTTGGGAGCTATTCTCAAAAGCCCATCCTGGTGTCTGTTTCTCTGGCCCTGCCTGGACTTCTGTGAGCCACTCAACAGTCCACAGTGAATCTCTTTCTGTTCTAAACCAGCTAGAGAGGATTCTGGTTTTTGTAACTGAACCCTGACCGATACAGTGAATTACATCAATGGATTTCTTAACACTGAACAATTTTGCATTACTGGAATGAACTCAACTTGGGTAGAGTGTGTTCTCCTTTTAAAACACTACTAAAGTTATATTTGCTAATTCTTTACGAAGATGTTGACATTGCTTTCTCGTGTAAGGCTGGTCTATTTCTATTTCCTATTAGTTAAGTTATTAGCGTCTTGCTGACCTTGAAAAAAAAAAGAATCTGGATGATTTCTTTGTCTGCTGTATTCTTGAATAAGTTGTGATAGTAGTTATTTAGTCCTTGAAAAATTTGAAGATTTTCCACATAAAACTATCTAGATGAGGCATTTTGGGATCAAAGTAACTTTTATTTCTGCAAATTCTTCCATTGTTATTGATTTGTTAGATTTCCTATTTCTTTTTAGGTCGATTTGTCAAATATATATTTGTTGTTATTGTTGTTCAGTTGCTAAATTGTGTCCAACTTCTCCATCCCAAGGAGCCTGCTAGGCTCCTCTGTTTATAGGATTTTCCAGGTAAGAATACTGGAGTGGGTTGCCATTTCCTTCTCCAAAATATATGTTTACTTATATAATATTCTATTTTAGATTAAACTGAGCTGTCTCATTCAAATTGTTTCTAATTTAGTAATATAAATATCTATAAACTGTACAAAGAAGATCTTCATGACCAAGATAATCATGATGGTGTGATCACTCACCTAGAGCCAGACATCCTGGAATGTGAAGTCCAGAGGGCCTTAGAAAGCATCACTATGGACAAAGCTAGTGGAGGTGATGGAATTCCAGTTGAGCTATTTCAAATCCTGAAAGATGATGCTGTGAAAGTGCTGCACTCCATATGCCAGCAGATTTGGAAAACTCAGCAGTAGCCACAGGACTGGAAAAGGTCAGTTTTCATTCCAATCCCAAAGAAAGGCAATGCCAAAGAATGCTCAAACTACCACACAAGTGTACTCATCTCACATGCTAGTAAAGTAATGCTCAAAATTCTCCAAGCCAGGCTTCAGCAATACGTGAACCGTGAACTTCCAGATGTTCAAGCTGGTTTTAGAAACGGCAGAGGAACCAGAGATCAAATTGCCAATATCTGCTGGATCATGGAGAAAGCAAGAGAGTTCCAAGAAAACCTGTATTTCTGCTTTATTGACTATGCCAAAGCTTTTGACTGTGTGGATCACAACAAACTGTGGAAAACTGTTCAAGTGATGGGAATACCAGAACACCTGACCTGCCTCTTGAGAAACCTATATGCAGGTCAGGAAGCAACAGTTAGAACTGGACATGGAACAACAGACTGGTTCCAAATAGGAAAAGGAGTCCGTCAAGGCTGTATATTGTCACCCTGCTTATTTAACTTACATGCAGAGTACATCATGAGAAACGCTGGGCTGGAAGAAACACAAGCTGGAATCAAGATTGCTGGGAGAAATATCAATCACCTCAGATATGCAGATGACACCACCCTTATGGCAGAAAGTGAAGAGGAACTCAAAAGCCTCTTGATGCAAGTGAAAGAGGAGAGTGAAAAAGTTGGCTTAAAGCTCAACATTCAGAAAACGAAGATCATGGCATCCTGTCCCATCACTTCATGGGAAATAGATGGGGAAACAGTGGAAACAGTGTCAGATTTTATTTTTGGGGGCTCCAAAATCACTGCAGGTGGTGATTGCAGTCATGAAATTAAAAGATGCTTACTCCTTGGAAGAAAAGTTATGACCAACCTAGATAGCATATTGAAAAGCAGAGACATTACTTTGCTGACTAAGGTCCATCTAGTCAAGGCTATGGTTTTTCCTGTGGTCACGTATGGATGTGAGAGTTGGACTGTGAAGAAAGCTGAGTGCTGAAGAACAGACGCTTTTGAACTGTGGTGTTGGAGAAGACTCCTGAGAGTCCCTTGGACTGCGAGAAGATCCAACCAGTCCATTCTGAAGATCAGTCCTGGGATTTCTTTGGAGGGATTGATGCTGAAGCTGAAACTCCTGGCCACCTCATGTGAAGGGTTGACTCATTTGAAAAGACTGATGCTGGGAGGGACTGAGGGCAAGAGGAGAAGGGGATGACAGAGGATGAGATGGCTGGATGGCATCACTGACTCAATGGACACGAGTCTGAGTGAACTCTGGAAGTTGGTGGTGGACAGGGAGGCCTGGTGTGCTGCGATTCATGGGGTCACAAACAGTCAAACACAACTGAGCGACTGAACTGAATATAAATATGAATGGCTAACAAGTTTTTCTCTGAATATTATTTTGTATGTTTCTTTTTGTAACATATAGTTGGATTTTATTTACTTACCTATTCTGAACTTCTTTCTATTTTAAGCAAATAAGGTTATATCACATTTATGAATATATCAAATCAATTTGTTCTTTTTAACTGGTATCTACTGTTTATTTAAAAATATTTCTCTTGCTTTCTCTCTTTAGTTCTGTAGTCTTTTCCTTTTTGTTTACTTTGGTAATTTAGATACTTTTTTTCTTATTTTGGTTTTCTTTAAATAATGCCAAAATTTCCAAATTTTTAATTAGCATTGTCAGAAACATCAGTAAGAACAGCAACACTATTTATTGAAATCTCACTAAAAAGCATGAGCAACTTAGCTCACCGTTACCTCCTCTCATCTTTCCTTCCTCCATCATGTATGGACTTTTTTCCCTGTTCCAGTATGGGTAAGTACAATGGGGATAAACTTTGAAAGCATGAATGAGATTTAAAAATATCTAGTAGTTAATATTAGTAAGACTAATAATTCTTATGAATTGTATTCTCTTGTAGCCTTTACACATGAATTTCAACCCACATCTTTTTCACCGGGAAAGAAGAGAATTGCTTTGAGTGCCTGGCATAGACAAGTTTCCAGACGCCAGGAAGAAGAATCAGGTAGATTTGACTCCAGATAGACCTGATTTCTGAGGGAAAAGGGAGAGCAGTTGGTCAGCTGTGTGTTTTCTGGCTCTGTTCTCTCCAGGAAAAATGATGCATGTGAGAGACTCCCAGCAGGGTGGAATCCAGTCCCTTTTGGGTCTCTTGGAGGATACCCCTCGGTGAGGGAAAGCTTCCCTCTAAGGGGAAATGTCAATGGTGCATATTTAGATGTGTCAGCTGCAACACATCCCACCAACCCTCTCCTGCCCACTGTGCCCTTGATCCTAGCATCATGAGTGAGTTGTAGAAGCTTCTCATTCATCTCACTGAGAACAGAGAGAGCAGCTTAGAACCGGAAGTCAGCAGCCATGGAGTGACATAGTGAAAGGCAAGATGACCTGGTGATACACACATGTTTTTGAAATATGCTTTAAAAATTTTAGATATTAGGCTATTTCCTGTTATCTTATTGTTATTGATTTCTGACTTTGCCATCTGATAAAGAATGTGGTTAATATGATATTGATTTTGGAGCATGGGTTGAGACTTCTGTGGTCCAGTGGGTGGTCTCTTTTAGAAAACATTCCAGGCATATTGGAAAATAACAATTGCAATTTCCATTTGTTGGGTGCAGGGTTTTGCATATGACTCCTAGATAGGTATACTCAGTTCAGTTCAGTTCAGTTGCTCAGTCGTGTCCGACGCTTTGGGACCCCATGAATCACAGCACATCAGGCCTCCTTGTCCATCACCACACCTGGAGTTCACTCAGACTCAGGTCCATTGAGTCAGTGATGCCATCCAGCCATCTCAACCTCTGTCGTCCCCTTCTCCTCCTGCCCTCAATCCCTCCCAGCATCAGAGTCTTTTCCAATGAGTCAACTCTTCGCATGAGGTGGCCAAAGTACTGGAGCTTCAGCTTTAGCATCATTCCCTCCAAAGAAATCCCAGGACTGATCTCCTTCAGAATGGACTGGTTGGATCTCCTTGCAGTCCAAGGGACTCTCAAGAGTCTTCTCCAACACCACAGTTCAAAAGCATCACATCTTTGGCGCTCAGCTTTCTTCCCAACTCTCACATCCATACATGACCACAGGAAAAACCACAGGATTCAAAACAAAATCCTAAATTTTTCTTTTTGTATTTTCTGGGAGAGTAATATAATTTCTTAGTATGATTGCATATTTTTCACTTTCTCTGGGAAATTATGTTAGATTTGTTTTAATTCTTTTGATGCTATGCTATTAGTTCTTCCCAAAGATAATAGTTTTATAAATCCTTGGAAAGTTATTCTATCATCAAGCTATGATTTTCTTTGTTACTCTTTTGTCTTGATATCTGTTGTGTCTGAGCTACTCAGTGTGTGGTATTCTGTTATGGAAGCCCAAGCAGTCTCATGTAACTATGCTTAACTTTGTAAGAAACTTCTAAACTGTCTCCCAAAGTGGCTGTGCCATTGCATTTCCGCCAGCAATGGATGAGAGTTTCTATTGTTCCACATCTTCACCAGCATTTGGTGCAGTCTGTTTTTGCTATTTTAATAGGTATGTTGTCATACCTCATTGCTATTTTCTAAAAAACTCTTTTTTTTTTTTTTTTCCCCATTTGACTGTGCTGGGTCTTAGTGGCTGCATGTGAAATCTGGTTCCCTGACCAGGGATGGAACCCAGGTCCCCAGTGCCCCCACTGCATTAGGAGCATGGGGTCTTAGCCAGTGGACGAGGGAAGTCCATCATTGTTATTTTAATTTGTAATTCTTTAACAACAGATTATGCTCTCCATCTTTTCATGTGCTAATTTGTCATTTACATATATTTCTTTATGAGATGTCTATCCAGATTTCGTAGTCATTTTAAAACAAGTAGTTTTTAAATTAATAGTGAATTTTCAGAGTATTTTTGGATATACAAACATACCTCATCTTACTGTGCTTTGCTTTGTCTAGATTTGCAGATACCATGCTCTTTACAAATTGAAGGTTTGTGGCAACTGGGGGTCAAACAAGTCTATTGGTGTCATTTTTCCAGTGGCATCTGCTCACTTCATGTGCCTCTGTCATAGTTTAGTAATTGTTGCAATATTTCAAGCTTTTTCATCATTATTGTATTTGTTACAGTTACCTGTGATCAGAGATTTTTGATATTAATATTGCAAAAAGATTATGACTCACTAATGTTTCAAATGATAGCATTTTTAGCCAGAAAGTATTTTTAGTTAAAGTATGCATATTCTTTATTCAGACATGAAACTATTATACACTTTTTGTTAGTTGCTCAGTCATGTCCGACTCTTTGCGACCACAGAGACTATATTCCGCCTGCCTTCTTTGTCCATTTAATTCTCCAGGCAAGAATACTGGAGGGGGTAGCCATTTCCTTCTCCAGGGGATCTTCCTGACACAGGGATTGAGCCTGGGTCTGCTGCATTGTTGGCAGATTCTTTACCATCTGAGCCACCAGGGAAGTCCAATTAATGCCCTTAATAGACTACGTAACTTTTATGTGCACTGAGCAACCACAAAATTAATGTGATTCACTTTATTGCTATATTTGCTTTATTGATATGATCTGGAACTGAACCTGTAATATTTCCAAGATATGCCTGTGTTTTGGGTCTGAATCCTTTACCAGACATGTGTTTTCCATATTTTTCTTCCAGTTCATGGTTTACCTGTTACTGTCTTAACAATGTCTTTTTCAGAGCAGAAGTTTTAAATTTTAATATAGTCTAAATTTTTCTTTCATGGTTTGTGCTTTTGGTCTGTCTGAAAACTCATGGCCAAACCCCAAATCACCTAGAGTATTTATCTATTCTTCTAGAAATTTAATAGTCTTACATTTTAGGTCTTTGATCTTTGTGTTAATTTTTGTGATAGGTGTAAGGTATGTTATGTTCATCATTTTTTTTTTTTTTTCCCTTTGGTATGTTAGATTTCATTAAGAACATCCAGTTGTTCCAGCACCATTAAAAAAAGAAATGACTATTGAGAATTCCCTGGTGGTTTATTGGTTAGGACTCCACACTTTCACTGCTGAGGGCCTAGGTTCAATTAATCAGGGAACTAAGATCCCACAAGCTGCTCGGCATGGCCAAATTAAAAGACAAAACAAACAAACACACTATCATTTCTCCACTAAATTACCTCTGCTAATTGATTAAAGGGCTTCCCTGGCTGCTCAGTTATAAAGAATCTGCCTGCAACTCAGGAGATGTGTGCAGGAGACACAAATTCGATTCCTGGGTTGGGAATAACCCACTCCAGTTTTCTTGCTTGACTTTCCTGGTGACTCAGATGGTAAAGAATCCACCAGCAGTGTAGGAGACCTGGGTTCGATCCTTGGGTTGGTAAGATCCCCTGGAGGAGGACATGGCAACCCACTCCAGTATTCTTGCCTGGAGAATCCCATGGACAGAGGAGCCTGGAGGGCTAAAGTCCATGGGGTTGTGAAACAGTCAGACATGACTTAGTGACTAAACAATAAACCAACAACAATTTACTGACATTGAGTTGACTATATTCATATCAGGTAATTCTAGGCTCTATTCTGTTCCATTGTTTCTGTCTAATCTTTCATCACTGCCATGTTGCCTTGACTACTGTAGCTCCATACTACGGGTTTAAGTGAAATAGTATCAGTTCTGCACCTTTGTTCTTCTGCTCCTCCTCTTCTGCTTCTTTCTGCTCTTATTTTTTCAATGCTGTTTTGGATATTTTAGATCTTTGACTATTCCATATAAACGTTAAACTCAGAAAATACAGTTTGCTGATATTTTATTGAAATTTCATTGAGTCTTTAATCAAGTTGAGAAGAACCGATTTCTTAACAATATTGAGTTTTCCAATCACAATCTTTGATTTTTTCCCCCTAATAATTTGTCATTTTCTGCGTATACATCCTGTGTATTTTTGGTTAGATTTATACATAAATTCATTTTTGATGTTATTGTAAATGACACTGTGTTTTTAATATCAAATTTTAATTACTCATTACCAGGATAGGAAAGCAATTGACTTTTTATATTAACCTGTATACTACAATCTTTCTAAGCTCGATTATTAATTTCAAGATGTGTTTTGTTGTTGTTGTTCATTCTTTGGGATTTTCTGTGTAGTCAATCATGTTATCTGTGAGTAAAATGAGTGTTATTTCTTCTTTCCTAATTCATTCTTTTATTTCCTTTCTTCTCCTATTGTACTAGTTGGCACTTCTAATACAACGCTGAGTAGAAGTGGTAAGAGGAGACATCTTTGCCTTATCTCACATCTTAGGGGGAAAACGTCTACTTTCTTACTATTAATTAACTATGATATTAACTATAGCAGCTTTCTGTTTCAATTTGTTTTGTGTGTGTGTAGTGGGGGTATATGTTCTTCTCAAGGTGAAGAAGTTCTACTCTATTCCTACTAGCCAATTTTTAAAAAAATCATAGATATGTGCATTTTTTAAAATGCTTTTTCTACATCAATTGATATGATGGTATACTTTTTCTTCTTTTGCCCGTTGATGTGATAGATTAATTGATTTTCAAATATTGAATCAGTCCTATGTACCTTAGAATCCCACTTACTCATGATGTATAATTAAATTTTTTATTAATTATTTGAATGACTATTTAGATAAGGTCCGTATAGTTAAAGCTATGGTTTTTCCAGTAGTCATGTTTGGATGTGAGAGCTGGACCATAAAGAAGGCTAAGTGTTGAAGAATTGACACTTTTGAACAGCGTTGTTGGAGAAGACTCTTGAGAATCCCTTGGACTGCAAGAAGATCAAATCAGTCAATCCTAAAGCAAATCAGTCCTGAATATTCATTGGAAGGACTGATACTGAAGCTAAAGCTCCAATACTTTGGCCACCTGATGCGAAGAGCCAACTCATTAGAAAAGATCCTGATGCTGGGAAAGATTGAAGGCAGGAGAAGAGGATGTCAGAGGATGGGATGGTTGGATGGCATGAGTTTGAGCAAGCTCCGGGAAATGGTGAAGGACAGTGAAGCCTGGCGTGTTGCAGTCCCTGTGATCGCAGAGTTGGACATGACTGTCAACTGAACAACATTTAGATAAGATTCTTATATTGGAAAAGATTGCTATGCCTTATAACTCTCTTTTAATCTGTGACTTCCCTCTTTATCTTTCTGGCTTATTTTCTCAAATTCAGTCATTTGCCTTGTAGAATTCCCAACTGTTTGGATCTTGTTGATGTCCTCCCCATATTTTTATTTAACTTACTTGTTCCTCTGTCTTCGGTATTTCTTACAAACTATTAGTCCAATTCAGAGATTTATTTTGCATTTAGATTGAATTGATTGATTGATTTGTTTGGGGGCCAGACTATTTCATGGATGATGTGTACTTCCATCAGACAATATATAATATTTGCTTGTCTGTCTTTGTGATGTCAAAAGCCACTGATGTTCATTTTCCAGATACATAATCTCATTAACAGTACAAAATTTAGATTTCTAGTTCCAGCATTTTTTCATCATTTAGTAGCTGGAATATTACTATGAAGAGAACATTTTCTCTCATTAGCTACCTAGTGAAAGAGTTTATTTAGGGAAACCAGGATAAATCTTTGATGCTTTTTCTTTATTTGCCAGTTTTTAAAATAATGAGATCATTCCTATAATAACTTTTGAAGAAAGTACTATTATGTACTCAATGATTTAAATATCTTCTTGTGTTTTAATCTGCTGCTCTGTCCTTACGATCTTTGGTGTTGCTCTTACTGTTCCTTCTATGGTGATTAGATCCCATTTTCAGTGGCTCCTTATTTCCTTTTTGCAGAAACCTCATGTTTTATTAGTGTCCTTGCTTTCAGGTCAGAGCAATTGTTCCCCTTGTGTCTTGTACACTTTCTGCTCTGGTGCAGAGTCAGCCATTCCTCAAGGAGCCTTGGTCCCTTTTTGTGGGAAATTCAGAGATTGCAATCTGCACGCTTAGCAGAGTTTTAACAAGAAATTGGAAATGGCGTGTGGAGACCAAGCCTTGAGCAGACTGGGGCCCGAATCACGTGTGGGAGGACTGAGTCACGTGTATCCTGAGTTGTGAAAATATTCCCATGGAATGACTTTGTTTTTCTTCTGTTGGGGGGGCCCAGAGGTTTCACCCGTCCAGGACAAGTTTCCACATTCATTTCTTGGCTTAAGATCCCCCAAACCATATGAACAGAGCAGATTTGGAATCCTTACATGCATGTGGTACAGACTGAGGTTTTGATTTCTCATGGGAAACCTTTTTCTTCTCATTTAGGGCCCCAGGCAGATGGCAATCCTGCCTGACACATCCCAGGACTGGCAGCTGGAATTCCTCTAGCCTCCTCTTTTCACAGGGAGGGATGGTCGTTTATGGGCAGCCCTTTCGTTCTCACCGTTGGGCACTGGGATCTCAGTGGCCTGAGTGGGTCCGTGTCCCGCCTCCCACCCAGAATATCATTGTGCCTGTTTCCAGGTAATGGGGCCTTGGGAAGCATAGTTTTTTGTTCCTGTTTTGCTTTTGTTTTGTTTTTCATTTCTGGTATCTAATAACTGAGTTTTCCCTCTTCAGAGCCTGGTTAAAGGTTTTTAACACAGTCATGTGAAGTGAAATTTGCTTAGTCATGTCCGACTCTTTGTGACTCCATGAATAGTCCATGGAATTCTCCAGGCCAGAATAATGGAGTGGGTAGCTGTTCTCTTCTCCAGGTTATCTTCCCAACCCAGGGATCGAACCCAGGTATCCCACATTGCAGGTGGATTCTTTACCATCTGAGCCACCAGGGAAGCCTAAGGATACTGGAGTGGGTACCTTATCCCTTCTCCAGTGGATCTTTCTGGCCCAGAAATCAAACCGGGGCTCCTTCTTTGCAGGTGATTTTTTTTACCAGCTGAGCTACCAGGGAAGCCTTAAGACAGTCATATTCAGCATATAAAATCTGTTCCCTTTTCCTCCTTCTTGTTAACCTGGGCACCATAAAATTATATGTTCTCTTTTTCCATCTCTGGTGGGGTTTCATTTTATCCATGAGAGCGGGTCATGGGGAACAGCTCTTTCTCTCGGGATGCTGGCTCCTAGCTGGATTCTCTGTGTTGTGGGGGGAAGATGCCCATAGCTGGAGGTTTTGATGTTTGTGATATTTAACATATCAGGTGCAGTCACCTGCATGGACCTTCTCCTGCCTCTTGGAAGCTGGGTGGGTGACATGTGTCCATTGCTCAGACACCTGTCTCAGAGTGATGTGGGCTCCTGGTGTATGGTGTTGCCCTCAGGGATAGAGAGCTATGTCTCCTAGGCGCTTGCCAGGTGTCTTGGCTAAAGCCTCCTCTGCCATCTTCCCATTCTTTACCAGGTCGCTTTTTTAAAAAGATGTTTTTTTAAGAACATTACCACTAAATACCTCACATTTTCTTATCATCAGACTGTTTTCCTCTGAAGGAATCACAGGCAGTGTCTTCAGAGATATCAGTGCCAAGTGGTGCCTGGAAGGCATTTGGGATAACACTTGACCTACTAGTGAGCCTGGGTGGATGGAGCAATGATGCCGTCTGGGAACGTTCCCAGACATGAATACAAAGGCCGGTATTCTTTTCCTTTCACTCTGTGCTGTTTCCTCTGACATGTTTTAGTACTGATTAGGGACTGGTGGGTCCCTTTGTTCTTAATTAAAAGTGATTGTCTGTAAATATTCTACCTTTCTATTTTGTTTTCCCTCAAATTTAAAAAGGCAGAGGCCCAAGAAGACAGACTCAGTATCACAGTCCATACTTCCTCCTGAGAGCAAGGGCCACTTCAGTGGGACTTTTGCAGCTCACATTTCCTCTAATTTTAATAGTACAAAGGTCTTCTCAAAGGTAGTTAAAAGGGACTATGCATACCCATATCGGATGCTGGTGTGTCCTATGGCCTTCCCCAGTGTAAGGTTTCTAAGGAGCCAGCTGGTGATGCATTCATCACAGGTTTGTATAAATGGTGCATTTGCAAGAAAAAATGTGAGATTTTCTGACCTAGTAACTGTTGCTTAGAAACTGTTGTCCACAAAACCTAGAATTCAGGAAAGGGCATTGCTGAAAGGGAACAAACTCTAGACCTAGATACCAAAGATGCAAGTGAAAATCCTAGTCCCAGTAGTGGGATGTGACCCTGGTACATTTGCTTGAATTTATCACAGATTGTCTCATCAGCAGGCCAGCTCAGGATCCAGGGATACCTACGTCGTGGGAAATGCTGTGGATCCAAGGATACCACCAGGAGAAGAGATGGGCATTGGTTAGCATCCAACACTTGAGGCCAACAATGAACCTGACAGCAGGTAAGACTCAGAATATTTGTTTAAGGCATGCTCTGTGGCCCCAAGCAGCATCGTCCTTGGACTAACAGCTCTCCTCCGTGCGGGGCTCTTTAGGATTCACCTCTATTTCCATCCCATTTGGCACTTTCTAGTTCTCAGTAACGGCTTGTTCATGGGCAAGTAGGGGGTCTGATGAAAAATATGAACCTGCCCAGCATGACTTTGTTCCTTTTTGTCCAATACAAGAATCATACTGTGTTGAAACTGATGATATGTTGATTGATGCAGGCAAGCAAACCAGACCTCTCTGTGCATGGAAAGTTCTCTTCTTTCTTCCTCAGCATCTACACCTGTGCCTTTCACTCAATGTGGACAGTTCTGTCCTTCAGGGGCCAATAATATTCGGTTCCTGCTTTGATACTGCAGTTTGGATGGTGAGGGATACTGTGTCCTGATCATTTACTCTTGCCAGACTACTTTTCTGCTGCTGGAAGTGGAGACACAAAAGACAGGTTCGAACTCTCCCAGGGCTGCAGCTTGAAACTTCTAACTACACTCCAGGGATCCTGCAGGAATGTGGGTCAGTGGTTCCCTTTGGAAAGTGATGAACACAAATGAATTTATTTTGCCAAAAGCTTGTTTCTGGATCACGGTGGAAATACTGTTGGATTTCAACTCAAAAAGACCAAATGGCAAATTTGTGTTTGTTTAGCCCAAAGAAGATCCTTGCATCTCCGGAGCCTCAGTTTCTTCATTTGTAAATTAGGGATGGGAACCTGCCGTGACAACGTTGCTTGCTGGGTTGGCTGAAATGACAGTACTGGAATGACAGGATTGCTCATCTGTTCCACATTATTGGGTTGACACCAGATGGATTTGTTTCACCACAGTTGTCCAGCTTCCCTGAAATACCATTTCCCGTGGGACAGAAAGCTGGGCCATCTTAACGTATGTTCCTCTGAAGTTAAGTCCTGATACACTGAAAGTCATTTTGTTCAATTCCCATTTCACAGACTCCCAGTTTTCCATGAATGGAGACTTCATGTATTTTTTTATCTCTGATTAGAAAACCTCCAAGTCCCAAATAAGGACCTTTAGTGAAAACTCAAGAGATTTTAGCTTCAAATCCAGAAACAGTTAAATTAGCCAATGTGATAACCGCACTCTGTCCCAGAATGTTGAATGTCACAGGCCTGAGTATGTCTGCAAGTGGTATGTAATTAGGTCAGCAGAGGAGTGGAAATGCTGGTTAATTGCTTCAATCTTTTTCTCCTTCATTCTTTTAAATGCATTTCAATTGACTATTAACTGGAATGTTTTTCTTCCCAGAAACAGTGAGTGTCTCAGAGGTTTCCATGGGGTACCCTGTGTTTGGGTGTGTGCAGAAGTTCTGGGGGCGCCCTGCAGTTGGGAGTAAGCAGAGTGTCTGAAGGGGCACCATGCATTTGGAGGGCACCCTGTGGTGGCTCAGATGGTAAGGAATCCGCCTGCAGTGCAGGAGACTTGGTTCAATCCCTGGGTGGGGAAGATCCCCTGGAGAAGGGAACGGCAACCCACTCCAGAATTCCTGCCTGGGAAATCCCATGGACAGAGGAGCCTGGTGGGCTACAGTCCATGGGGTTGCAAAGAGTTGGACACGACTGAGAGACTGACACTTCCACATTTCCACGGTGTTTGTGCAGAGCTGCAGGAACTTACAAATCCCTCCTTCCTGTCACCCAGCCAGGACTGCTTTTTCTACAAAAAGGACTGATACTAGTGTGGGTTTTAACTGCCAGCAAATACGAGGAATTTGTATCTTAAGCTTTCTCTGGAAGTGTGTCATTCCTGGTATGGGTGTGGAGCTGCTGGATCTGTTTACAGCTCTCTCTTCTTCACTGGTTCCTCGGAAATCACCTGGGTCACTCTGGCATCCACCACTCAAGGCTCCGGGAAGATGTGTCTCAGTGCTGCTTTACACTGAAAAGCCCACCCACCTGCTTACCAACACAAGCTCATTGTGTTAGCAGTACATGGCATTAATTGCTTGTAGTGCTTAAAATTTCTAAGTGAGGTAGGCCCACTCCCTGAACACGTGCCTTGCTCCAGCCCACAGTTTATCTCCCCTGATGGCCGTTCTCTCCTCCTCCTTAGTAACAAGAGCTCCAGGTTTTAGCTGGGATCGTTCTGGCAGTCAGTGCCACATGTCCCCGCTCCTTTATGGCTAGCTATAGCCATGCTCCTACATCCCCCTCTTGAGATGTGGTCCTGAGCGTTGTGTGGACTCTGGAAGCACCATGTGCTTCCCTGGGCGACAGCCTGAAAAGTGGATGTACAGAGACTTCATTGGGAGGTGTCATCCCAGAGCAGCAAGGGGCAGGAAAAGGGACTCTGGCAGGAGAGACAGAGATGCCTCACGGAGCTGTTCAAAGCTTCCCAGAGAAACATGCCAGTTTACTCGGTCATCCGGAACTCCTCTCCAAATAACAGTCCATCTGGGGGAGAGGGGAAGGGAAACCAGTGTATATGCCAGCATCCTGTCTCAAACCTCTTGTTTTTCAAATTTTAAACCATAGGGTATGACCTCCCCACTTCTTCTCCTGTGTGTATCACTTCTGAGGTAGCCTTGGGGAAGGCTAGGTCCAACCCCCAATGATGTGGGGCTTCATCTGAGCCCAGGAGTGAGGGAAAGTGTCAGAGTCTTCATGGGTACCAGAGTTGCTCATGCTGTCTGGTGGGAGCAATAGAGCCTGTGATGCAGCCTGCCTTCACCCCAGAGATGCTGAGATAACCAGTCTAGGAGAGGAGGTGACAGAGAAGCAGCTGAGCCCTAGCAATCTAGGGAAGGACAAAAACTGGGTTCAGTACATGTCCTTAAAAAGAGTGGGTGTGCCTTGGAATGCAGATGTGATGGCTGGAGCTCTGGTAGCTATTTGGAAACTCAAGGAAGAGGCAAAATGCTTATAATGGTTGGGTATAATCTAGAATAAAGCTCATGCTCCTGATAGCATTTTGAATTTACCCCGCTAGTTAACCAAACTGGTGACCTCCACACTTCTTTTATAGGTCTTGTTGTCTTTTACGAAAAAGAGAAACAGACTTCTCTTTTGTTCAAGCTAATGGGCTTCCCTGGTGGCTCAGATGGTAAAGAATCTGCCTGCAATGCTGGAGACCTGGGTTTGATCCCTGGGTCGGGAAGATCACTGGAGAAGGGGGTGACTATCCATTCCAGTATTCTTGCCTGGAGAACTCCATGGACAGAGGCGCCTACAGGCTCCAGTCCATGTGTTCACAAAGAGTTGAATGTGACAGAGAGACTAACATATTTCTTGGTATTTAAAGGCAAAACAAATTTCAACTACTATAGAACATGAGAACAGTTTGTTGGACGAATGAATAAATGTCCTGGTTGATTAATGTTCGTCATATATCCAAAATAGTAGGTTTATCGCAGTGTATTTGACACCAGTGTTTGTACTCTGCACCTGTGTGAATCCTGCCTGTCCCTAAGGCTGGGGAAAGTCTTGACCCAGCACATGTTGATGGTCTTTGCATTAAAGCAGTTTCATTTCTTCCTGTTTCCATGTTTCCCTGCATTGTCTTTTCTTAAATATGAACCCAACACCTCCACCTACATCCACTCAGCAAATTCTTCCCCTTTGTCTAAAATTCCCTATAAATGTCACCTCCTTGTGAAGCCTTCCAGCATCCTCCTGGGGAGGGAGAACTCGCCCATGTTCCTCCAGCACTCAGAGCACACACAGTTCCTGCCTCCGCTTCCCTGCCTGGCTCCCTGAAGTTTCTACATCATCCCTTCTCTCTCCTCACACCTTCCACCCATCTTTTCCCTTCCCACTCTTTACTGAAGACATGACTTACATCTTCCACAGAGAAAGTACAAGCCTCCAGATATGAACCTGCTCTCCTCCACATCAGTCAGCCTCCATGTGCAGCCGTGGACACTGCCCTGTCTCCTGGCGATGTGTCAGCCTCCCGCAGGGTGAAGACGGCCTTCACCGCTGGGTGAGCCATCAGCACTCCTACAGAAAGCTAGAGTCTCCTTCAACCCCCACACTCATCGGCTCTCCTTAACTTTGTTGTAACAATTTCCCCTCTTCTTTTGCACCATCAATTCTTCTATCTACAGAATCATTCTCATTAGCATTTACACATGCTGTAATAAATCTCTATCCACTCCTTCCAGCTGCTGCCTCATTTCTCTGCTCCTCTTTATAGCAAACTCCTTGAACAATTCTGTTTTCATTTCTCTCCCTTTCCTCCTTTGAGTCCATTCCAGTCCAATTTTTCTCCCCTCCAAGGTCACCATTGACCTTGACAAAGCTAAATCCAGGGGTCAGTCCTGGCTCCAGCTATCCACCACTGCATGACAAAGGTGCCCCCCCCCCAATTTAAATAACAATATATTGTGATGAATCATGATTTCATTGGTTGACTGGGCCCAGCTGGATAGTTCTAGCTGGGCTTCTCATGAGTTTGCTGACACATGGTTTCTGGGGCTGAAGTCACTTGAAGGCAAGACTGGGCTGTGCATCCAAGATGGCACACTCATCCAACCAGCAGTTGGTGTTGCCCGTGGGCTAGGAGCTTGGCATGACCTTAACCACAGGACCTGCCCATGGCCTCGTCATGTGGCTTGGACTTCTCATTGAATGATGTTGGGTTCCAAGAGAGAGCATTTCAAAGGTGAGCATTTAGGAGACAAAAAGCAGAAACTACCAGGTCACTTAAATCTCCATCTAGAGCAGGTGTGGGCTCCTTCTTCTGGGTTGTGATGGTCAAAGTGTCATGGACTCAACAGGGAGCTTGAGAAATAAAGTTTGCCCCCGTCGAGGAAGTGACAAAGTCACATTGGGAACAGCCTTTGGCACAGGGGCTCCCTCCCTCCCCCTTGAAACATGGTCTTCAGGGTCTTCCTGGAGGCATTTTCTGCATCTCCCATCTTACTAGCTGCTTATTCTCAGCGCCTTTCCTGGATCTTTCTACTTCCACACATTGGCACTTCCCAGGGCATCATTTTGCCCATTTTTGTTCAGCCCTTTTCTTGATCATCTGTGTAGTACCATGACTCAGAGTGGTGTGAACCTGGGGTCATAGTTGCCATGAGGTGATACTATGGTGGATATACCTGTAAGTAACTGTTCTGTGGTTCATATGGATAGGGCTCCTTCCCTGAAGGATTTCATAGGGGTCTGCACCCCAGGGTAGTCTCTCTGAAGTTAAAGAACAGTGGAATGACCCCCAAGGCAGGTCTCTCTGCTGTGCCCAAACGTGAGCTCCACATTGTACTTGCCTGAGAGAGTGGTACCTCCTGAATTTGCTGTTATCAGTGGAACAGGAGGGGCATTGATGTGTCCCTTCTAGGCCAAGAAGTACTTATTTACTGGTGCTTGTCTTTCTTCCTTTCCTGCCTCTCTGACTGAGGAAGAGTATATTGATATGGACACGTTGTAGGTGACTCAGAATGCCAATCCGATAGGCAAAGGAATAACTGGTTCCCTGGTGGACTTGAGACGACTGCAAGATGAATGCTAGCTGTGCTAAACCACTGAGACATAAGCTGGGCCATTATCACAGTGTAATTGGTCTGTTATGATGTATGAACACCTAACAGAGCTTTCCAGAAAAATAGGGGTATTTCTTTTTTTTTTCCCCTCCATCTAAGCAGATAAGAACCTCCCCACGCTCCCAGACCTCCAGCTGTCTGAGTTTAAAACAATAGAAAATGAAAATCCTGAGTTCCTAAACATTCTGGATGTGACCTCTAAAGCATTAAAGATTCACTAACATTTGATCTCTGCAGATTTGATTGGTCTGCAGGTGTCTATCACATACCTGACATTTGTCTCACCTACAAACATGATTATAGAGGTCCAAAGCAGAGTATAGCCCTGTCTCTAGCTGAGATAAGACAAACACAAACAAAGTCATCACATACACAGTTATGGAAGAGCTGCAGGCAATCAGATCTTAGCATTTGTTGAATACTGATCCACAGGTTGGGCATGTGAATATAAATGAGACATTGTCTGCTTTCTAGAAGTCCCTGATATAGTGGGGCCTGTGATATGGTTGCTCATTCACTCAGCAAGTTTTTACTGACAATCTGCTATGTTCAGGCTCTGTTCTGGGCATGTGGGATACAGCAAGCAACAGAATCAATTGAATGAGGTCTCTGTCCTGAAGCTTTCACTTCCTGGGTGGGATATGGGACAGTCAGCATTACCTGGCATATGGTGATAAGAGCTATGAGGAAGAGTGACAAAAGGGGGAGGCGGATCAGTGTATGGTCAGAGATGCCTCATGAAAGGAGATATGTAGATAGATACCATGAGTAAACATGAGTGAGACAGCCAGGTGGGTCTCTAGGAAGAGAGTGTTCCAGGCAAAGATTTGAGAATGCAAAGGCCTTGAGATGGAAATTTCTTGGAATGTTGGAGAAACAGCAGAGAGTCTCTGGGACTCTGGAGCATGATGGGTGGAGTGGCAGGAGGCAGGAGGAGGCTGGGGGCCCCTGTTTGGACTTAGGTTTACAGCCCAGCCTGTGAACATTGCATTATGGATGCCCTGAGTAGGCACAGGAGGCCAACTGCAGGTTGCACTCTGAAGGCAAAGAATTGGGTGGTTCTTTAAAAATGTTTGTAATACAAACATCAATAAAATACTGGGTAAAAATGGAGAAAAAGCCTCGTCTCTTTGTAAGTGTCTTAAGAGTCACACAGCTTTATTTCATGTCCTCAAATATTTAAACAGAGTTTAGAGATTCAAGTGAATTTTTTTTTTTGTCTTCTTAAAGCATCCAGGATCTCCTGGTTCCTGCTCCACACGGGTTGAGCTGTTCTCTTGAAATGTTTTTTCATCTCTGACTTCCTGGAATGGGTTTGCTTAAGGAAGTCAGTTTTGAGAGTTTGCTTTTAATCCTGGCACGCTCATGGGAACCTTGTTACAGCAGTTGGCATATCCTATGAGCACCCAAACTTCAGGGCTGTTTTCTGGCCCCTGATACTGCTGGCCTGTTCAGTTGACCCCTGGCAAGAGGGAAACTCCCTTTACTGGTGAAGGCTGAGTACCCATGGCTCAATTCTAGTCTTTTGGGAAGACAGAGACAGAAATCTAAGGTTTCAGAGCAAAGTAATGATTTGAAAAAGATGCTTTCATCAGAAGTCAGTCCCCAGTTGCTGAGAATATTGTTGTTGCTCTCCATTTTAAATTGGATTTTCATTTGAGGATGTGGTATTTAAAAGTAAATCATCATCCATGTAGGTTTCTATGGAAGCTCCCCGGTTTCTTGTGGTGAAATTAAATCAGACAAAGAAATGAAGGGAGGAGCAGATGGGCCCATTTTCCAATTTGGGCTCAAGTGGATCTCAAGGGAAGTACAAGGGTAATTCAAAAGAATCTAAAATGTCATCTTCAGAGAATGCTCTGATTGGTGTCCAAGGAAAGAGCTGTCCTTCCTTTGTCATCACATTCTTCTGATGGAATGGACTCACTACTGGGCTGCACTTCATTTGACTTGGGTTAAGGAAAGGCAGTGAGGGCATCTCATGTGCTGTAATGAACTGAGCTGTGTGCCCCCCCCCCAAAACTAATCTGGGCACCCCTGGTAGCTCAGCAGTAAAGAATGTGCTTGTGCAGTAGCCGTAGGAGATGCGGGCTTGATCCCTGGGTCGGGAAGATCCCCTGGAGGAGGGCATGCCAACCCACTCCAGTATTCTTGCCTGGAGAATCCCATGGATGGAGCAGCCTGGCAGGCTATAGTCCATGGGTCACAAACAGTTGGAGACAACTGAACCTAGATACCATATTCAAAAGCAGAGACGTTACTTTGCTGACTAAGGTCCGTCTAGTCAGGGCTATGGTTTTTCCTGTGGTCATGTATGGATGTGAGAGTTGGACTGTGAAAAAGGCTGAGCGCTGAAGAATTGATGCTTTTGAACTGTGGTGTTGGAGAAGACACTTGAGAGTCCCTTGGACTGCAAGGAGATCCAACCAGTCCATTCTGAAGGAGATCAGCCCTGGGATTTCTTTGGAAGGAATGATGCTGAAGCTGAAACTCCAGTACTTTGGTCACCTTATGCAAAGAGTTGACTCATTAGAAAAGACTCTGATGCTGGGGAGGATTGGGGGCAGGAGGAGAAGGGGACGACAGAGGATGAGATGGCTGGATGGCATCACTGACTCGATGGATGTGAGTCTGAGTGAACTCTGGGAGTTGGTGATGGACAGGGAGGCCTGATGTGCTGTGATTCATGGGGTCGCAAAGAGTCGGACATGACTGAGCGACTGAATTGAACTGAACTGAACTGAAGCGACTTAGCATGCAGGCACATACAACCTCATCTGGTGAAGCCCTAACCTCCAATGTGACTGACTGTATTTAGATACAGGGCTTTAAGGATGTAATTCCCGAATCCATGAGGAAGGCTGGTCCTATGAGAAGGGACCGAGTCAGCCAGCTCTCTCCCTCTGTGCCTGTGCAAGAGACATGGCCATGTGAGGACAGCAGGGAGGTGGCCACCTGCAAACCAGAAACAGGGCTCACACTGGATCTGCTGGCACCTTGATCTCAGACTTCCAGCTTCCAGAATTGTGAGAAGTGAATGTTTTCTGGTTAAATTGTCTTACCCTGTGGCATTTCTTAAGGCTGCTAGAGTCGACTAAGACGTGGAATCAAATGTTAATGCAAGACCAAGTGGATACAGGGGAGAGGGGCAGTGAGGCTGTTTATCAGCTTCCACTGACCACCAACACTGGGCTCACATGCATATGACGCAGGCCCATGGCCAGTTGAGCCAGCCCCGGCTGAGCAGGCCAGGATCCTGTGGGCTGTCACCCTCTTGAGCAGGAGCTGGATGTTCTCTCTGTCATCAAGGCTTTCGTCCTGCTCAAGAAGCATTTCTTCCCATCACTTTCCACTTACTCACTCAGTTCATCGCCTACGAGTCTATTCAGACCAGTGATGCAGTGCCAGCTTGTGGGTCACCACAGGGACCAAGCCCTGTGCTGGGCATGTGCTGGGCTCTCACTGAGGACACAGTCAATTGTTGGTTTGGCATGGGGAGTGGATGACAAAAAGCATTTTAGGGATCATAGCTCAACTATTTGACAAATAAGACAAAAGGTCACATATACAACAGTCAGAATATTGGCATCATAAGTGATAGTTTTTATTTTCTTGGGCTCCAAAATCCCTGCAGATAGTTATTGCAGCCATGAAATTAAAAGACACTTGCTCCTTGGAAGAAAAGTTATGACAAACCTAGACAGTGCATTAAAAAGCAGAGACATCACTTTGCCAACAAAGGTCAAAACTATGGTTTTTCCAGCAGTCATGTATGGATGTGAGAGTTGGACCATAAAGAAGGCTGAGTGCTGAAGAATTGATGCTTTCGAATTGTGGTGCTGGAGAAGGCTCTTGAGAGTCCCTTGGACTTCAAGGAAATCAATCCAGTTCAATCCTAAGTGAAATCAACCCTCAATATTCATTGGAAGGATTGATGCTAATGCTCCAGTACTTTGGCCACCTGATGCGAAGAACTGACTCACTGGAAAATACCCTGATGCTGGAAAAGATGAAAGGCAAAAGGAGAAGGGGTCAGCAGGGGATGAGCTGGTTAGATAGCATCACTGGCTCAAAGGGCACGAGTCTGAGCAAACTCCGGGAGAAGGTGAAGGGCAGGGAAGACTGCTGTGCTACAGTCCATGGGCTCAAAGAGTTGGATACAACTTAAGGACTGAACAACAACAACAAATAACAAGTTTAAGTAATAAATGAGGCAAGAGATGCTGGTCTGGACACTCAGGAAATGGAGACTCACTCACCTGTGACCAGGCCTCACTGGGCATCAGCTGTCCCCCCACTGCTTGTGAAGGGGGCACAGATCAGATCTTTGCTCTCTGCCAACAGGGGTGCTAACACGAAGTATTCCTAGTTCTTTCCCAGTAAAATCCCTCACCCTCCCTTTGAAGGTGTGAGTCAGGAGAGATGGAGAGTCGCCAAGAGGTGTCAGCCTGGGTGCAACTCCCTTCCTGTGGGAGGAAGCTTCAGGAAAAGGAAACAGCACCAGTTTTCCTGCATAGTCTAATTAAGGACACAGAAGGGAAACAAGTGAAAGAGCAAATCAATCAAGGCAATTACAGCTAGTGATAAGCAGCGTGAAGGAAGCAAATGGTACCCAGGGGAGGAGGAGAGTCACTGGAGAGCCTGTGCTTCTCCGGGAGAGTCCAGGAGACATTTAGGCTGGTGGCTCAGGACCCATCACTGAAAAGGAAAGGTGATGAGGGGCAGGGAACAACATGTGCAGAGCCTTGCAGTGTGGCAGAGTGGGGCATGTGCTGGAAACAGAAAGCAAGCCAAGATCATAGCAGAGTGAATGAGGGAAGGATGGAGGAGAGGCTGGCGAGATGGAGCAGGCTCATCCCACATGGAGCTGGGGGAGAAGAGGCCAGGAGGGAGGGAGGTGGGGGAGGCCAGTCAGGGAGCAGTCACGTGGTCTGGGCGGGGCAGTGGAGTTTGCATTTTGGCAATGGGATTGGAGAGCTGGGGGCAGGTCTGAGACATGGTTTGAAGATAGAGTTGGCTGCTTCGCTGATGGACTTTGCATATGGAAAAGGGACAGGTAAGAACCAGGGGAAACCTGGCATTGGAGTGGCACACATTGACTCTTGGTGAAGATTCTTGTGAACAATGGCCAGAGCATCTCAAAGATCACGACTGCTGCTGCTGCTGCTGCTAAGTCATTTCAGTCATGTCCGACTCTGTGCAACCCCATAGACGGCAGCCCACCAGGCTCCTCTGTCCCTGGGATTCTCCAGGCAAGAACACTGGAGTGGGTCGCCATTTCCTTCTCCAGTGCATGAAAGTGAAAAGTGAAAGTGAAAGTCGCTCAGTCGTGTCCGACTCTTCATGACCCCGTGGACTGTAGCCCACCAGGCTCGTCCGTCCATGGGATTCTCCAGGCAAGAGTACTGGAGTGGGTTGCCGTTGCCTTCTCCGAAATATCACAACAGATGTGCATAAGAGTTCCTTGAATAATGATTTCAGGGGCTTCCCTTGAACTTCAGAGAACTCAAAACTGAGAGATTTAATTTAAAAATTTGTTGGAATGGAAGATAGTGGGGAGATGCGGGAAGAGGGTCACATTGAAAGGCGAAAGGTGAACCATGGTATTGATTCATCTTTCTGGTGTCTCCTCTCATTGCTCCCAAGGATCCAGGCATTGATCCATGTCTCAGAGTCATTATAAAATATTAATAGATAAACACTTTTCATTTCCATTTTACTTTTCTGGAAATATCTATTTTAAGGAGGGCTTGAGAGGCTTCCAAGTCCAAGGAAATCTAGTCATTCCTTAATCCATTGAGCAGGTGCCTTCCAAGCAGCTGCAGAGAAAGAGTGTTTCCACAGTGCCTGCCAGCCAGCTCAGCTGTTGTCCAGGAGACGAGTGCTCCATGGGCCTACTCAAGCCTCTCCCAGTCTCTTTCTTGCTCTTAACTCTGCATGTGGAACGTCAAATTCTCAGGACATTAAAGTGCTCACTTTTACCTCTAGCTGGAGTTCCTGAAGGGTTTTAAGGAAATAGTGATTCCCCAGTAAATGTGTAGACTGATCCAAATCACCATTTTACTTGCTATTTATTTAGTACACTGGCTGAATAATGGCTCCCCAAAGATGTTCACATTCCTAATACCCAGAGCCTGCCGTTGTGTTACATTACACAGCAAAAGCTCCTCTGACGATGGAATTAACTTAAGAATCTTGAGATGGAGAGATTATCCTGGAATATCCAGGTGAATCCAATGTCATCACCAGGTTTCTTATCAGAGAGAAGCAGGAGGGTCAGAGGTAGAGCTGGAGAGAAAAGTTAAAAGGATGGAAGCAGAGGCTGGAGCAATGTGATCTGATGATGGAGGAAGGGCCATGAGCCAATGAATGCAAGAACCCCTGAAGCTGGCAAGGAAACAGGTGATTCCCCTGGAGCCTTCAGAAGGAAGGCAGGCTGGTCTGCACCTTGAGACTAACCCAGAGAAATAGACTTAGGGCTTTAGACCTCCAGAACAATAAATTCATGTTTGAAGTCACATCAGTTCAGTTCAGTCGCTCAGTCGTGTCCGACTCTTTGCAACCCCATGAATCGCAGCACGCCAGGCATCCCTGTCCATCACCATCTCCCGGAGTTCACTCAGACTCATGTCCATCGAGTCCATGATGCCATCCAGCCATCTCATCCTCGGTTGTCCTCTTCTCCTCCTGACCCCAATCCCTCCCAGCATCAAAGTCTTCTCCAATGAGTCAACTCTTCGCATGAGGTGGCCAAAGTACTGGAGCTTCAGCTTTAGCATCATTCCTTTCAAAGAAATCCCAGGGCTGATCTCCTTCAAAATGGACTGGTTGGATCTTCTTGCAGTCCAAGGGACTCTCAAGAGTCTTCTCCAACACCACAGTTCAAAAGCATCAGTTCTTCGGTGCTCAGCCTTCTTCACACTCCAACTCTCACATCCATACATGATTACTGGAGAAACCATAGCCTTGACTAGACGGAACTTTGTTGGCAAAGTAATGTCTCTGCTTTTGAATATGCTATCTAGGTTGGTTATCAATTTTCTTCCAAGGAGTAAGCGTCTTTTAATTTCATGGCTGCAATCACCATCTGCAGTGATTTTGGAGCCCCCCAAAATAAAGTCTGACACTGTTTCCACTTTTTCCCCATCTATTTCCCATGGAGTAATGGGACCAGATGCCATGATCTTTGTTTTCTAAATGTTGAGCTTTAAGCCAACTTTTTCACTCTCCTCTTTTACTTTCATCAAGAGGCTTTTGAGTTCCTCTTCACTTTCTGCCATAAGGGTGGTGTCATCTGCATATCTGAGGTTATTGACATTCCTCCCAGCAATCTTGATTCCAGCTTGTGTTTCTTCCAGTCCAGAGTTTCTCATGATGTACTCTGCATAGAAGTTAAATAAGCAGGGTGACAATATACAGCCTTGACATACTCCTTTTCCTATTTGGAACCAGTCTGTTGTTCTGTGTCCCGTTCTAACTGTTGCTTTCTGGCCTGAATACAGATTTCTCAAGAGGCAGGTTACATAGCTTATAATAATTTGTTACAGCAGCAAGAGGAACCTAAGATGTCTAGCACATCAGTTCTGCAATCATCTAATTGCATGGGTTGAACATTTAACTATGTGTTCTCATAGAATTCACCACTCTATGCCATCCTATACCCCGGTCCTTAGTTTCATCTAGGCTGATTTTGATACTTGGCCAGATTAAGCATTTATGTCCCAGTAGAAAGAGAGAGTATTAGCTGATTTCCATTGTTTGGAATGAGCATGAAATTAGAATCCAAAGTCACCTGACTACTTGGATATCTGCATGGTGGTCATAAAGTCTGGAAACAATGATGAAGTTATTTTTTATTATTTAAATCATAATATTTATTAATACTTTATTGATTATTTCATCTATCTTGATAGAGATTTTCTAATTTTAAAATTTGGGAGATTGGTAATGTGAATATTTCAAAGCTATTTTTGTGGGCTAATATATTTAGTTTTAAGCAAATAAAAAATTGATTCTGGAAATCCACAATTTGTAAGTTTGACAATTGTCCATGGCACAAACAGATGATTTTGAATGATTTTTGGGGGGTTAAGGAAGGAACTGATAGTCACTGGATGCAACCATTATTTTATCTGGAATAAGCAAGACCAAGTTCATTTCTTTTTGGTTTGTTTGTATTTTCATTTGTTTAAACAAACCATTTCATTCACAGTAAAAAACTATATTGGTGAATATTGCTTTAATGGCTTGTTTTGCATATGAAAGATTATATTAACTTTATTTTAACTGTAAAGTTATTCATTCAATCTTTTTTTAGGATGACTTAACAGACATAGGGGACCCAGGTGGCACTAGTGGCAAAGAATTGACCTATCAATACAGGTGAGGCAGGAGACATGGGTTCCATCCCTGGGTTGGGAAGATTCCCTGCAGTAGGAAATGGCAATCCACTCCAGTATTCTTGCCTGGAAAATCCCATGCACAGAAAAGTCTGAGAGGCTACAGTTCATGGTGTCACAAAGAGTTAGACATGACTGAGAATGCATGTGTGCACGTGTGCACACCCACAGACGCACATGCAGATGTAGCATTGCTATTCAAAAATATATGCATGTTTAAAAATATATGCCCTTTAAAAATCTTAATAAATACTGTTACTAAGATCATGGCATCTGATCCCATCATTTCATGGCAAATAGATGGAGAAAAAGTGGAAATGATGGCAGATTTTATTTTCTGGGGCTCCAAAATCATTTTGGATGGTGATTGCACCCATGAAATTAAAAGATGCTTGCTCCTTGGAAGAAAAGCTATGACCAACCAAGATAGCGTATTAAAAAACAGAAACATCACTTTGCTGACAAACTTCTGTATAGTCAAAGCTACGGTTTTTCCAGCAGTCATGTACAGATGTGAAAGTTGGACTGCAAAGAAAGCTGAGTGCCAAAGATGAATGCTTTTGAATTGTGGTGCTGGAGAAGACTCCTGAGACTCCACTGTACTGCAAGGAGATCAAACCAGTCAATCCTAAAGGAAATCAACCCTGAATATTCATTGGAAGGACTGATACTGAAGTTGAATCTCCAATACTTCGGTCATCTGATGCTAAGAGTTGATTCACTGGAAAAGACCCCGATGCTAGGAAATATTGAGGGCAGGAAGAGAAGGGGGCAACAGAGGATGAGATGATTGGTTGGCATCACCTACTTGATGGACATGAGTTTGAGCAAACTCAGGCAGATAGTTAAACACAGGGAGGCCTGGCAGGCTGAAGTCCATGGGGACACAAAGATTTGGACATGACTTAGCAACTGAACAACAACAACAATGTGTGTCTGAGGATGTATGAGTATATGTGAGTGCATGTGAATGTGTGTGTTTAAGATGTACTGATTGGCTGTCAGTTTCACCCTAAGGGTATTCCTTCTATGAGAGGTGAGATCACTTGTCTCTTGGCCATGGCTGGTCCTCAACCCCTGGGCCCTGATTCAGGACATTGAGTGTCAGTTGCTCAGTTGTGTCTGACTCTTTGTGACCCCATGGACTGTAGCCCACCAGGCTCCTCTGTCCATGGGATTCTCCAGGCAACAACACTGAAGTGGGTTGCCATGCCCTCCTCCAGGGGATCTTCCGACCCAGGGATCGAACCTATGTCTCTAATTTCTCCTGCAATGGCAGGCAGATCCTTTTACCACCAGCAGCCATGTGGGAAGCCCAAAGGAACAAATTACATTGTGGGATACATGACCCAGTGGATAGGAGGGAAGCCTCTATTCAGAGGTCAGTGTGAACATTTGCTTTCTCTGTTTTTCAGGCTGTTTTGATACCTTTTCATTAGAAGGCTTCCCTCCTTGCATCTGCACTCATGAGGCTCCCCTAGTGGTTCTGGATGGCCACCTCTAGGCTCTGCAGCCACCCAGACCTGCTCCCTCAGGTCTCCTCTTCAGGAGGCTTGGTTCTGTTCTTTTCCCGCCCCCCCATCCCCCACTCACAGTGCTTTCATAGATGACATGTGCCCTCCTGGAGGATCCGGTGGCTGCACTGTGAAATCATAAGTTGTTACAATCTAAGCAATTAGGGTTTTCCGTAAGACCACATGCTAATTGAGGTTGGAGACAATGTGTGTCTCATTTGCTGCTGTATCCTCAGAGGACAGCCCGATTCCTTTCTATCCTTATATTCTTGATCGTCAATAAATACCTGGTGAATGAATACAATATTATAAGTGCTGAGAAATATGACTTTTTTCTATGCAAAGTTTTTTGAATAGAGGCTCTCCATCAAATTGAGGACAAGATGTGTGCGTATGTAATGTGTATGTGTACAGGTATTGATATATTGAGGGCTTCCCTGGGGGCTCAGATGGTAAAGAAGCCACCTGCAGTGCAGGAGACCTGGGTTCGATCCCTGAATTGGGAAGATTCCCTGGAGAAGGGCATGGCAACCCACTCCAGTATTCTTGCCTGAAGAATTTCCATGGGGACACAGAGAGTCGGACACAACAGAGTGACTAAGCACACACACACACACACACACACACACACACACACACACACACACACACACTGATATACTGAATATGGAGTGGCATATTGAGTATGCAAACAATGGCCAGACCACATCTGGCAACAGAATTCTGACTCAGAGTTTCCATAGTAACCAGCCCAGGACTGTCAAAACTTAGTCAACGACCACTGGCTTCCCTTTTTCTTGTCCTGTTTCCAACACTGGACCAACCAGAGAAAGTGAAATGTGCTCCCTAACCAATCAGATGGGATGCCTCCTTGTTGGCCCATCTCCTGCCTCCCCAGGCCCACCACCTCCACTCTTAACACCTTCTCTTCTTGTTCTCTATGAAGGTTTGAGTCTCTGGTAAAGGAAAGGAATGGTGGTTGATTCCCTGGCTACAGCAAGCTTTGAATAATTGCATTTGGTCCTTCTCATTTGGATGGACTTCATTTATTTTATACACACAGACACATACATTTTGGGCATTGGTTTTAATGATAACTTCAAAGATTAATAGAGGCATATCAGGAATGACCCAGATGCTCATCACACAGACATGCTCTGTGACTTCTTTATCTGCATTTGCATGTTGACTCATGGCATTTGTCCCACTAAATAAAGGCCAAAGGCCAGGGAAGTGAATAGTTGACAAGAATTTAGCAAGAAGAGTGGTGGGGAATCGATTCTGCACAGGGCACATGCTGAGGTGGGAATAACTAGATCAGAGGTTGCTGTCCAAGGGTTGAAGCTGAGTCTACTTCCCCATCTCTGGCAGGTGGTCAAGGTAGACGAAGTTCAAGATGGGCAGGGCTGGGTCCCTAAACCACTGTATGGAGGAGGTCTACCTGCCCAGTGGAACAATCATTTTTGATTTTGAGAACAAACCAGTTAACCCTAAAGGAAATCAACCCTGAATATCCATTGGAAGGACTGAGGCTGAAGCTGAAACTCCAATACTTTGGTCATCTGATGTGAACAGTCTTATTGGAAAGGACCCTGATGCTGGGAAAGATTGAGGGCAAGAGAAGTGGGTGACAGAGGATGAGATGGTTAGATGCCATCACTGAGTCAAAGGACATGAACTTGGGCAACCTCTGGGAGATGGTGAGGGACAGGGAAGCCTGGCATGCTGCAGTCCATAGGGTTACAAAAAGTCAGACACAATTTGGCGACTGGACAACAACAAAATAAACTTTAATTGCATCTGACTAAGCCATGAGATTCTGGGGCTTGTTACAGAAACTTGCATTGCCTAAATGAATGTGTGTGTGTGATCAGTTGCTTAGTCAGGTCCAACTCTTCCTCTGTCCATAGAATTTTTCAGGTAAGAATACACAGGTGAGTTGTATTTCCAGGGATTTCCAGGGAACCTTCCTTATCCAAGGATCAACCCGCATCTCTTACATCTCCTGCATTAGCAGGAGGGTTCTTAACAACTGTGCCACATGGGAAGCCCCACCTACATGGCTACCTTCCTCCAAACATAAAGAAATGAAGACACACAGTAGCAGAGAGCACCAAGTGCTACACAGACCTCGGTGAGCTGGGAAGTGGCCAGCCATGGGGGTTTTACTCTCACCTCTTCTAGGAGGCAGCCTGAAGCTGACACAAGTTTGAGGGAAGCCTTCCACATAGAGACTTGGGCTGGAATAAGGGTTCGAGGTCTGAGGTGCCTAGGGAGTTTGAGAAGTAGAAAGAGGCCAGGGTTGTGCTGCATCAGCCAAAGTGGACAGAGAAGTACCTCATGACGATGGAGTAGCTGGCAATGGTCAGAGTGTGGGGGCTGGGTAGAATGAAGAAGAGAGTGGATTTTATTCCAAGTGCACAGTGGGAATCCTACAGCCTGCTGTGGGGCAGTGTTCTTTTTATTTTTATGTTTTCAGGGAAAGAAAAATGTTTATTTTGGTAGTATCCTTATGACAGTAATTACTGCACCTTTTCAGAAAAAGGGTTATCCATTTAACAAACATCTATTGCCTGCCTACTCAAATGGCTAAACAATGCATTCATTTACTTCTTATTCAGACAACATGTATTGGATGCTTACTGTACTCAGTGCTAATGTCATGGGGTAGATGTTCAGGGGTGAACAAAGAGATGGAGCGTCTCCCTCCATGAAGCTGATAGCCTAATGAGAGACAAGCTTTTAGTAAATGTCCCCAAGTAAACTGAGAAAGACATCTTCAATGTGGGCCATGAAGGAAAAGAATATGGAGTGTTGGGAGTCAATACTAGGGAGAACTTCTTCAGATGGGAGGATAAAGGAATCAGGAAAGCTGAGTGCTGAAGGATGAGTCATGAGGTCTGGGGACGGGGAGGAACTCCTGCCAGGGGGAACTGCATGGGTGAAGACCCTGACGTGGGACTGAGCTTTATGTGTCTAAGAAACTAGAAGATGGTGGAAGGCAGGGAGCCAGGGAGAAGGTGGGTAGGGCCAGAACCCATGGGGCTCCCACAGGAGTAGAACTGCAGGGCAGTGTTCTGTTTACACATGTGAGGGATGGCTTAGGTGTGGGTGGATCGTGGAGCAGACAGGGCTGTGGTCCAGCCAACGGATGGCAAAAGATGGACATGGAGATGTTGGGATGTATTTTGAAAAGGGAGCTGTTGAAATTTGCCTAGTATTAAATGAGGACAGAGATGAATCAATGGACCTACCTAGGACATTGACTGAAGACCTAAGAAGTGTTTCCAGAGAGACTGAGCCTGGGCTTGGAAGAATGGGCCATCCTGAGCCAGCAAACAAAGCCTGCTGCTGCTGCTGCTGCTGCTAAGTCGCTTCAGTCGTGTCCAACTCTGTGTGACCCCATAGACAGCAGCCCACCAGGCTCCCCCGTCCCTGGGATTCTCCAGGTTAGGAGTTATTAATATCCTCAAAACAGCATTGTTATAGGAGAGACATCCCCTGTATTTGTTTTATTCAAATTAAAATCCAGAAATATTATCTATAAAATGAGCCCTGAAGAGACAACCTCCTGTTCTAAGCCCAATACTGGCAAATTAGTTTCTGCAAAATGACATCACTTGTCAAATTACATTAATGTGACCTATTTTTACTTTATTGGGTCTGCAGTTTTATAGTAAAAGATTTGAAAATTATTTTGTTTTACAGTTATATAAAAGCTGAAAACTCATGAAATATATACCTAAATGTATACATATTTAATTCACATTATGATAAGAATAATAAAGGCCAGACAGGAGAGCCATGATAAACTTTTTTCTTTTAAAGGGAATGGTGTTTTGGTCAGGTTTAGCAAACGCTGCTTGGATGACCTGCTGAAAAATGCTGTGTGAGTCTGCGGTGGGTACACAAAGATGGCCGAGTTGGTCTCTGCATATGGAAGGAGGGGATTCTGCTAAGTGACATGCCCGTCACCTGCCCTTTCTCCATGGGGACATCTCCACTGTGCATCACACTTGTAGGATGGCGGTTCTCCTGGGAAAGAGCTGTGACTCCTGCATTGTCTGCACGTGACTGCCCACCATTGAGGGAGTTTACAGAATGCTTCCCTGGTGGCTCAGAGGATAAAGTATCTACCTGCAAAGCAGGAGACCAGGGTTTGATCCCTGGGTTAGGAGGATGCCCTAGAGAAGGAAATGGCAACCCACTCCAGTATTCTCGCTTGAAGAATCCCATGGATAGAGGAGCATAGAGGGCTACAGTCCACAGGGTCACAAAGAGTAGGACACGACTGAGCGACTTCACACACACACAAAATGCCAAGGTCTGGATACTAAACCTACAGATACAGATTTATCTCACTGGGATCCAGTCTGGGCACTGGTGGATTAGAAACTTAACTGCTACTGCTACTACTGCTAAGTCGCTTCAGTCGTGTCCGACTCCGTGCGACCCCACAGATGGAAGCCCACTAGGCTCCTCTGTCTCTGGGATTCTCCAGGCAAGAATACTGGAGTGGGGTGCCATTACCTTCTCCAATGCATGAAAGTGAAAAGTGAAAGTGAAGTCACTCAGTCGTGCCGACTGTTATCGGCCCCATGGACTGCAGCCTACCAGGCTCCTCCGTCCATGGGACTTTCCAGGCTAGAGTACTGGAGTGAGGTGCCATTGCTTTCTTGGAGAAACTTAACTAGGTGATGGGAATGCACAGTCAGGCTAGAATGCAGAATCATCTGCAACTGCGATCTGGTTGGTGAGCATGTCTCATCAATGCTAGTCAAATGCTTTGGGAAAGATGGACAGATGATGTGAAAGTCAACAGATAGTCACCTGTTGGAACAGGAGGAATGCTGGACACCCCCTGGAAATAATGTCATAAAACAGAGACCTCAGTCTCCCGACAGCATGTGTTTTGACTGAGGAATAGGAAAGGGAAAATGCAATATAAGAAGTTATAAAACAAACAGGAAATAGGAAATTCACCTTCCTGGCTTTGAACAAATATATTTTTATTAAATCCCCTGATCTAGCAGGCACCTCAGAATGCAGTGTATTTCTGAGAGGACAGCAAAGCAAATGGGCAGATGCTGTCTCTGTATGGCTGGAGCCAGACTGTCCATGGCAGGGAGTGATGGGGTGGGTCTGAGCTGCCCTGGGGCTGGTCCAGGCGTCTTTGTGACCAGCATCCCCAGCATCTTCATGCATCTGGTCTAGGCTGGAAGCTGTGTTGTCCAGAACTTCTCCGTGATTTCACGTCTTTGTGGAAACAAAGGTTAACTTCTCATTCCTGTGTCCTGCTGACACTTTTACCGCTGTGCTTCTCGTGGTTTCCTGAACACATCCACTTATGTTCTCCCTCCCTTGTAGACTTGGAGCGGGGTGGTCCTCAGAACATCAAGTTCCTCTCTGGTCCCTTGACACTTACTTCAGTGCTTTTATATAGTTGGCGCCCACACACCAAACCAATTCAAGATTTCATTTTCCCCTAGAGATCTTCTATATTTTTGTTTCCATTTTTCCATGTTACAGTCATTAGTATGGGTGTTGGTTGACCCTTCTAGAGGTTAGTAATGACGATTGTCCATCGTTGGAGGCCATTAGAAAGCCGGAAGTTGTGTGGTGCTTGGATGGGGCTTGTCCTGGCACTAGCCACAGCAGCTGTAGGTGAAATTGGGGGTGGTGATAAAAAGTGACTCAGATATTTTAAAGATGATTTCTTTATCTCATACTTTCTACTTGAGCATCTATCAAACAGATGGCTTGGAAGAGGCCATCCTCAGACTCTTGAAGTGAGGTGAGAGGACAAGCAGCTGATGGCCCCACAGGACATACTGAATCACAACTCTGCCTTTCCACAAACTCTCTAGGGGATTTGATGCACACTAAAGTTTGAGAACAATTGACCTAGGATTACTTCCATTTTTCTCATTCTATCCTTTGCATTTAATCTTTGAATGCATATTTATTAAGCTTCCACACGGCAGAAGCATTATGCTAGGTGCTAGAGAGACAAATTCCTTGACTTTGAAAATTTCAGTCTGGGCAGGGTGGCAAATACACTGACTTTTGTTGTGAGGGGTCAGGGCTGTGAAAGTGGACTGTAGGTACAGGTGAAACAAAGGGAAAGGAAGTACACATCTCAGGGAGCAACATGATGGGGATGTACAGCCATTCCTCCCCGCCCCATAAAATCCCAGCAGCTCAGCAAAGTGGCTCCCATTGGCCTGTTTCATAGCTCATCACTTTGATGTAGGGGCCATGTAGCCATCTGTAGAGGAGGGAGATCTGAGCAGAGTTTTGGAGTGTCTGGCATGAAGTAAGTGAGAAAAGATGTTAGATACTACTCTTATCTAGCATTTCATCAAGTGTGGGCAATACCAACATAAGCTCAAGGCTCTATTTCTGGAAAACTTTAGTGGCAGCTCACATATCAATGGCAGCCTGTACTACATTATTTTTCAGAGTTGTCTGGTTAACCATCACCTCGGGCACTAGTTACAAATAAAAATATCTGGGCTCCACCTGAAATAGCCTGACCCAGATTCACAAGGAAATGATCCTGGGAATCAATTTCCATCAAGTCCACAGGGATTCTCAAACTTAAGTAAGGAAGAAAAAGTATTCTCAAACAAAATGAGGCATGTGTTAAGAAAAAGATGTGGTCACAGGGCTCTAGGGATCAAATGTATGTGAGTGTGTGTGTGTGTTTGTGTGTGTGTGTTCAGTCATGTCCGACTCTTTGTGACCCCATGGGCCATAGCTCACCAGGTTCTTCTGTCCATGGGGGTTCTTCAGGCAAGAATACTGGAATGGATTGCCATTTCCTACTCCAGGGGGATCTTCCTTACTCAGGGATCAAACCAGGATCTTCCTGCATCTCCTTCATTGGCAGGCAGCTTCCTTACCACTGAGCCATCTGGGATTAGAAGGTATAGGTTAAATGCCAAGGGAGAAATAGGGCATATTGATTTAATAAAAATGGAGTGCTATGTGGGAGCAATGTCAGCAAGATGGCAGACTAGAAAGTTGTAAGTCCTCGCTCTTCTATAGAAATATGAAGTAAATGACATGCAGACCAAAAGCAACTTTGTGGGAACTCTAGAAACCAGTTAAAGACTCACTTTAGATTTAAGGACATACATAGCTTGAAAGTGAAAGGTTGGAAAAAAATACTTCATGTAAGTATTACCCAAATGAGATCAGACAAAACTGTCTTTAAGTCAAAAACTGTTATAGGAGACAAAGAAGTGTATTATATAATGACAAAAAAGTCAATTCATCACAATAAAACAATTATAAATATATATGCACCACACATCAGATTTCCTAAATATATGAAGCAACCATTGACAGAATGGAATGGAGAAACAGATCACAATAATAGTAGAAAACATCAATATCTCACTGTCAGTGCTGGATAGAAGAACCAAACAGAAGATCAATAAAGGAGAGAAGACATGACAGTAATATGAAACAACTGAATCTCACAGACACATGCAGAATACTTCAGCAAAAGTAGCCAGATATATGTATTTTTTCTCAAGTGTATATGGAACATTCTTTAGAATAGACCATATGTTAGATCATTAAATAAGTCTTAATACATTTAAAAGGGTTAAACTCTTACAAACTATTTTTTCCAACTACAACGGAGTAAAACAAAACATCAATTTTGTTGTCTAGTCACTAAGTCATGTCTGACTCTTTTGAAACTCCATGGACTGTAGCCCACCACACTCTGTCCATGAGATTTCCTGGGCAAGAATACTGGAATGAATTGCCATTTCCTTCTCCAAAGGATCTTCAGACCCAGGGACTGAACGCACGTCTCCTGCATTGGCAGGTGGGTTCTTTACCACTGAGCCACCAGGGAAGCCCTAGACATCAATAGCAGAAGGAAAATGAGAAAATCACCAATACAAGGAAGTTAAGCAATACACTCTGAAAATACTAATGAATCAAAGAAGAAATCATAGTGGAAATTAGAAGATACATTGAGACAAATAAAAAGGAAAGGGCAGCATTCAAAACTTATGGGATGCAGCAAAAACAGTGCTAAAAGGGAAACTTATAGCTGCAAAGGCTTACATTTTAAAAGAGAAACATCTCAAACCAACAATCTAAATTTACACTTTAAGGAACTAGAATAAGAAGGACAAACTAAATCTAAAGTTAGTAGAAAGAAGAAAATAATAAAGTTTGGAGCAGAGATAAAATAGAAAATAGGAAAACAGTAGAGAGCTCAGTGAAACCAAGAGTCTTCAAAGAGATCAATGAATTTGAGAAACTTTTAGCTAGATTGACTAAAGAAACGAGAAGACTCAAATAACTAAAAATGGAAATAAAAACAAATACTTTACAACTAATCTTATAGAAATAAAAAGGATTACGTGGGAAAATTGTAAACAACTGTATGTCAACAAACTGGATAACCTAGATGAAATGGACAAATTTCTAGAAACATAAAACTTACCAAGATTGAATCATAAAGAGATAGAAAATCTGAGCAGGCCTATACCTAGTAAGGAGAGTGAATCAGTAATCACAAATCTTCCAACAACAAAAAAGCCCAGGACCATATGAAGTCTACCAAACATCTGAGGAAGAATGAACATCAATCCTCTTCAAATTCTTCTAAAATATTCAAGAGGAAGGAAGATTTCCAAACTCAATCTGTGAGGCCAGAATTGCCCTGGTATCCCAGCCAGATGAAAACACTACAAGAAAACCACAATATCCTCTATGGAAATTGATGCAAAAATTCTCAACAAAACTAGCAAACCTACTTCAAAAGCACAATAAAAATAAGTATACACCACGAAATGTGGAATTTATTCTTGAAATGCAAGAACGATTTTAATGAATGAAAATCAATCGATATAAGACACTGTATTACCAGAATGAAGGATGAAATATGGTCATCTCAACTGGTACAGAAATAGCATCTGATAAAATTCAACACCATTTCATAATGTAGAAATAATCATACATGCCGAAAACTTTGCAGTTATACATAGAAAATCTTAAAAATACCACAGAACTCTTAGAACTAAACATGCAGAAAACTTTGCAGTTATACGTAGAAAATCTTAAAAATACCACAGAACTCTTAGAACTAATGAATAAATCCAACAAAGTTTCTGAATGTAAAATTGGCCTACAAAAACCAGTTGTTCTTCCATACAGGAACAACAAACCATTCAAAAGGAAATTAAGAAAACCATCCCTTTTACAAAAGCATTAAAAAGGAAAAACTATTTAGGAATAAACTTAACCAAGGAAGTAAAAGACTTGTACATTAAAACCCACAAAAGACTGTTGAACAAATCTAAAGAAGACACCAATAAACAGAAAGATATCCTTTGTTCATGGATTGCAAGATGCAATCTCATGAAAATATCAACACTATCCAAGACTATCTATAGATTTAGAGCAATCCATATGAAAAATTCCAATGACATTTTTTGCATAAATAGAAAAATCCATCCCCAAATTCATATGGAATACATCTGAAGGAAATCTCACTGTTTTGATTTCCTTTAGGAATGACTGGTTTGATCTCCTTGTAGTCCAAGGGATTCTCAAGAGTCTTCTCCAACACCACAGTTCAAAAGCATCACTTCTTTGGCACTCAGCTTTCTTTATGGTCCAAATTTCACATCCATACATGACTATTGGAAAAACCATAGCTTTGACTAGATGGACTTTTGTCTGCAAAGTAAGGTCTCTGCTTTTTAATATGCTGTATAATTTTGCCATAGCTTTTCTTCCAAGGAACAAGTGTCCTTTAATTCCATGGCTGCAGTCACCATCTGCAGTGATTCTGGAGCTCAAGAAAATAAAGCCTCTCACTGTTTCCACTGTGTCCCCATCTATTTGCCATGAAGTGATGGGACTGGATGCCAGGATCTTGGTTTTTTGAATGCTGGGTGGGACCTTACCTTACACCATAAAAAAAACAAACTCCACGTAGATCAAAGACCTAAATGTGAGACTTAAAGCTATAAAAATGCTAGAGGAAAACACAGGGAAAAATGTCACAACGTTGGATGTGACAATGATTTCTCAAGTATGACACCAAAAGAGTAGGCAGTAAAAGAAAAACGGGGAAACCAGACCACATCAAAGTCAGCACTTCTGTGCACCAAAGGACACAATCGAAAGGTGAAGCTGAAGAAGGGAGGAAAATGCTTGCAAATCACATTTTTGAGAAGGGATTAATATCTGGAATATATGAAGAGCATTATAGCCCAAGGACACAAAAACAAACAACTTGATTTAAGAAATGGGCAGAGGACTTGAATAGACATTTCCTCAAGGAAGTTACATAATACAAAATGATGCTTCTCATCTTTAATCATTAGGGAAATGCAAATCTAATCCACAATGAGATGCTACTTCATATCAGCTAGAATGGCTGCTGCTGCTGGTGCTGCTGTTAAGCTGTTTCAGTCGTGTCCGACTCTGTGCGACCCCATAAATGGCAGCCCACTAGGCTCCTCCGTCCCTGGGATTGTCCTAGCAAGAGTACTGGAGTGCGTTGCCATTGCCTTCTCCAATGCATGAAAGTGAAAAGTGAAAGTGAAGTTGCTCGGTCGTGCCCGACTCTTAGTGACCCCATGGACTGCAGCCTACCAGGCTCCTCCATCCATGGGATTTTCCAGGCAAGAGTACTGAAGTGGGTTACCATTGCTTTCTCCGGCTAGAATGGCTACCATTCAAAAATAGGCAGTAAGTGTTGGTAGAATATGGGAATATCGGAACCCTTGTACATTGAGGGTAGGAATGTAAAGTACAATTCCAGTGGAAAATAGTACGGTAGTTCTTAAAAAAATTTAAAGAGAATTACCATATGATCCAGCAGTTCTACTCTGGAGTATATAATTTTAAAAAATGCATTCTTAATTCAAAGATATTAAATATCATTGTGATATTTGTAACATCTATGTTCATAACAGCACTATTCACAATAGTCAAAAGGTAGAAAGCAACTCAGCATGTATCACTGACTGAATGGATAAACAAAACAGAATGTGGTACACACATGCAATGCATGGGCATGCGATGGAATATTATGCAGCTTCAGAAAGAAAGAAATCTGACCCATGCTATGACATGCATAGATGAATCTGAAGACATGCTAAGTGAAATAAGCCAGCCGCAAAAGACATGCACTGTATAATTCCACTCATATGAGGGACCTAGAGTAGTCAAATTCATAGAGATATTAATAGAAAGTACCATGGTGGTTGCCAGATG
Organism: Capricornis sumatraensis; assembly: GCF_032405125.1. Classification (NCBI taxonomy): domain Eukaryota; kingdom Metazoa; phylum Chordata; class Mammalia; order Artiodactyla; family Bovidae; genus Capricornis; species Capricornis sumatraensis. Next base: position 97,232,230 of record NC_091074.1, on the reverse strand, counting down.
TTGCAGAGAGAGGAGAATGGAGAATTGCTAAATGCATAGAGACTTTCAGTTTTCAGAGAGGAAAAAGAGTTCTAGACATATATGATGGCAACTCTTACACAACAATGTGAATGTACTTAATACTACTGAATCTTACACTTAAAAATGGTCAGAAAAGTAAATTTTGTTATGTGCATTTTACCGCCATTAAAAAAAAATTGAAGGGCCATGAAAACCCTGGGGTGAGGGAATCTACCAAGGAGGCAGTGGAAAACCTCCAGAACCCAAGCGAGGGAATGATTTGGTTGCTGAGGTTTGGAATTGGTGCATATGAGTGTGTGCTAAGCTACTTTGGTCATGTCCGATTCTTTGAGACCCATGGCCTGTAGCCCACTAGGCTTCTCTGCCCTTCGAATTCTCCCTGCAAGAATAATGAAGTGGGTTGCCAAGCTTTGCTCCAGGGGATCTTCCTGACCAAGGGATCAAATCTGCTTCTCCTACGTCTGCTGCATTAGCAGACTGGTTCTTTACTACTAGCGCCACCTGGGAAGCCTTTGGGAGTGGTAATCCTACCCATCCACCCATCTTTGTATGGAGACAGCCTGGTCTAAAGGAAGGACTCTTTGGGGTCAGAGAAGCAGTTAGGAGTTAGCCTGGAGATCCATGCTTTTTAACTGTTCAAGGACATCAGACTGGCCGGAGAGCTTATTTAGGGCATAGGCATAGGCTGTCCTCACACACTCATATTCAGTGGGTCTAGGGAGAACCTGCAGAGAAGGCAATGGCACCCCACTCCAGTACTCTTGCCTGGAAAATCCCATGGACAGAGGAGCCTGGTAGGCTGCAGTCCATGGGGTCGCTAAGAGTCGGACACGCCTGAAGCGACTTAGCAGCAGCAGCAGCAGCAGCAGCACAAGCAGGGAGAACCTGAGACTGTACGTTTCTAACAAGCTCACAGGTTTTACTGATGGGGCTGGTCTAGGACCCTCCTTTAAGCATCTGTTATAGGGAAGAGGCAGAGGGGGCTATCAAGAAGTACAAAAAGCAAAGTGAGCAGCCAGCCCACGGCTGGCAGGGTGATGACTGAGACCATCGTGGGGTCTGGACACCTGGTCTGATCTGTTTACACTCGTGCTGCAAGGTTTACAAGAAGCCACCTGAGGTGGATTTACTACCCACTCATAAGAACAGCCTCACTGAGTAAACAACCCCAAACGATCCATTTCCTGGCCATTCCCTTCCCGTGTGCCCCAAGTTCAGCAAAACTGAAACCACCTGCCTTTCTGAGAAAAGCTTCCTTATGCTTTATTACCCACTTTTATGGGCTCCGGGATATGAGTTCTGACATCAATGATCGTGTTCTCGTTTATCACGTGGCCTGGCAAGATAGCGGTCTGCACACTCTGAGCTCCGTGCTTGAATGCTCTTTAAGGCCGAAGGCAAGCGGCTGCGTTTGAAAACACAAAGTTAATAATTCTCCAAGCCGGAAGCCAGGATTTGCACCCTCAGAGGGTTGGCTTTGTGTTGGGAAGTCTGCTTCAACATCTGGCCCTTGGCAGGGTCTCCAGGAGATGCAGGCAGTTGCTGCTTCCTTCTTTCCCACCTGGGAAAAAATGCGATTGCAAGATAGCAGATAGCAGAGTGTGTTCTGGAGTCTTCTACTGTCACAGCCTACTCTGGACAGAATATTGGGACTGGGATTCTAGGGCTCGTCTTTTCTGGCCTTGGATCTGGTACCCAGATCTTGGCGTTCTCTGGGCCTCTATCAAGTTGGGGAGATTCTGGCTCCCAGTTTGTGTAGCAGTTCCCTTTGGTTCTCAGGACTGGGGAGCTTGCAGATACACTCCACCGTCTCAAATAAGACTGTCTCATCAGTAGCTGATCATGAACCCATGGGCATCCAGAGAGCAGTGCAAAGTTCTGAGTTTTTGACTCTGCTTCTTACCAGCAGGTGGATCCCAGTCCCTATGGAGCTGGCCTTGAGCTTCTGGGGAGCCAAGGGTACCTCCTCCCTGGTTTCCTTCTTGTTCTCCCATTGTTGCTGCCCTTTATGCCGAAGCTGTGAGGATGAGTCTTTCTATTCCTAATGGCACTATCTTGGCCTGACGTGTGTGTTTCCCCATGGTCCTCTGCAGGGTGTGGACTCTCACGAAGAAAAAGAAAGGATGTTAAACCTGTAAGATCTGGGTCTAGCAGCATGTGAATGAACCCCAGATCTGGAAAACATCTCGGTTACATGACTCTCCTCCTCTGGACAGAATCACCTCTTTAGGGAGTGGTGTGTCATCACAGAAGAGCATCCAGTGCCTGGCATACTGCAGGCACTCAAGAAACGTCTATTATCATCACTTTTATGACACCATGGCCTAGGAGCTCTCTGGCTCTTCCCCAGGCTCCTCCAAGCTCCTTGCAAGGCTAAAAGTTGCATCCATGCCTTTGGGGAGCTCACTGGAAGAAATAATCACCTGTTTTCTCTTGGGAGTACCCGAGACACTCCTCAAGCGGGATGAATATGAGTGAAGGTAGGGGTCAGGAGGGGAGAGTGACTTTGTTTCCTGCGGTTAGGAGGGTGGGGCAGAGTTTTCCACTCTGTGGTGGCACCAGGAAAACAGTATGAATACTTCTTGACAATAAACAAATAACTTTGAGCCCTGGGAAAGATGGTTTGGAGAGAGGGAGACTGCTCCAAATTGCTCTTTTGAAAAGAACAGGCTTTCTTGGCTGACAGAGAATCAAACGTGATGAAATACAATGCGTCTGGCACTGTCTCCTCGTGGAAACTGCCCTGCTTCGGGGGAGATGGAAAATGCATGACAAAGCTGTGGAAAGAGGACTAAGGTGTCACAAATTCTGGATTGTCTCTCAACGTGCAAGTCTCCACAGGGAAAAGGAGGTGCCTGGGTGGCGCATGGCCTCAGGTGCTGTGACAGACAGCTCACGGCTTCCAAGTGTCTCTGTGCAGGGTGTCACGCAAGGCCCCACCTCTGGACAGACCTGCCGGAGTGGGAGGTGGGTGCTAAGGGCAAGGCCATCTCCAGAATGGGGAGGATGGAGCCCAGGGCCCTGCAAGAGTTGCCACCATGACTGGGTGGTTGCTTCAGATCAAGGGGGCATGCCCTCCAACCCTCTCCTTCCACTGCACAGGAGATTGGTATGTGTGTGTGTGCGTCTGGGGAGCCGTATAGGGCTGTTTAAAGTAGTAGAACATGCACGGTGAGCGGAAGGTGCTGAGTACCGAGCATGGTAAATCCAGTCTTCTGTCTTCATTAGGATGGAAACTACTCAAAGGTATGTGCTCGAGTGCTAAGTTCCTTCAGTCATGTCCAACTCTTTGAGACCCTATGGATTGTAGCCCTCCAGGGTCCTCTGTCTGTGGGATTCTCCAGGCAAGAATACTACAGTGAGGTTGTCATTTCCTCCTCCAGGGGATCTTCCTGACCTAGGGATCAAACCTATGTCTCTTACATTTCCGGCATTGGCAGGTGGGTTCTTTACCACTGCTGTCACCTGGGAAGCCCCACTCAAATGTATATTTGGAGTATAAAGAAGTACAAATAAAATTTTAGCTTTGTATTTATGAAAAGCAAAGAAATTGAATACTTGGGGATGCTGTTTCAATGCACCAAGGTGTAAACACTCAAATATGTGTGGAAATGCATTTTCAGTAAACTTATACCTTGGAATTTAAATCCTGAATGCATGAAATAAATAAATGTACTTTTGTCTCAGAGGACAATATCATAAAATGAAGCTGTGAAAAATTCTTTTGACAATTTTAGGTTATTGTTCAAGGCACAATTTTTATTTGAGATTTCACAGTTTATGGTGCGTCATTTAAAATATCACTTTGTAAGTAAATTTTAGATTTTAAAATTGGCTATGCATTTATTTCTGGAGTTGTAACTGACCTTCAGAGGAAAGCAGAGGGCTTGAATTTATATAAATCTGTCCAGAGAACCTGTATGTAGAAAACTATGGCACCATATCATGCTGTGATGTCACAGTTTACAAAATTCCAATAACAGCCCCAAGTCAGGCATCAAGTTCTGTGCAGCAAATGGCAATAAGAGAAAGTAAGATAACAAAACAGACTGAGAGGAAGTTGCTCCAGAGACAGGAAGCATCCAGTCTGGCTATTAAGAGCTTTGTGACACTGATGTGCTCAGAAGTTTGCAGAGAAGCCTGTGACAAGGGTTCAGGCAACTTTCCTTCACAGGAACACCAGCAAGGACAAAGTTGGGAGTGGACTGGCAAGTGAATACCCAGGCTTTCGCTGGCCATCCATGTCATCCTTTAGGAATGTGGCTTAGGTGTTATTTCCCTGACCCTCTGGACAAAGTAGAGAGTCTGGCTCACATTCCCTCAGTTTCCTCCACAGATGCCCCACAGATGTGCTTGCGTGCAGCCCCGGAACTTCCTGTTGAAGTCCCTGCCTGCACTTCTCCTTCGTGTGCTCATTTCTTCTGGCTCTGAGCTGGATGCCTCCTGCCTCTCCTCCTGGACATGCATTTTATGAATACGAAAGGTGTGCATTGTCCTTCCTCCAGGTGGAGTTAGCAATGGTTACTCTGCTTGGGGCACTGAGCTTCAGATGAAGAAGTACTGGGTGCAAAGATACTCCTAAGTTTTCATTTCCACCATCAAGAGGCAAGTAGAGTGCATCACTGTGGCTAGGTGGGGCAGACGTCTTGGACTCTGATCTAGGGACCACCATATTCCTCATGATGGGTGGAGATGGAGATGTTAGCTTGGATCTGAAGCCAGTTCTGGGATGGGTGAGTATGCCCTGCAGGGCAGCTCATCACCAAGTCTGGCTATCCATCTACCTACCCAGTCACCCTTCCAACCACTCATTCATCCATCCACCCACCCATCCATCCATCCGCGTCTTCAGGCCCTTCCATCTCCAAGGTGCCTCCTCTCAGCAACACACTCCACCCTCCCCACCACTGGGTCTTTCTCACCGTTTCTAAATGCAATCAAGAGTCTCCTTTTAAACAACTACTCACCGTCACCCAGTCTGCCCCACATGTACTTCCTATCTCTTCTCTCTCATTCTCGTGAGATTCGTGAGAGAATGGACTTTCTCAGTGCCCCCTCCTCACCCCACTCTCACCCTCAAGAGAAGGCACACTCAGCCACCCAGGGCTTCATGCATCTGCCAAACAGGCACCTTCAGGGCATCCCTGCGTCCCCCTCTCTTGACTGTGCACTTTCTCTTAGGAACCCTTCTGGCCACCACCCTGGCATTAAAGGTGTAGTGGTTATATACTTGCCAACTGAATCATTCCAAAGGCCAACAGGTTATTCTCTTTTTTTGTGGCAGGAAGGATCCATTTTTCACAACATTTATCTACTCAGGCTGGGTTGGAGTATTATTGCAGCTACAAACTTAAATGGCAGGAGATGGGACCTGTCTGCCTTTCTCCTTCCAAGGAGGGGTGGTTCCCAGGGGACTTGCTGGCAGAGCCTCACGTGGAAGCTGGAGCAACCTTCCTCGAAGCAGAGCTGCCTGGGGGCTGGTGGCAGGTGTGCAGAGTCCTGGGCAATGTCTGGGCTGGGGCACTGGTTTCTGGACACTCCTCTCCTGCCATCCGCATCCTCGCTCCCAGCTCAAAGGTGCCAGTGGAAGGAGAGAGGCTGCAGTGGGTGAGTGCACATGACCTCCTGGTCCTGATGGTGCCTCCAGGGGAGGGCAACCACCTGGGATCCTTCTCCCTTCAGGACCACATAAAAGAGAGGAAATCAGTATCTGTCGAGTGATCCAAACAAGGCAAAGATTTCCCAAGGTGGCATTTGAAGGAATAAGCTCTGTGACCTGGCCTGCTGGGGTTGCAAGTTCTCGTGGAGTCAGGCATCGCTTCTACCTGGCCATGTCAAAACACTGGAGGGCAGAAGTTCTGGACCAGGTGACATTTTGCCATCAGAGAACTTGGACGATGCTGGAGACACATCTGGTTGTCACAACTGGTAGGGAGCCAGGAAGCTTCCAAGTGTTCTGTGGTACAAAGAAGCAGCCCCACGAAGATCACCTGATCCCCAAAGTCCATGGTGCTGAGGTTGAGAAACTCCATTCTGCGTGACTGCCTGGAGGACTGGTTCTGTTTAGTAGACTGAGAGCTTCCATGTGGCCAGTGCACGGAGGTTCTGAGGAGGAGAGATGTCCCACCAAGCCTCCTAGGATTGGCTCATTGCCCCCAGCTGCTGCCCTTCCTTCCTGTGTCCCTAGAGATGGAACCCCACATGTCAGAAAGCTCCAGGCACAGCAAGTGTGTGGGTCTGCCCTGAGAGCTGTGAGCAGGGCTCTGTTCTGGTTTAATGGGGTGAAGGGGGACCTTGACATCAGTCCGACATGAGCTGGAAATAGTGTGAGGAAGACAGCAAGGGTGCTCCTGGTTATCTCCTGAATGACATTTGCAGAACTCAGAGACTAGAGACAGTTTGTTAGATCTTATGGATATTGTGGGCCAGGGATGCTGGCCAGGCATGGCTGGATGGTTTTTCAGCTCCAGGTAGCATGGGCTGAGTTCAGTTGGTGGCTATCCACTGGCAAATGGGTGTCTGGTGGTCCAAACTCTTGGCTCCCATATCTGGCACATTGGCAGGGGTGGCTGCAGGCTGAACCTGGCTGGGGTGATGATTCAGAGGGCCTCCTCAGAGCACCCAGGGGTGGCTGGCTGTCTAACGGTGCTTCAGGGTTTCCCAAGAGGGTCCATGAGTTGGGCAAAGATTGCAGCTCTCTTATAATGCCTGAGCCCGCAATTTGGTGCCATGTTCTGTCCTGTCTGCTATACTTTATTGATGAAAGGAAATCCAGATCCACCTGCATTCAAGAGGGACGGGACATAGGCAACCCGCCTTCTATGGGGTGTGTGAGTGTCAAAAAAAGGGCAGCCATCTTTAATCGCCATCCCCCTCCAGCCTCATCCTAGAGGATATGTGAGGCACGTTAGAGGTGATAAAGCCCAGACACTGAGCCAGATGTACCTCCCTCCTCTTTGAAGACAGCCAAATTCCAAGGAAAGCAGTGTCAGGATGTCAGCAGTATAGGAATGACCTGGAGATGAAGATCACGATATTGGTGACTGGTCCAGCTCCACGGCAGTCCCTCTTCCATGGCAGGTGGCCTCACCATTCCTTTCTTCCTAGCAACCACCCTCTATCCCTTGCCCCACATTAATGCACAGATATCCTGACTACAGAATAGATGGCAGAGCAGGAGCTGGTCCTCAGAGTCCATGGTGACGTGTCTCCCTGGCTCAGATTATTTTTACCAAGTGTTGATTTGGGAAGAACAATTCTGCCTGAGTTCCCAGTGGGGAGCGTGGAGGGAGGGAGAATTTTCTAGAACAAGCAACTCTGCACGGGCAGCTCCTGCTTGCTCACGAGGGATTCTTGACATTTCATGGAAACAGGACAGTTGAGAAAAGCCATGGGGACTCAGTAACGGGCCAAATAAGGAAGCCAGTAAATGCAGGCAGAAAGGCCCACGGTTCCTGTTTAACCCCTTGTGTTAAATGTATGTGATGATTTGAGGTGTGTTGATATCAGATGCCCCTTCAAAGAGGAGCCTGTTGCCTTCCTGTTTCTCCTGAGCGTCAAGAGCTCTTAGGACTCTGCTGGTGACTTTAGGCTCTGCCCTGGGGGTCATCTCTCTTCTCTCTTCCTCCTCTTCCCCAATATGCTTGGGCTCCAGGTGAACTGCACTCTCCCTAAAGACCGATCTTGGAAATGAACCTGTTTCTGGTTATTTAAGTCACTTCCCACGAAGCCAATGACCATCTTCTGAAGAGAGATTAGAGGTGATGGGAAGTAGCACAAAGACGTGAAGATGCCTGCAGAGACAGTCAAAGCTCCCAGTTATTAACAGATGTTTAGGAGATGCTGGGGATGGTTGGAAGAAAGGCATCCTTTCAGATGTTATTTCAAATGTGATACTGGTAAGGCAAAGTGCCTCACACAGAGAAAACATTTGATGAATTTTAGCTACTTTAAAAAAACTACTTTATATTTCTTTTGATAATTGCATTTTAGAATAATTTTCTCAATCAGTAACAAATTAATTACTTTCTGTCCTGTCCATCCAGGTGGTGACTATGGTTCAGACTTCTGCATTGCACATACAATCTATTAAGAAAGGCCCCCTTCCCTGGCATTCCAGTAGGTAACCTGTATGAAAATGTCTGTGGCTAAAGATAATGAATGAAAGTGAGATGGTAATGATGGGGCATCTTTCTGCTTTTGAAGCAAAACTTGAATGATCCTTTAGTGAAGTTGCTCAGTCATGTGCAACTCTTTGCAACCTCATGGATTATAGCCTGGTAGGCATCTCCATCCATGAGATTTCTCAGGCAAGAATACTGCAGTGGATTGCCATTTCCTTCTCCAGGGGATCTTCCCAACCCAGGGATTGAACTTGGGTCTCTGGTATTGCAGGCAGACTCTTTACCCTCTGAGCCACCACATATAAAGTAATAAGTAAATTGATTTTTTTTCCTTTTGGCTTTGATTCATCTTGGAAGGTAGGGACCCGGGGCCATGGTACCCTGAACATCTAATTCCCTCTCTGTGCCATTCAGATGCTCAGGAAATGTTAGTTCAGATACCAGCTCCTTCACAGGAAGAAGGGGCTGGTGGGGTTGATCTGGGATCACCCACCTCCTTCCAACTCTTTGTATTTCTGTAGGGGATAAATTAGCCCAGCTGTGCTTGTGTTCTGTTTTATGAATGTGTAGGCATCATCCTACATGTTTGAAAACATCAAAGAAGAGGGAGAAAACAGCTTTCTATAGGACCTTAAAAATCAACCCAAGTCCTGCTGGTTTTTCACGCAGGCCACAGCCCCTTGAATTGTTCAGAATGGGAGCCTTCCCGAGGGTCAGAGATAAATAACTTTGCAGAGAACCATGCACCGGATGTCCCTGCCTTCCTCCTGTATTGTGGCAGGTGCTGTATTTACTTAGCTATTTTCTCCTCAGCAGAAAGCACATCAAAAGTCACTGATTTATTTACTTAAGGGCTACCACAGAAATCGTGCAGAAAACACCTTGCATTGTGTGAGATCTTGTGTCTGTTTCCTTGGAATGTATATTCTACTGAAAAGGAAATCCATGAACCGCACCCTCAGGGAATACAAGGAATTGGAAGACTGTGTGCATTCTCAGACCTGCACAATGAGAGGGGTGTTCTTGTTCTGCAGGACCTGCTCGGTGAGGGTCTCAGTGCCTCCTTACTTGAGTAGTCAGGCACTAGGCTCTACTGGCCCAGATACACTTACTGCTTGGGTGGGCCGCCAGGGTTTCCATCACCTGCCTTGGAGCTGCACCAGAAAGCAATGCACAACCAGGGAAATGCAACAGGAGGTGAGAATATCTGGCCAGGCCTTGCAGGGGCACCTTTCGATCACCTTTGCTCTGTGAACGGTCTCCTGCTTCAAGGTCCTGCGGTGAAGAGCAGTGACCCAGGAGAGGCTCCTGAAGTGGGCATGGCAAGTGGGCCCGGCAAGTGGGCCCCTGACTGAGGGCAAGGAATTATGCGTTGACCCCTCAAGGCTTCAGTGCCAGTGAGGTTGGAGATGTCTCTTTGGTCACCATCCTTATATGGAGGGACCAGCTGTCTGAGAAGGCATTAATGTGAGGATGCTTGCAGAATATGCCAACAAGCTGAGTGAGGTGGGGAGTCCATTGAGTCTAAGCTTTGAGTGCTAAGTCGCTTCAATCATGTCTGACTCTGTGTGACCCTACAGACTGCTGCCTGCCAGTCTCTGGTGTCCATGGGATTCCCTAGGCAAGAATACTGGAATGGGTTGCCATGCCCTCCTCCAGGGGAATCTTCCTGACCCAGGGATTGAACTGGAGTCTCTTACATCTAACCTGCATTGGCAGGCAGGTTCTTTACCACTAGGATCACCTGGGAAGCCTTAACACACATTATATTCAATCCTGACCTTGGGAGGTTGGACGACAGGCTCCCAGTCTGCGCCCACGTTTGTCCAGTGGAATATGAGGTCTGTGCTGACTGCAAGGGCTGACCAGCCCTCATAGGACCTTCCCCATTGCTTAGGAACCCAGGAATTGTGACCTTCTCAGGTCAAAGCTATTGGTGGTATCTGTGCTGTGCTTACTCGCTCAGTCATGTCCACCTCTTTGTGACCCTTTGGACTGTAACCTGCCAGGCTCCTCTGTCCGAGGGATTCTCCAGGCAATAGTGCTGGAGTGGGTTTCCATGCCCTCTTCCAGGGGATTTTCCCAATTCAAGTATTGAACCCAGGCCTCCTGCATTTCAGGCAGATTCTTTACCATCTGAGCCACCAGAAAAGCCCTTGGTAGTGTCCAGTGAGGGTTAACCAAATGCCTGCTACAAATGCTCCATGACCAGCCATCAGCTCCTTGATACCTACTCTATAGAGAAATGAGTGCTTGAATCCACAACACATGAATTCAAGTGTCTGTAGCACAAACTGTGGTCCTTCCACACAGCGGAATAGACTCTAGCCATAAAAGGAGTGAAGTGCTGACACTACCACGTGGATGAATATGGGCAGCATGATGCTCAATGAAAAAAGCTGACACAAAAATGCCATATTCTATTATTGCATTGATGTGAACCTCCTAGAGTAGGTAAATTCACAGAGACAGAATTCAGATTGGTGGTTTCCAAAGAGGGTGAGGAGGGTAGGGAGAAACTGTTTAAGTAAGGGGTTTTTACTTCAGAGTGATGGAAATGTTTTGGGACTAGATAAGGTTGAAGAATGCAAAGTACTCTAATGATACTAGATGTTACTGAATTGTTCATTTTAAAACACATAATGTGTATTTCATTTGAATAAATTAAAAGAAATGTTAATTAAAAAAACTGTCAGCATCAGCTTTACTAATATTGATATTAGTCTCACATCCACCACTCTCTGAATAAAGCGTTTTTATCTACATGCTAGCATCCTTCACAGCAAGGACAATGGATATAAATTCAAACATGGGCTCATCTCACCAACCTTGTGCTGGGACATAGGGTGTTCACACAGTTTAAGTCCATTCATATGAAGGTTAAGAACATGCAAGAACAACCACTGGTGGTGGAAGTCAGAACAGTGGTCATCTCTGGAAGGAATTTCTGGGGTGGCAAATGTTCCATACTTTGACGTGGGGGCTGTGACACAAGTGTATACAACTGTCAAGACTAAACTGCGCCCTTAAGATTAGTGCTCAGTTCCATATGTAAATGTACTTCAATATAAATAGTAATTCCAAGAGAAGAGAAAAATCAATTTAGAGACATAGAAACATTAACCTTCGTATATGGAACTCACCAACGCCAGGCTTGCCAGATTGTTCACAGGAGACTGGTCCCCTGGCTGGTCCTTCTCCATGTTCAGCAACACCTGAGGCCAGCTTGGCCCCTCTGCTTTCACATTGTCATTTCCTGCTTTGTGCATCCATCCCCAGCAGGTTTCACTCCCCATGGGGAGCCTGGCCTGGAGCCAGGTAGGAGTTTTATGAAGTGTTGTGGAGGGACCCATGAGCTAGACGCTCGCTCCCTGGGTGTACAGGGGCAGGGAGGCAGAAGGAGACCCCATGCTCACAGTGACCTCAGGTGTCCCAGCACCGATGGCAGGCATCCACAGTTCTGCTTGGCACCTGCCCACATCTGGACAGGAGCCCTGAGGAGGTGTCTGGACCAGATTCTCAGTGCTCTATCCAAGGGGAGCTACTACTGGGTCTCACTAAGCCAACTCACAGTCCTCTGTGGCTGCAGGAAGCCCCTTCACTGAACAGCAGCCCTGTGTGCTGAGATCTCAACTGCAGGAGGACTCCCACAGAACCCTCAGCCCTGCCCTGGCATTTGGGGCAGGCCTCCAGGAGCTTGGAGCAGAGCTTTTCAGACTTTCCTGGACACTGAGACAGCCAGGGCCCTGGGAACAAGCAGACTCTGACTCAGAGGGTCTGGGGGCGGTGATGCTAATGTTCTGGTCTGGAAAGTCTGGAGGGGAAATAAAACTTGGTAAAAAATGATGAACTTGCATGCTTATATATATACTAGCCAGTTCCTACTCATAGCAGCATATCCAGACCTAAATGTAGAATTTAAAGGACCATCAATCTGTGAACCCATGGGTAACATAAATGAGGTAAGCTCCCACCCCCAAGCTCTGAGTCCTTTCCCATCACAACACCCCTTTTATACTCCATCCGAATTTTTTGCATCTTTCTCTGTCTGGAGGCCTGCTGGGGGTCAGATGCAGCTTACTCTGGCGGGGAGGCTGTGTGGGAACCACCCTGCCTGGCCTCGCCAGTAACTTCTGCGACACCTCCCATTTCCACAGAGCTATTTTTAGAATTCTATTTTTAAATTGTCTGAAGTTCACATTGACTTCACTCCCTAGTTGAAAAGGTCACCTCCCTGGAATTGTCTGTTGTACACTCCACCCTGTGGACAGTGCAGAGTGGAAATGATCAAATATCCCTGGTTGGGGCCACATGCTGGCGGCATCCATCCCTGCTAGGGTACAGGCGAGGTGGTGGTGGAGCCTGGCCCCCAGGCCAGCTCAGATGCAGGTCAGTTCCGGGTTCTCTCTTTCACCTTCCACCTGGGCTGACCCCTCAGGCATGCAGACCCGGAGGTGGACACAGATGCTGCCCTGTTCTCACTGCAGCCCAAGGTGAGGCTGAGGGTAGGGTTTGTGTGGGTATTGCACAGGCCATATCTTTCCTTTTTAGGAATGCTCTGCCCTAGATTCATGGCCTAGTTTTCCAGAGCACCTGCCCTTCTCACCTGGAGGAGTGTAATAGACTCTGGAGGACTTACGACCACACAGACCAATGGGCCCACCCCAGAGTCTCAAACTGAGTAGATCTGGCGTGGAGACTGGGGCTTACATGTCGCATCTGGTGTTGCAGGTCTAGATACCAGGCTTTGGGAACTATGGGCCTGTGCCAAAGGTGTCAGAGGCTGTTGGGGAAATGCAAAGTCTCCTGGCAGCTGTGGGCTACTGAGAGGGTAGAGTGTGGACTGTGGTCCCCAAGACACCTGGGTTCCAGTCTCTTAAGTATCCTTTTCTGGGAGATGAAAGCAGGTCATTTAATTCCACTAAAGCTTAGTTTTCCAAACTGTAAAATGGGTTGACATCTCTTATCTCATAGGGGTGTGGCCTGGTAGGGACCAGACGGCCTCCCAGTGTGTTTTCTGGAGCTTCAACTTGACCCCAGGATGGGCCGAGAGCAGCTCCTTGGGGCCGAGCTCTCACGGGCACTGGCTGTGAGCCCTTGATTGTATGCCCCTGAGCTTTGCCTGGACCATTGTGAACTAGGCTTCTGTCTGTAAAATGAGAGAATCCCTCTCCTTGGTGCTTATCTTGCCGCTCAGAGGCAGTTTCAGGTGGTAAATTGAGTGAATGCCTGAGTTGGGTAGGGAGCAGTTCCCTGGGACCCCACCGCTTTAATACTGTGAAGGCTCTAGAGGTCTGATGCTCTGCCAAACCAGTTGAACTCAGGCCACCTCAGTCCTGCCTGCAGGCTCCCCAGGCCTCTGGGAATGAATTCTGCAGAATTCATTGGCCTGAACGCTGACGCGGAGCTGCCGATTCAGAAGAACTACTTGAATTTGCCTTGGCACGGGGGCTGCCCGGGTTTGCCTTGCCTCCTGTGGGCTCCTCGTGGTCGCTAACGCCTCCTTTCTCTGAAACTGGGCACTTCCGGCCTGGCACCGCCTTCCTTCTTTCTCCCACTCCTGCGCAAACAGCCCGACAGCCGGGACTGCTTCTCCCAGGACACATCCCCCTGCCGTTCCGACACCTTCTTCCGCTAACCAAGTGCAGGAGGAACAGAGGCTGAGTGCAGCTCAAAGTCCGCAATCCTGCCTTCTGCTGAGGGCTTTCTCGGAACTCTCTCCTCCCCCCACCCTCCTCCCCTCCGGGAAGCCGCTGGCAGAGGGATGCGGGCGGCGAGGCCGGCCGGATCCTTGGATCCTGGAATCAGCCAGCTCCGGGCAGACCAGGAGAGAGCAAAGGGCAGAACGTGTTGCAAAGGCAGGAGGCATCGGCCGTGGGGAGAAAGTGAAGCCAGGACGGGTGGTGGTGTCTCCTCCGGGTGTTTGCAGCTCGAATTCTACAATTCAAAAGACACAGCCGAAAGCCAGGTTGGGGCATGCCCCTTTGTTGTGTAAATCCTGGGGTCTGAGTTCCCAGGGCCCAGAGCTTCGACTTGTGACTGCCAAGTTTCTGCTAGGATTTGGGCATGACCTCCCTCAACCCCAGGCTTGTTTAGGTTTACCTGGGGATCGTTGCCAGCAGGGGCCTCCTGGAGCCACCTGGGTAGAGGGATGTGGGCGGGCCAGCTCCCAGCCCTGGGCGCCCAGTCCCTCTTTGCTGCTCGAACCCGGGCCCGACTCAGCACCTGCTCCCAGCCCAGCGAGAGCATTGTGGTGATTGAGGATTCCTTCCCTGTGCCCCAAATCCAGTTTATAATAGAAACTCTTCCCTCTTCTATGTTCAAACATGGAGAAAGGCTGCCAAGCAGCTTCTACACAGATCTTTTTGGGGGCTCCGCTCCTTTTATTTCTTTTATCTTTTTCTATTAAGAGTGGTAAAGAACCTGCCTGCCAGTGCAGGAGACGTGAGACATGGGTTTGATCTCTGGGTGGGAAAGAGCCCCTGGAGGAGGGCATGGCAACCCACTCCAGTACTTTTGCCTGGGGAATCCTATGGACAGAGGAGCCTGGCAGGCTACAGTCCACAGGGTAACAAAAGAGTCAGACAGGGCTGAAGTGACTTAGCATGCATGCATACTCCTTTTATTTCTTTAATCTCTTTCCATTAAGAAGCAGCCAGCAGCCCTGAGAGTCAAGCTGCCTGCAGAGCTATTACCTCCAAGAGACATCAGATTTTGGTTTAAGAACCTCAGCTGACTGGATTTCCTGTCTGATGGCAGACAAAGAAATTCAGCCTAGAGTCCCCTAAAGCAGTGTCATAATTGCTGCTTGTGTGAAGGAAGGGCAGGGTCTTCCCATGCTTATGTTTTGTGATCTCTGTTTCTAAGGGGTTCAGCCAACTTCACAGCAGGAAACACCCCGTGGGGGGCACCTCCCTCTGGTTTGCCAGAGGACAGTGGGCATGTTAGGGTGCTGCAGTCTGTCCTTGGAGGTTCAGTGCTGGGCTGCTGGGCACCTGGGCACCCATGCTGTTATAATGGGTGTGGAGCGAGGATGGCTGTCACCTGGGTGAGGTGACAGCCCAGAAGCCCTGGGGCCAGAGAGGAACAAAAGGCTCTCAGGCCAACTGACCAGAGCGCCAGCAGGGCCCCTCAGTACTAGTACAATAACCAGAGGGAAGCAGCAATGTGGCAAAATATTAAAACAAAAACAATAAACAACAACACAACCACAACAATAATAAACAAAAGTTAAAAAACTAAGAGAAAACCACGGGCTCCTGCAATGGAATGTCAAGTCCCTTGGGAGAGAACTCTCCTTCCCTCTTTGGCAGTGGGGGACCAAGCTCTCCAGGGAAGCACACATGTTCCAGTGGGGTCTGCAGTCATATTAGGAGGGACGCTCCCTGCCTGACTGCAGCCCTACACAGGTGCTACCCAGCTCCTCTCTCTAGTCAGCTCACACTTTTCTACTTCAGTTTCCCTACCTTTAAAATGGAGATCAGTATAGTGGTTAGCACCTGAGGTGCCGGTTCCATCACTTCATGGCAAATAGAGGGGGAAACAATGGAAACAGTGACAGACTTTATTTTGGGGGGCTCCAAAATCACTGCAGATGGTGACTGCAGCCATGAAATTAAAAGATGCTTGCTCCTTGGAAGAAAACCTCGACAGCATATTAAAAAGCAGATACATTACTTTGCCAGCAAAGGTCCATCTAGTCAAAGCTATGGTTCTTCCAGTAACCATGTATGGCTGTGAGAGTTGGACTATAAAGAAAGCTGAGTGCCAAAGAATTGATGCTCTTGAACTGTGGTGTTGGAGAAGACTCTTGAGAGTCCCTTGGACTGCAAGGAGATCCAGCCAGTCCATCCTAGAGGAAATCAGTCCTGAATATTCATTGGAAGGACTGATGCTGAAGCTGAAACTCTTAATACTTTGGCCACCTGATGCGAAGAACTGACTCATTTGAAAATACCCTGACACTGGGAGAGATTGAAGGCGTGAGGAAAAGGGAATGACAGAGGATTAGATGGTTGGATGGTATCACCGACCTGATGGACATGAGTTTGAGTAAGCTCTGGGAGTTGGTGATGGACAGGGAAGCCTGGTGACCTGCAGTTCATGGGGTCACAAAGAGTCAGACACGACTGAGTGACTGAACTGAACTAAACTGAACCCAAGGTGCCAGGAACACTTGATTGCTTAGTCTTGACAGAGTCCAGCACATCCTGGGACCCAGCGACTCTTGGCTCTGTTACCGATTGTTCTTTTTTTAAAATTAGAGTATAGTTGATTTACAATGTTGTGTTAGTTTCAAGTATACAGTAAAGTAATTCAAATATATATATATATATACTCATTCTTTTTCAGATTCTTTACCCACATAGGTTTTTACAAGATACTGAGTAAAGTTCCCTAGGCTATACAGTAGGTCCTTATGAGTTATCTATTTTCAATCTAGTATTGTGTCTGTGTTCATGTGAAGATGTTAGTTGCTCAGTCGTATCTGACTCTTTGTGACCCCATGGACTGTAGCCCTCCAGGCTCCTCTATCCATGGAAGTCTCCAGACAAGAATACTGGAGTGGGTAGCCATTTCTTTCTCCAGGAGATCTTCCTGATCCAGGGATCAAACCCAGGTCTCCTGCATTGCAGGCAGCATCCAGGCCACTAGGGAAGCCCTTCTGTGTTCATCCCAAGCTCCTACTTGATTCCTCCCCCACATTTGATAGCAGTGCCTGTGGGAGAGGAGACACTCCCTCCAGGCTTCTACAGGAGGTATCACAGGGCCGTCTGTCCCCTTCTTCTGCCACCACTGGTCACCAAAGTTTTTAGTGACTATCCTCTTGTGTGGGTCTCTTCATGAAACATCTTCACAGTTAAAGCGCTTTTTTTTTTTTTTTGGTAAAACTGGTCTCATACCCCATACGGTGTCCTTAGACTCTTCGGTCTAAAGTTAAGAAGAAGCTAGAGGGCATTTAGCATCATTTTTGTCACTACACTAAAGCTGTCCACACCCTCCTCCTCAAAGCGGTACGCAGTCTGGTTGTGTAGTGCCTGCTGCCTGTGCCCCGAGTGATGGGTCATCGGGGGTTGTGGGTAGCACAGCTGCACAGGACTCCCAGGGGTGATGGCCTTTCACAGCCTTGACCTGGCTGATTGGTGTCATCATCTTAAATTTCAGACAGCCTTTTCTTACAGGCCCCTGTTCTTCTAGTAAGTCACAGAGGAAGGCAAACAAATGGAACCTGTGATGTAAAATATCATTTACGACAGAGAACAGGGCCACTTGAATGGTGAGGGGCTAGAAGATGGCACTAGTCGTAAAGAACCCACCTGCCAATGCAGGAGACATAAGAGATGTGGGTTGGATCCCTGGGGTGGGAACATCCCCTGGAGGAATACATGTAACCCACTCCAGTATTCTTGCCTGGAGAATCCCATGGACAGAGGAGCCTGAAGGGGTACAGTCCATAGAGCCGCACAGAGCTGGACCCGACTGAAGTGACTTAGCACACACAGAAATAGCACACACAGAAAACATTTTACTTACTAGATTACTGGCTTATTTAAAAACCTGGTGTTTACTCTAAAGCAGAGATTAGGGGTAGGCTTAAAAGTTGTCAGTGATCAAATATCAAAAAAGTCCAACTCCTCATTATAACCTCTTGCAGCCACGTCTGCAGCAGCACTGTTCACAATAGCCCCAAAGTGGAAACATCTTAAATGCCCAGAGATAGATGAATGGATAAACAAAGTGTGGTATATCCATACAATGGAACACACAAGGATATTCAGCAATGAAGCATGTTGAAACATGGAAGAACCTTGAAAACACTATGCCAAGTGAAAGAAGCCGGACACAAAAGGACAAGTATCACACGATTCTATTTATAGGGAAAGTCCAGACTAGGCAAACCTGTAAAGATAGAAAAGAGATTAGTGGCTGCCCGGGGCTGAGAGGGGGAGATTATTAAGAATGATGCCTAAGAGGTATGTGGTTTCTCTTTGGGGTGATGAAAATGTTCTAAAATTAGGTAGTGGTGGAGGTTTCATATCTCTGTGAATATGCTGAAAACCACAGCATGGTACACTTCATATAGGTGAACTGTATGGTACATGAATTAAATCTTGACAAAGCTGTTATGCAATGCAGGAGACCCTGGTTCTATCCCTGTGTCAGGAAGATCCCCTGGAGAAGGGAACGGCAACCCCCTCCAGTATTCTGGCCTGGAGAATTCCATGGGCAGAGAAGCCTGGTGGGCTATAGTCTCTGGGGTTGCGAAGAGTTGGACTGAGCACCTAACACTTTCACACACTTTCACAAAGCTGTTACCTGAAAGAAACAAGGGTTAGACTAGATTAGCATTCATCTGCAGGGAGTCTCAGAATGCTAACCCAGGTGGTGCTCCATACAAAGGTGTTTATCTGCTCAGAAAGCTCTGCGAGGCCAGCCTGGACAGCCTTCTTTA
The DNA here is from genome assembly GCF_032405125.1 of Capricornis sumatraensis. Lineage (NCBI taxonomy): Eukaryota > Metazoa > Chordata > Mammalia > Artiodactyla > Bovidae > Capricornis > Capricornis sumatraensis. Next base: position 97,213,633 of record NC_091074.1, on the reverse strand, counting down.
ATGCATTAGCTCTTAAATGTTCTGAAACATCCTGCAGTGAAGAAACTGGTTCACTTTATTTAATCCTGTGTTCTCCAAGCTTTGAAGCCCTGTTCCAGGGCCGCACCTGGAAACACTGCACTGAAGTCTGCAGTACCTTGTCTTCTTCTCTGGAATTCTAGAACTTGATGCCTGAACAGTGCCATATGTCTGCATGTCTGCAGCCAGGGTGTCGATTTGCACATGTATTTGAGGGCAATGTACAGCAAGGGAACTGTCCAAGAGCCCAGGTTCCTTCCCAGATCCACCCCTGTGACTTTCCACCAGCACAGCCCTCCTCTGGGTCTCCGTGTTTTATTTGACATGCCCCTTGTGGCAGCAGAAGCACTCAGTGGCCATGTACCCATCAGGGAAGCAGAAGGCTTACAAGTCCTGGAAACCAGGGAGATGGAATATCACTGAGGAGCCTGTGAAGTCTGCCCTGTTTGTTCAGGCAGGGCCCTCACAAGGTGAGACTGGCACTTGCTTTTGAAGTGGCTTTCAGACCAGGGCAGGTGTACACATACTTTGCCTGCCCCTGACCTACCTCTCTGATTTGCAAGCCCAACGGCTCAGTTGTCTGGATGCTATGAGTCAGGGCAGACTCTGTAAAGTTACATAGGAAAAACCCTCAGGTTTTCCTTCCTATATGTAGGGAATAACCCGGCTCTACTATACTATGTTTCTTCCCTTGGAGTCTCCTTTACTGTGCTGTGCTCTGCTTCAGTTGTTTCTAACTCATTGAGACCCCGTGGACTGTAGCCCACCAGGCTCCTCTGTCCATGAGAGTCTCCAGGCAAGAATACTGGAGTAGGCACCCATGCCCTCCTCCAGGGAATCTTCCTGACCCAGGGATCAAACCTGTGTCTCTTACATCTCCTGCACTGGCTGGCAGGTTCTTTATCACTAGTGCCACCTGCGAAGCCTGTATCCTTTATTCAGTCAGTCAGTCAGTTCAGTTGCTCAGTCGTGTCTGACTCTGTGACCCCGTGGACTGCAGCACGCCAGCCCTCCCTGTCCGTCACCAACCCCCGGAGTTTACTCAAACTCATGTCGATTGAGTTGGTGATGTCATCCAGCCATCTCATCCTCTGTCTTCCCCTTTTCCTCCCATATTCAATCTTTTCCAGCATCAGGGTCTTTTCAAATGAGTTAGTTATTTGCATCAGGTGGCCAAAGTATTGGAGTTTCAGCTTCAGCATCAGTCCTTCCAATGAATATTCAGGACTGATTTCCTTTATGATGGACTGGTTGAATCTCCTTGCAATCCAAGGGACTCTCAGGAGTCTTCTCCAACACCACAGTTCGAAAGCATCAATTCTTTGGTGCTCAGCTTTCTTTATAGTCCAACTCTCACATCCATACATGACTACTGGAAAAACCATAGCTTTGACTAGATGGACCTTTGTTGGCAAAGTAATGTTTCTGCTTTTTAATATGCTGTCTAGGTTGGTCATAACTTTCCTTCCAAGGAGTAAGCATCTTTTAATTTCATGGCTGCAATGATTCATCTGCAGTGATTTTGGAGCCCCACACAATAAAGTCTGTCACTATTTCCATTGTTTCCCCATCTATTTGCCATGAAGTGATGGGACCAGATGCCATGATCTTCGTTTTCTGAATGTTGAGCTTTAAGCCAACTTTTTCACTCTCCTCTTTCATTTTCATCAAGAGGCTTTTGAGTTCCTCTTCACTTTCTGCCATAAGGGTGGTGTCATCTGCATATCTGAGGTGACTGATATTTCTCCCGGCAATCTTGATTCCAGCTTGTGCTTCATCCAGCCCAGCGTTTCTCATGATGTACTCTGCATAGACGTTAAATAAGCAGGGTGACAATATACAGCTTCGACATATTCCTTTCCCTATTTGGAACCAGTCTGTTGTTCCATGTCCGATTCTAACTGTTGCTTCCTGACCTACATACAGATTTGTCAAGAGGCAAGTCAGGTGGTCTGGTATTCCCATCTCTCTAAGAATTTTCCAGAGTTTGTTGTGGTCCACTCAGTCAAAGGTTTTGACATAGTCTCCTTTATTACTCACACTGAAGTCTTCACTTTTGGTCCCCAAACGTATAGAAGTTTTTCTCTGCACCGACAAGCCATTCTCAGTGACCAGCACTGTGTCCAAGAATTTAGCTCAATTCTGATACTCTCTCCTCGGATAGCATCAGATCCCACAGGTCAAGGGCTCAGTCCTACAAGACCGCCTCTTCCCAGGATTTTAGATGCCAATTGGAAGTCCAAATTATCACCTGTATGTCCGACTGAGCAGCTACCCATCGGAGGTTCCAGTAACCTCCTTCTTGAGTTCAGTTAATTCGTGAGAACCCTTTACAGAGCTCAGAGGAACATTTTACTTACTAGATTACTGGTTTATTATTAAAGAACCCAACTCAGGAACAGTCAGATGGAAGAGATGCAGAGGACTGATCATGGGGAAGGGGACGAAGTTTCCATGCTCTCTCCAGGCTCATTGCCCAACATGATCACGTGTTGACTAACCAGGAAGCTCTCTGAATCCCTCTCCTTTAAGAGTTTTTATGGAAGTTTCATCATGTAGGCATGATTGATCATAAACTCTATTTTCAGCCATTCTCCCTTCTCAAGAGAGCGGGGGTTGGGGTTGAAAATTTCAAGCTTCTGTGTAGGACCAATTGGGAGAGTAGCATTGACATGTATACACTATCATGTGTAAAATAGACAGCCAGTGGGAGCCTGCTGCATAGTACAGAGAGCTCTGCTTGGTGCTCCATGATGACCTAGATGAGTGGGATGTGGGGGAACAGGAGGAAGGTTCAAGATGCAGGGGATGTATATATATATATATATATATATATAATAAAGATTAAAAAATGAAAGAAAAAAATCATGAACCAATTAAAAAAATTCCAAGTTTCTCATCATGGTCTTTCCATGTGACCAGTTCCTATCCAGAAGCCATCCAGGAGATACCCAGAGTCAGCTCATGAGGACAAAAGAGACTCCTATCACCCAGAAAATGTTGAGTCTCAAGAGCTCTGTTAGAAATCAGGGTTAAAGACCAAATGTTAGAATAAAAGGTGTTTGTGGGGCTGTCCTTCTGCATTTCTTCTCCAAAACCACCTGTGTTTCTCACACATGGAAGCATGGTGGCCTCAGAGTCAGATAGACAAGTGACTCTCAAATGGCAGATTTGAGATTGTGTTATGAGCTGAAATGAGTCCTCCCCAAATTCCTCTGCTGAAGCCCTATCCCCTGGAACCTCAGAATGCAACTGTATTTGGAGAGAGAGTCGTGGCACATATAATTATCTAAGATGAAATTATTGGGGTCAACCTTAATCCAGTCTGAATGGTGCCTTTCCAGGAAGAGGAGATTAGGACACAGACAGGCACAGAGGGATGGCCGTGTGAAGACACAGGGAGGAGATAGCTGTCTGCAAGGCAAGGAGAGAGGCATTGGAAGGAAACAACTCCTGACACCTTGAGCTTGGACTTCTGGCCTCCAGCATTGTGAGGAAATGCATTTATGTCTTTAGGTCTATTGGTCTTTGCCACCTGTGTTATGGCAGCTGGAACAAACCAATACAAACCGGATGCTTTTCTTCTTTGGGGAAAATGTCTCCCTATCAACCTTTGCCACATGCTGGGAAAATGAAGAAGCAGTAGACAGTTCCTCCATAGGCCTGAGCCACTCATGCCGAGGCTGCCTCATCTGGGTGACTGGGGCCCCTTCACTAGTTTGCCCTCATTTAGGTGGGCCTTCATCTGCTGTCAGGATTCCTCAGGGAGAAGGCCCCTCCATGGTCCTGCCCCCTCACCTCAGGTCCCACCTCAGCATCCCACTTGGATGGTTGATCTGTTCCTTCCTTATCAATAAATTATTTCACAAGGAATCAGAGTAAGTTTCAAATGCCCTTGCAGGGAAAATGGGGATGGAGCCAAGCCCTCACTGGGCCAGCTACTGGCTTGTCGTTCCCTTGTGGCAGTGGGGTTCTCGGCTTCTCTGCACCATGATGCCATTATAAACCCGTGTCCAGTCTTCCACGGGGGCAAGTGTGTGTCACACCCCTGAGAAGCCAGGGAGGAGAAGGAAAGTAAGTGGTGGTGACGAGGAAAATCCACCCGAAGGGAAAATCACCTCCACAGGGTTGTGTCTCTGGGACAAGGAATTGGGTTTGAGGCATTGTTTGGTGAGTTTTACCTCTGTAGGAAAGCAAGCCAAGGATTCCAAGAACAAGAATTAGTTTCCCTTTTTGCTGTGCCTATGTACCAAGAGCTGTCCTGATTGCCAAGTGATTCAACAGTCTATGGAACAGAAGCTCTGATTTAGGAGGAGATGGGGCTCTAGGGAGAACAGAGCTGGGGGAGTCAAGAGGGTCATGGCCTGGGAATGAGGCCCATGTGTCAGTGGTCAATAGAGGGCCATGTGCTGGAGGCTGTTAGAATGAGGCCCCAAGGCAGTGGGTGTGGAGAGAGAGGAGAGGATCGGGGGTGACATGGGAGCCCTGTTTCACAGGAAGAGTCCTTTCAGAGGACAGGGACAGTGTGTTCAGGAACATGAGGTACCGGGAGCAGGCTGGCATGATGCCTGCCCCAGTGTGCCTTTGGAACTGCAGGAACTTTAAGGATTTATTCTACAGGGACATCTAGGAGGGGCATGGATGATCCTGGGCTGAGACACCACTTTGCCTTCCCTGCAAAGCAGCCATGGGCTCTGGGGTTAATCTCGAGTGCCTTCACAGCGGATAGAGCACAGGAGCCCTGCAGTCTTTGGGGCCTCCAGCTTTCTGGGCCCAAGACACACGGCGGGTCACACATTGTGGGGGTATGTGCACACCCCTCTGAGCTCTCCACATACCCCTCTGAGCTCTCCCACCATGCATTGCCAACAATCCTATCAACCAGGGCTGTTCAGGGATGCTGGCTGGGAGGAGCAGTGGACCCATTTCAGACCCATCCTCTGGTTCTCAGTCCTCCCATCTGTGTCTTCCCTCCAGGGATGCTCCAACTGGACCAGACATCAGAACCCCCAGATGGCTGGTTGAAAGACAGGTTCTGGCCCCATCCACCTAATTTCTGAGTTAGTAGGTTTGAATGGGGCCTGCATTTTATTTTGCACAGAGAGAGAGAGGGAGAGAGAGAGAGAGAGAGAGAGAGAGAGAGTTCCAGGTGATGATGATGGTGCTGGTATGGGACCACGTTTTGCAGAATCATTGTTGTGGAGCAGAAGAATTCATGTAAAACAGCAGAAGGGCCTGTGCACCAGGTTGGCCTCAGGCTGTTGCAGCAGACTATCACACAGTGGGTGGCCGAAAGCAACAAAAAGTTACTCTTTCCAGTTCTGAAGGCCAGACCTTCTAAATCAAGGTGTGCGCAGGGCCATGCTCCCTCTGTCGCTTCAGTGAGGAAATCCTTCCTCTCCTCTTTAACTTCTGGTGTCGTCAGCAATCCTTGGTGTTCCTTGGCTGGTGGGAGCATCCCTCCATTCATGAGGCTGCCTCCTTCCTGTGTCTTCTCATTGTCTTCCCTCTGTTCATGTCTGTCTCTGAGTTCCAATCTCCCCTTTTTATAAGGGCACTGGTTATTTTGAATCATGGCCCACCCTCATGATCTCAATTTTAACCTTAATTACCTCTGTAAAAGAAAAGTACCTCTAAATCAAGCCACATTATGAGGTGCTGGGCATTAGGACTTGAACATATTCAACCTGTAGCAGTGCCCTTGGGAGCAGTCAGGTCATGTTCACATCCACAGCTGGATCTAGACACAGGATTGGGCTGCAAGTAAACCCAATAAATTCTCCCTCTTATGCTACACCTTAGCCTATTCCTGCAGACACTCACTCCTCAGAAGATGAAGAAGATTATTATTATTTTTTTTTTTTTTTTTGCTGCCTTTGAAGCCTCAGCAGTGGCCACACCTTCCTGAGTTGCTGCTGCTGCTGCTGCTAAGTCACTTCAGTCGTGTCTGACTCTGTGCGACCCCATAGACGGCAGCCCACCAGGCTCCCCCGTCCCTGGGATTGTCCCAAGTTGAGACTTCCAAAAATCCAGTGCAGGCTGTTTATTGTCTACAAATATAAAAGGGAGGGTGCAACCCAGCTGCTCTGCAGCCTAGAAAGCAATGTAGGAACATTTCAGGACCCTTAGGGCATTAACCATCTGGGAAGAGTCAAGAGAAACATAGGGCTATATTTTTCAAGGAATCCAAGGATGACGAGGGTGGATTCCCAAACAGGTCCTGTGCAAGTGAGCAAACAGAGCTCTCACAGCCTACATAGACCCATGTGCCCAACTGTGACACAATGACCTCATAACCTGATAGATGAGATGGGCTCTGTCTTCCCACCTTGCCTGATATAGTCACCTGCTCAGGCTGCTATAACAGAGCAGCACTGACAGGGTGACTTCAACCCCAGATATTTATTTCTGGCAGTTCTGGAGGCTGGAAGTCCAAGATCAAGTTTCTGGCTGAACTGGTCCCACCTGAAAGTTCACTGTCTGGCTTGTAGAGGACACCTTCTCACTGTGCCTGCATGTGGTAGAAAGAGACTGAACTCTTTTCCTCTCCTTGCATGCGTGTGTGCTAAGTCGCTTTAGTTGTGTCTGACTCTTGGAGACCCTATGGCTGTAACCTGCCAGGCTTCTCTGTTCATGGGATTCTCCAGGCAAGAATACTGGAGGGGGTTGTCATGCCCTCCTCCAGGGGCTCTTCCTGGCCCAGGTATTGAATCCATGCCTCCTGCAATGGCAGGTGGGTTCTTTATCACTAGTGTCACCTGGAAAGCCCTTTCTTCTGCTTATAGGGGCACTAATCCCATCATAAGACCCCCCCCCCCATGACCTCATCTGAGCCTAGTGCATGCAGATATGCTCAGTCATGTCCTACTGTTTGCAATCCCAGGGACTGTAGCCCGCCAAGCTCCTCTGTCCATGGCATTTCCCAGACAAGAATACTGGAGCAGGTTGCCATTTCCTCCTCCAGGGGATCTTCCCCATCCAGGGATGGAACCTACATCTCTCACATTGCCATGCAGATTCTTTACCACTGAGCCATCTAGGAATTCCCCATCTAAACCTAATCACCTCCCAAAACACCCCAGCTCCAAATATCACATAAGGGGTTAGGGCTCCAGCATATGAATTTGGCAGGGATACAAACATTCAGTCCACAGTAATAACCCACTGTAAATATGGCCTGGAAGTTGTTATGCATGGATTCCTCAGACCCCTTGGTCATTCTGCTGGAACATGGTGGCATAGGGACTTCCTGTCTCTAGATTTGGGCCTTGGATCTGATCTCTGCAGCCCTCACCATCGGGGACCTTATGGGCACATCCAAGCTCTGACTATAACCCTGGAAATAGCTTCTCTTGATCGCCCAGTGGCTCTACAATTGTACATGCCCAAGGCACGTTTGAACAGAGACAAGGCTAAGAAGCAGCCAGAGAGCATTTATGCAGACTGGATGGAGCCCTCTGAAGCATAAGCAGGGGGCCACTCTCCTTCAGGTTTAGGGAAAGTGAGAAACAGGACTCTCTCCCATCTCTGTGGTTCACTGAGCTTCCCAGGGGGTGACTGTGACATTTGCCTCAGGCTGCAGTGGGGCGCTTTGGAGCTTGAGTGTAGCCCTCAAAACCTGCCAGGGGTTTGTTGAAGCTCAGACTCTAGTCCCAGCACACAGGAGTTCTGTTTGGAGGGTATGGCCTGGGGCTTGGGCAGGGTTCTTTGGACTAGAAGCCATGATACAGTAGCCTGTGGTCAGAGAGCTGGGATGGGGGAGCAGGGGTGTCCAGACTGTCCTTGAAATCCATAGCATAGATTTTCACAAAGCCCGTTTTGACAACATGGGGAATCAGAAATGTGTTCACAGCACACGTATTTCTGGCAAGGTTTCAGATTTCTCATTCACACGTAGGGGGTCATGGCAATGTGTGTGTGTATGTGTGCACAGATATACACATGTATACAAGCATATGTATGTATGTATGTATGTATATATATATATATATATATATATGTAATTTATTTAAACAGTGTGTCAATGTAGTTGGTGAAGAAGAGGGAGTTTAAAGTAGGAGTCTGAGGTATCATCCTAAAGAGAGATAATCTGTTTACAGGGGAAACTTTCTTGAAGTTATGGTCAATTCCCCACCTTCTTGACCATGAGAACATAAAGTCAAAGGCTTGCAGGGAGTGACTGAGGAGGTCTGTGAAAGCAGCTGTAACCAGAGCAGCAATGTGCAAGCTAGGGGCTCAGCCTGGCTCTGCCAGAGGAAGGTATCCTCTAGGATGGAAAACAGAGATGATTTTGAGGATGGGACAGGAAGAACTGCTGCCCCTTCAGCCCTTGAATTTACTTTTTCTAATTCAAGAACTGCTGGAGTCGTCCAATGTGTTCAGAAAGGAGGCTTGGTAATTTATTCACCAGCACACACACACACACACACACACACACACACACACACACACAGAGTCACAGGAGGTTTTCATTTGACTTTGACGTGTGAGAGATGGGGCATAACATACAAATTCTGTCCTGCGTTTCATGTGCCTGTGTGCAAGTAGGTATTAAAAAAGTGACTATATTGACACAGTAGGCACACCCACCTTTATACGATACGCACTGGTGGCTCAGACAGTAAAGAATCTGCCTAAAATGTAGAACATCTTTCCAATGTTGGGAAGGTCCCCTGGAGGAGGGCATGGCAACCCAACCCAGTATTCTTGCCTGGAGAATCCCCATGGACAGAGAAGCCCTGTGGGCTACAGTCCATGGGGTCACAAAGAATCAGACACGACTGAATGACTAAGCACAGCACAGGTAGGGGACTTATTGTAACCTGGGACGTCCTGAACAGCATTGCTCAGAGAAAGCAGGAGCAAAGCCCTGCCAATCGAAATAACAGCATTCCTCCTGGCCCTGCTCCCTGTGGGCAGGCAGGTGGTTGATCCCTCCCACCTCTGGAATAGACGGGCAGCATGCATTTCTGCTCCTTTACTTGGTATCTTAACTGATGCTCTATATTTTTCACTGGGTCCTTACACATAGGAAAACTCCTGTGGGTTGCAAGGACAGAGTGGGAATGCAGTCATGGTCCCAACAAAGTCCCAATTCCTCATGGAACCCTTGTGCACCTGGGAGGCTCTGGAGGACCCTGAAGGCCCCCACTGCCAGTCACTCATGTGGGATTAAAAACATACCCAGGATGTTTGGTTCTTTGTGAACTGCTAAGACACAGACTGTCACAGGGAGGTGAATGGAACAGCAGCTTGGAAACCTCTTGTGCTCTGAATGCAGCTGACAGAGGAAGGGGGCTACACCCACAGTAGGGTTAATAGTGAGGCTGAATAAAGGCTGAGCATGAGCGTGAGCAGGCCTAGTGGAAGCTGTGTCTGAAAATACTGAACTGGACAACGTGTCCCCGAGGCTTGCTGGCTGTTTCGCCTGATGCAGTAACGGCTGAAGAATCTGAAGAAGAGCCAGTTCTGCCAGCAGCCTGTTCCCTGGCTTTTCCCAGCACTGGTCACCATCCCTTCAGACAAGGCAGAGTGCTCTGTGACAGCCAGCAACTGACACCTCAGGCCCCAGGCTCCTCTCCCCACCAGGGCCTGCTGGACCAGTCCTGCAACATCAAGGTCATGAGCCTGGGGGCTGGAACCTGCAGGTCTGAAGTGAAGCCCTGCCTGTTGCTGATGTGGGGAGGGAGGACCAGGTCGTTCTGCAAAGGGGGAGGTGGGAGCTGATGACTGCCTGGTTCTCAGAAGTGGGAATGGGTAGCAGAATCAGCTTCTGTTTCTAGAAAAGACTTTATGCCAGGGAGGTGAGACAATGGAACTGTGCCTTGATGGGTGCTGTGACCCTGTCTGGAGATGGTGTCAGTCTGCCTGTCCTTGGGGGATTGAGGCAGAGTCCTCTGTGGCAGCTTGGGGACCCAGGACGTGACTTCTCATGTGCTTTTGATACTCAGGAATTCTGTGATTAAAAGTCACGTACAGGAGTGCCAACTTGAGATAAGAAGAGCAGCCACACACCCAACCAGAATTGGACATGTAAAACTCAAGGGAGCCTTTGCCCATAAGAGCCTTGTGGGTCTGAATTCCTCTGCCCTGCTGTTGTGGGCTGGTGCTGACACGTGCCCGGCATTGCCCGTCAGCTGGGAGCCAAGGGGGCAGAAGTTCTGTAATCAGCTGCCTTCAGGGATGGGGCTGGGGGATCCAACAGCTCGTGGCTTCCTGGGGAACCCGGCAGCCCTGCATTACTATTCATTGGTGTTTTGGCTTCCTTAACTATAAGATAAAATAAACAAAAGGTAAAATACAGAAGGGTTGTCATTTGGTCCCATTTACAGAACTAATTAATTCTTCTGATTGTGTGGATAGTACAGTCAAATTTGCTAGATCTTCGCATTTTCTCCTGGGAGAGGGTTTACATTGAGATATATTTTACATTAACTTTATATTACTTCCAGATGTACAAAAATAATTGGATGCATGTATATATTGTGAAGTGATCACCACAATAAATTTAGTGGCAACCATGACCACATACATTTTCTTTTCTTCTGACGATAGGCCCTGTTTTTAATGCTTCTATTTTGGTAAGGATAATTCAGAAGCAAGGGATATCCACTGGAGTATGGCTTCCAAACTCAATGGGTTGTGAAATCAGTTAAGCAAAGTTTGAAGTGTGATTAGCATTTTTTAAAAATGTGAAATAGGAATGGAATAGGAGACAGCAGAGAACCCTGACTCCTCTATTTGTTTTCTTTCCAACGTCACACCCAAGATGTGATGCGCTCATGTCAGGACCTGATGCTCAGGCCCTGTCTGCCTCTTCCAAAGTCACACCTCCCTCCCTGCCCTCCACCCACCCTGACCCCCTTGTTTTGTTTCCTATGTGTGGGGAACTTTTCCTCCACTCAGATTAATGCCCAGATATCAGTTTCTCTTAAATGTCACTCCTGCTCCTGCTCCTTTCATCTGGACCTTAACCCTGCTTCATTCTTCTTTGAGATCTCATCACTATCTGATGTCATGGTATAGCTATGTCATTTTCACTGCGGTCTGTCTCTGTCTTTAGATTATCAACTCCATCGGGAAGGGACATCGTCTAGCTCCCTGCCATCTTCCCAGCAGCTAGAACGAATCCTGGGATACAGTGGATACTCAATAAATACTTGTTATTTTTGAAGGAATGAATGAAAAATGAAGTGGATTGCCATCCTTATGTCATTCAGTTGTAATGAGATCAAATAAAAGAATACAAACTCAATGCCCCTAACATAGTTAGCACTCAAGAAATGCTATGCATTATACTGTTTTACTTTCTCTGTATTTTCAGGTCGTTCACTACTCTTGACATTTTAAAATATGTGTCCCTTGAAAAGAAATATATCCTGTCTTCCCCAATAAATGAGAGTTTCTGAGATGAAAACACAGTTCTTTCAAAAGTTGAAATTGAAAATGTTAAGTGTCCTGAGAATACACGGGTTGATGGAAGGTGTTCATACAGTTTCCAAAAGCACGCACAGCCAGTATCCCAAGGGGGATTTCAGTGCAGTTGGCACTTCTGCACGTTCAGTGGTCATGAGAGCTTCATATTTCAGAGTTCACAGTTCTTTCTGAATACCGAAGGCCAAAGGTATTTCGAGTATGCATTGAATATTTCCAAATCCACACATTCTTTGGGGTCCCCTTGGCTCAATTTTAGAGTGCTTCTAGTTCCCTATTTGGAAGGGATTTGGGGAAAGGAGTCCCTGGATGCCAGGAGCTGCTAGATGTCACTGGAGAAATATTTCTCTCTTGTGATGGTTTAATAATAGAAGTCCTTTGCATTCACACATTCATGCTAAACTTAACTATGCAGTCATGACTCGGTCTCTAAAGATGAGGCATTTTACCTGCGAAGGAGCTGGGTAGAAACAAAGGTATCTGAGGAATGCATTAGAGGTGCCCCAGCACACTCCTGGCACTCTTTGCAGGAACATTTGGTACCATGCATCACCAGGCCAAACCATGTCCTAAAATAAGCTTACTGTGTGGTTCTCTGAGCTAAATGAGGTCAGTCTGAGAGTTGAGACAGAAAACATTTCTCAGGTTGCTCTCTTGAATGTGTGTGGCAGATAGACTGTGTGGCAGTGTATCAAGGTAGACTGCATGTCAACCAATATAGTGTCTGCATCCTGTTACCATGAGAATGATCATGCATATGGACCTATAGGGTCCATGCATATTTCTGCCTGTGTAAGTGTCAGCTGGCAGGACAAAACTCAACTATTTACTTTTACTTTGCCTTGTTAGAACTTTTGGGAAAAAAGTTCCCAAGACATTTAGAAAATTAACTTCTTTCTTTTATGCTGAAGTATTTTTTGCCTGTTTGCCCCTCTTGTCCTGTTCCCCAGGTTTCACATATGTTTGGTATTGATTGATCCTATGTGCCAGGCACCTGTGCTAAGTGCTTACATGTTCTGTTGCTGCTAATTCTCTCAAGAGTCTATGAAGTCTGTATTATCCAGTTCATTTTACAAACGTGGACAGTAAGGTTTTCATGTGGGTCTTCTTCCTATGGAAGAATGAGACCGAGTGTTCCTACTCAGGTCTGCAACGTTGGAGGGCCCACTTGCAGACTCACTTCTACAGAACCTCCTCCTAGGGAAGGGATGGGAAACTCTGCAGGACCCAGGCAGCCTGTCTGGACCACATCCACATCCCACTTCCTGGAGGCTGAGTGTCGACACCAGTCAGGGGAACGGCTTCTGCTGCCCACTCTCTCCTCTTCCTCTTGTCTTTCAAGAGTGTGCCCAAAGGCTCCTGGAACTAGAGGACATTGGAGTTTATTTTGCAATTGCACTTTGGGAATTATGGGCTGCTCGAGGCTGTTCCTGGGAATTGATTTGCAGCTGCACAGCTGTGCCAGTGAATGGATGTGTGTTGAGCGGATGCTGGTATAGCAGTGGGGTGTCCCAGGCTCCCTAGAAATGGAAAGGCATCCTTAGGAATTCTGAGCCCTCCTGGGATCAAGAGGGGTCAGGTCCACTCAAACCTAGAGATGGCTGTGGGTCAGGGAGGGCAGAGACCTGCATTTCCCAGGCACAGTGGGGGTGGTGACAAGTTCTAAGGACACTGGGAGAATGTGACTTTAGGAAGAAAACAAGGGGATCTTACTCTTAGGTGGGAAGAAGGTTAGTAAGGCACCTTGTTGCAAGTGCTTGATCAGGTCGATGATGTGGCTAACATCTGTCACACTTTGATCTGGGTTCTAAGCTGTATCTTAGAACATTCCGAATATAGCCAATATCACTGTGTGTTAGAGGCCAAAAAGGCAGTGGGGAGCGTGCTGACGATCATGGGAGTAGAGGGTCCTCTACGCTAAGTGGAATAGAAAGAGGATGCTGTGGGCAAAGGCCCTGAGGGCAGTTGGGAAAAAGGAGGAAATGACTTAGTCCTTTCTGACTGAAAGAGCAACCCACTCTTACTGTGGTCTTGCTGGACACAAAGGATGAATGTCAGCCTGATGCATTGTATTGGGTTGTCCCAGGGCTTTCCAGGGCTGGACTCTACTGGTGGTTCAGACTATGAAGAATCTCCCTGCAATGTAGGAGACCCAGGTTTGATCTCTTGGGCAGGAAGATCCCCCGAAGAAAGGAATGGCTACTCACTCCAGTATTCTTGCCTGGGAAATCCCATGGATTGGAGAGCCTGGAGCACTATAGTTTGCACGCTACAAAGAGTCAGACATGACTGAGTAACTAACACTTTCACTTTCCAGGGCTTGACTTCATCGCAACTTCAGTTTCTTGAGCATGGGTTCACCTGATCATCCAAGAAGCATTGCTTCAGCCCTACTGGGTGACATGCAGAGCTGTAGGTGCTGAGGATACAGCTCCAAGCAGAAGACAAAAGTCCCTGCCAGAGAGAGCTGACTTCTACTGTGGGGTTGGCACATGTTTTCATACACATTTTAAGCTTTGGGCTACATGTGATCTCTGTTGCATCTATCCAACCCTGCAAAACATCCACAGACACAACACTCATGCAGTGGGGTGGCCATGCCCCAGTACAGAGTTTTCTACAAAACCAGGTGCCCAGCCTGCCTGGGGGATTTGGCCCAAGTAGTAGTTTGTTGATCCCTGCTCTAGTGAAGAAGATTAGAAAAGTCTCTTTAGGATTCAGTTCGGTCACTCAGTTGTGTCCGACTCTTTGTGACCCTGTGGACCACCGTACACCAGGCTTCCCTGTCCTTCACCAACTCCCAGAGTCTACTCAAACTCATCTCCACTGAGTCGGTGATGCCACCCTACCATCTCTTTAGGGTTCAGTTCAGTTCAGTTCAGTTCAGTCGCTCAGTCATGTCCGACTCTTTGCAACCCCATGAATTGCAGCACACCAGGCCTCCCTGTCCATCACCAACTCCTGGAGTTCACTCAAACTCACGTCCATCAAGTCAGTGATGCCATCCAGCCATCTCATCATCTGTCATCCCCTTTTCCTCCTGCCCCCAATCACTCCCAACATCAGAGTCTTTTCCAATGAGTCAACTCTTCGCATGAGGTGGCCAAAGTAGTGGAGTTTCAGCTTTAGCATCATTCCTTCCAAAGAACACCCAGGACTGATCTCCTTTAGAATGACTGGTTGGATCTCCTTGCAGTCCAAGGGACTCTCAAGTCTTCTGCAATACCACAGTTCAAAAGCATCAATACTTTGGTGCTCAGGTTCTTCCAAATTCATTTTTCTCTCAATGCCTTTGTAGGCTACTCTACACTTGAGTTGGTTTCAGAGCATCTTGTGCCAGTCCCTGGCACCTCATCACCTTGCTGGAGAGGTCAAGACAGCAGAGGTGCTGCCAGAAGACACCTTCTGTTATGGCCTAAGTCATGTCCCCCAAATTCACATGTTAAAGTCTCAATCACCAGGACCTTGGAATGTGACTGTATTGGGAGACAGGGTCTTCAAAGAAGCGATTAAAAAAAAATGAGGTCATTAGGTTGGGCCTAGTGTCCTTATAAGAAGAAGAGATTAGGGCACAGACATGCATGAAAGGAAGAGCATTTGAGGACAGAGGGAAGAGATGGCCAACTACAAACCAAGGTGAGAGGCCGCCAGAGGAACCAACCGTCTTAACTAACACCTTGATCTTGGACATCTAGCCTCTAGCACTGCGAGAAAACAGATCAGTGCTGTTTAAACCACCCAGTCTGGGGCATTGATCTGGCAGCTCAAACAAGCTAGCAGACCTGCCCTGTCCCACATGTAAGAGACTCCAAATTGTCAGAGCAGAGGAAGGGATGGAGGCTCATCACCAGATGCTCTTACAAGAGCTGAGGAAACCCCAACTCTCCTTCCTCTTCCTTTTTTTTTTCCTGGCCTTGAATGGGCAGCTGCCATACAGTCTTATCAGCTCCTTCTGAAAAGGAGATGCCTGGGTGGTGAAAATAAACAATTCAGAGAGAGGATAAGAGTTTGTAGAGATGAAACTGAGGAAAACACCCTTCCCAGCCTCCGCAAGATGGGAAATATGTGTTAAAACCATCGGGTAAAAGGAAACACTTTCATCTTTCACTGGAGTTGCTTTCTCAAGGAATGCCCCAGGCTGGGTGAGAGACTTGGTCATTGGCTTGGGTGGCAGGTGCCCTGCAGGAGAAGCACTGGAGCTGGGTCTTGGTATCAGAGAATCTGATTGTCCAAAATTTGGAGTCATTAGAAAAGCAAACAGCAGACCGCTGAGGTATGTGCTGTGCAGACCTCCAGCCTAGGCATTCATGTGAGCAGTGTAGCCAGTTCAAGAGTGAAATAATCCAATCGGTGCTCCAGGATCATGATGTTTTTGAGTATCAAACATACAAGCTGCTCTTGCAAGCAGAGGATCAAGAAGCGTCTGGAAGTCCTGATTCCCAAACCAGGGGCCCCTCTGGGTATCTATCTCTGAGGCTACCGGGGCCCAGGCCAGACTGCCTGCTTCATTCCAAGTAGAGAGCCCTGCCAGCCACAGCATGGTCCTTCCCAATGCCCAACCCTTGCTTAAGCTTCAGCCAAGCCTTTGGCCATATCTAGGCATGATGGCTTGAATGCACCTCCGAGATGACTATGCAGTGGTAAAGCACAAGTTGGTCATATTTGATCAATCATAAACTGGAATATGGCAAGGCTGTATATTGTAATCCTGCTTATTTAACTTATGTGCAGAGTTCAGTTCAGTTCAGTCTCTCAGTCGTGTCCGACTCTTTGCGACCCCATGAATCCCAGCATGCCAGGCCTCCCTGTCCATCACCAACTCCTGGAGTTCATTCAGACTCACGTCCATCGAGTCCGTGATGCCATCCAGCCATCTCAGCCTGGGTCATCCCCTTCTCCTCCTGCCCCCAATCCCTCCCAGCATCAGAGTCTTTTCCAATGAGTCAATTCTTCGCATGAGGTGGCCAAACTACTGGAGTTTCAGCTTTAGCATCATTCCTTCCAAAGAAATCCCAGGGTTGAACTCCTCCAGAATGGACTGGTTGGATCTCCTTGCAGTCCAAGGGACTCTCAAGAGTCTTCTCCAACACCACAGTTCAAAAGCATCAGTTCTTCGGTGCTCAGCCTTCTTCACAGTCCCACTCTCACATCCATACATGACTACTGGAAAAACCATAGCCTTGACTAGACAAACCTTAGTCGGCAAAGTAATGTCTCTGCTTTTCAATATGCTATCTAGGTTGGTCATAACTTTTCTTCCAAGGAGTAAGCGTCTTTTAATTTCATGGCTGCAATCACCATCTGCAGTGATTTTGGAGCCCCCCAAAATAAAGTCTGACACTGTTTCTACTGTTTCTCCATCTATTTCCCATGGAGTGATGGGACCAGATGCCATGATCTTCGTTTTCTGAATGTTGAGCTTTAAGCCAACTTTTTCGCTCTCCTCTTTCACTTTCATCAAGAGGCTTTTTAGTTCCTCTTCACTTTCTGCCATAAGGGTGGTGTCATCTGCATAACTGAGGTGATTGATATTTCTCCCAGCAATCTTGATTCCAGCTTGTATTTCTTCCAGCCCAGCATTTCTCATAATGTACTCTGCGTATAAGTTAAATAAGCAGGGTGACAATAGACAGCCTTGACGTACTCCTTTTCCTATTTGGAACCAGTCTGTTGTTCCATGTCCAGTTCTAACTGTTGCTTCCTGGCCTGCATACAGATTTCTCAAGAGGCAGATTAGGTGGTCTGGTATTCCCATCTCTTTCAGAATTTTCCACAGTTTATTGTGATCCACACAGTCAAAGGCTTTGGCATAGTCAATAAGGCAGAAATAGATGTTTTTCTGGAACTCTCTTGCTTTTTGCATGATCCAGCGGATGTTGGCAATTTGATCTCTGGTTCCTCTGTCTTTTCTAAAACCAGCTTGAACATCAGGGAGTTCACGGTTCATGTATGCTGAAGCCTGGCTTGGAGAATTTTGAGCATTTCTTTACTAGTATGTGAGATGAGCGCAATTGTGTGGTAGTGTGAACATTCTGTTGCATTGCCTTTCTTTGGAATTGGAATGAAAACTGACCTTTTTCAGTCCTGTGGCCACTGCTGAGTTTTCCAAATTTGCTGGCATATTGAGTGCAGCAGAGTACATCATGTGAAATGCTGGGCTGGATAAATCACAGGCTAGAATCAAGATTGCTAGGAGAAATATCAACAACCTCAAATACGTAAATGATAACACTCTAATGGGAGAAAGTGAAAAGTGAAGAGGAACTAAAGAGCCTCTTGATGAGGGTAAAAGAGGAGAGTGAAAAGCCTGGCTTAAAATTCAACATTCAAAAAACTGAGATCATGGCATTCAGTCCCATCACTTCGCAGTAAATAGATGGGGAAAACATGGAAATAGTGACAGACTTTATTTTCTTGGGCTCCAAAATCACTGCTAGTGGTGACTGCTGCCATGAAATAAAAAGATGCTTGTTCCTGGAAAGAAAAGTTATGACAAACCTAGACAGCTTATTAAAAAGCAGAGACATCACTTGTCAACAAAGGCCCACAGTCAAAGCTGTGTTTTTTTCAGTAGTTATATATGGATGTGAGTGTTGGGCCACAAAGAAGCCTGAATGCTGAAGAATTGATGCTTTCAAACTGTGGTGTTGGATAAGACTCTTGAGAATCCCTTGGACTGCAAAGAAATCACACTAGTTAATCCTAAAGGAAATCAACATTGAATATTCTTTGGAAAGACTGTTTTTGAAGCTGCAACTCCAATACTTTGGCCATCAAATGTGAAGAGACAACTTATTGTAAAAGACCCTAATGTTGAGAAAGATTGAGGATGAAAGGAGAAGTGGGTGGCAGAGGATGAGATGATTAGATAACATCATTGACTCAGTGGACATAAATTTGAGCAAACTTTGGGAGATAGTGGAGGACAGAGGAAGCTGGTGTGCTGTTAGACCATGGGGTCACAAAGAGTCAGAAATGAATTAGCGACTGAACAACCAACTAGTTCCATCTGGTTAATGTCACACATCCCGAGGCCTGGAGACCACATTACTCTAGGTTCAACCTCTCAGTCTATCCTGGCATTTGGAGTTCTGTGGGCCCCATGGCTCTAGGAATGGCAGGACAGGGCATGCAGCTTGTACCCATGTGTTAGGTACACTGTGTGTTAGGGAATGGCATCCACAGTCATGGTGAAATCCCTATTAGAGGCATGACCTGCACAGTGGTAAGTGGCCTTGGTGGTTGTTAAGGAAGGGAGTGACTGTCAAATTCCAAGCACCTCTACAAAATGTTACTAGAAAATCTGAGTCTAAACTGAAATGCAAGCATTTTTATTTTAAGATTTGGTATTTTAAGTAAAAATTATTAGTGGAACTCCATAATAGTTGCTTTCTTTGGCTTGTCATGAGAGCAGGAGGGTTTCGGCACTGGATTGTTCACAGGGCTCTGCTTTGTTAGGGGCCCACAGGGATGGGGAGGGTGGTGGAGGGGAGCTGCAGGCCTGGCCGAAGAAGTGTTGCCCTGTGACTTGCTCCTACCACCAAGCTGGCCAGGAGAGACAGGCAAGGTTCCAGCCTCTTGGGAGATTGGGTGGAGGCTGTAATCTGTCCACATAGCTGGAGAGAGGGCTGTGGTCAGAGGTTGAATGGGGCCTCAAGGCCTTGGAAATCTTTGGAGAAGCTTGGGGTTGGGGAAGGCATGACCCATTGGCCCAAAGTTTTGGTTATGATCATCTGGCTCCTGGGGTAAAACATGCACAGGGGATGGTGTCTGCCAAGGTTTTGGATGGCTTTGTGACAAGGGATGGCTCCAGAGCCTGAGGACCAGGACTCAGTGGGCAGCTCGTGTTGTCCATGCCTCCCAAGGCCCCTTTAGCCATTATGTTAAGCATGTCACTGTGCTTGGTTAAGAGCTGTGTGCGGGGAGACTGAGCCAGAACACATTTTTTGGTAGCTTTTTCCTTCAGAGTTTTGTGGAAATAAGTTTCTACGGACAGGCCTTTCCAGGGACAGAGGTCTGTTTTGTGTAGGAACAGTGACTACATTTTCCCTGGAAATAACACGGGGATCCCAGGCAGCTTAGCTCTGGCAGGGCCCCCATCCATGGGCAGATGTGCCCACAAGCCTGGTTTCACCCCAGGCTGTCTGACCAGCAGACAGTGAGCGAGGGAAAGACCGTGAGGCAGGCCTGCCTGCCCACTGTGTATGGGTCCACAGTGAAGTCTGTGACCCAAGCTGCAGACCCTGGCTGCCTGGCTCCACTCCGTGGAGACAGCAGGTCCTCTGAGCCCCTAACTGTGAGCAGCATCAGCGTTGAGCAAGAGGCTGGGGTGCAGGGTCAGAAACCACTCAGCATCTTAGCCTTTCTCTAAATGTCAGAAATCCCCAAGAGGAAACACTGTTGCCAGGACCACATGGGAAGCACCAGAGTAAGGAGCAAACTGGGAGGAGCACACAGTGCCCGCACTCCT